>NW_023458560.1:57136008-57209486 GCF_013731165.1 Rhagoletis pomonella
GTCCGTCCGTCCGTCCGTCCGTCCGTCCGTCCGTCCGTCCGTCCGTCCGTCTGTGCACACGATAACTCGAGTAAAAATTGAGATATCTTAACGAAACTTGGTACGTGAACTTCTTTTGGGCGTGGGACGGATGGTATTGAAAATGGGCGAAATCGGATAATAACCACGCCTACCTCCCATATAACGGTAATTTTAAGAAATACGAAAACTGCGTTATTTTAGTAACTACTGAAGATAATTCACTCAAAATTGATACTTACAATCAGTTTCAGACGGAAAACATGAATATTATAAATTTTTGGAAAATGGGCGTAGCCACGCCCACTTATGGTTACATGTTTATATCTTGGTAACCGCTGCACCAATTTCTTCCAAACTTAACACAGTTGTTGGCCTTAGTACAGCATACGAAATGGCTGAAAATTTTAAAAATCGGACAATAACCACGCCTACCTCCCATATAACGGTAATTTTGTGAAAAACGAAAACTGCGATATTTTAGTAACTACTGAAGATTAGTCACTCAAAATTGATATTTGCAATGAGTTTTAGACGAAAAATAAGAATATTACAAAATTTTGGCAAATGGGCGTAGCCACGCCCACTTATGGTTACATGTGTATATCTTGGTAACCGCTACACCAATTTCTTCCAAACTTGGCACAGTTGTTGGTCCTGGTACAGCATACCAACTGGCTGAAAATTTCTAAAATCGGACAATAACCACGCCCACATCCCATATAACGGTAATTTCGAGAAATACAAAATCTTCGATAAATCAGTAAATATTGAAGCTAATTTATTCAAAATTGATGATTGCAACAATTCTTTACCAAGAAATACGTTTATGACAAAATTTTGGAAAATGGGCGTAGCACCGCCCACTTGTGATCACATATATGTATCTCGCTAACCGTTCTAGCAATTTGTACCAAGCTCGGTATGGTTATTGTGCTTGCCACATAAAAGCAAACCGTTGAAAATTGTTGAAATCGGACTAAAATTGAGGCCGCTTTTCATATAACGGTAAATTTCAGATATGCTTGAAATTTCAATATTTCGAAATTTAAGGACGCTAATTTACTTAAAATGTATACACCCCGGCTTATCATGTAGCGGTAGCTTTCGGAAAGGTGGAAAACATATATTTAATACTTGCGCCGGGTATTTGATGTTCGGCTCCGCCCGAACTTAGACTTTCTTACTTGTTTTATTTAAGTTTTAGACATTATTGCTTTAAAAAGAAGATTCTTTTTTTACTTTAGTTAAATTTTTAATTTATCGTTTAATTTTTAGAAACTTATAATTTCTCCTTTTTTCATCTTCATAATTTAATTTTCTTTTAATTTTTAGATTATATTATTTTGAAAAGAAAAAAAGAATAATTTCACTTCATTATCAGACATTTATTTTACTTACCTTCTTCTTTTTAACCGACTTCCAAAAAAGGAGGAGGTTATCAGTTCGTCGGAATATTTTTTTTTTTATGTATGTTACCGCATAACTTTGGACCACGTCAATCGATTTCGAAAATTCTCTCAGAGATGGTCCCATACAAATCTAGTTTAGATCCGATCATTGGATCATGAAATATATATATATATATTTTTGTTAAGTCGGTTTTTTTCTGCTAAAAATTACTTGTTATTAATTCAATATTTTTGTATTGTGTTTTAATATTAAGATTCTTTTTATTTAATATAATTTTTTGTAACCTATTTTATTTTTTCTCTTTTTAATTAAGAAAAATATTTTTTTTAAATCCTTTTTTTTTAGAAACTTACTTTTTAATAAAGTTTTTTTTTTTTTTAATTAAATTTTCTTTGGATTTTTATTTTTTGTTGTTTTAGTAAGAAAAATATTAAACCTCAACAAAATACGCTCAGACCTCCTCGTTAGCAGATCTTTCAATAAGTCCTTCGAAAGCCAAAAAAGAAGCTTCAAGATAGTTACCAGAATTGGCAATTGTCTTAAGAGAGACAAAAGTCTGTGGTGAGTGGAAAGACAGTTGCCAGAATTGCCCTGTTAAACTGCTATTTTTATTGCAGGAAACACTTATCGCTGTAGCAAATTACCTAACAGCTTCAGCTAAGTACTTAGTTATGAAACTTACTATAAAATTTGCTCAATCTCACTTCATCTTTTTAGTTGTCTTTCACACTTCCGGGCATTTCGTGGGAACCTCCAACTCAGTTTTTTTTACTATTTTGCAAGATTCGTGCAGAAATTCCGATAAAAATCGAACTAAATCAATTTTTCAAGGAAGTAATGCAAACGCATTTTACAATGTTTTCAATTTAAAAGGCAATGAAAGAATGTATCTTCACACTCACTTCGTAAATATGTAAACTCTGATAGCCGTAACAAAACAGCCTTGGCTTAATGCTCTATAAAACCAAGGCGAAAGGTAAATTTTCCTGCCGATCACTGAATACACGTCGACATCGACATTTTTAGCGCCTATTAATGGCTTTCTTCTCGTTTGCTTCGTAAACAAATATACCGTTAATTAAAATTGTCCAAAAGAGTCATAAATTTTGCACTTAAAGCGTCACAAAATCATATCTATCGATAACATTTACATAAATGGTTCACCTTTCAGTGGGTGACAGTTAAAAAAAAAAATAGAAAAATAGAAAAACAGAAAACCATTTAATAGCATAGTAAAAATTGGCCAGCGAACAACATTGAACTGAAAGTAAAAATCTCCATTTTCACGGACAACATTTCGAATGTCTGCGAATTTAATTGCGGTTGCAGTTACACTCAAATTTAATTTGAAGTCATCAAAAGTATAAATGCTGTTTGTTTTTAAATGGCCTAAGCGTATGTACATACATACATACATATGTATGTGTGGAGGTGCATATGTAGTTGTAAGTGAAAAATGTGAAATATTAGACACCCACATGTGCGATTTGATGCCAATATTTGAGCATCATTTTCACCCATAACCATAAAAGTGGACATTAATTAAAATTAACGTCGCACAACATAGATAACGCTTGTGCATTCATGTAAAGACACGTATGCGCGCGTGTGTGTGTGTGTGTGTTAATGCAGTGTTGGCAAGATGCGGCGCATGCAATCAATATAGCGCACAATTTTGACTAAAAGCACTTACTCGATTATTATTAGTTTTGGGCTCTCAGCCTCTATTTCAGGGTGCCACCTCATTCATGTCATAGAGTTGTGAGCCGCACCGATTGAACCAAATACATAATAACACTCTCGGCAGCCCTCTAAGAAGGCGATTCTCATACCGGACTGAAGAAGCGCACTCCTTTGAGTCGAAGTCAGTTACTGTCGGTGAACTCGAGACATCGTCAAAAGCTTTCGAACTTTGGAACTGTCAACTTTTTTATTAAAACCACTGACGACACTTTTAGAGCTTCTTGCAATTAAATCCGTTCTAAAGGTCTAAAGCCCACTTTATAAAGCCCTAAGCTCTAGGCTATAAGACGCAACCTATAAACGTTATTTAATCTGCTCAAAAAAAAATAAAATCAATTTTGTCAGGCCTAAAATATTGGCTTAAAATGTTTCCAAACATCTGCCAGACCAGTTCAACAGGAATCTTGAAAGCATTTCTGTGCGAGCACCGAAGAAATATTTGATGGCAATTGTTCCAGACTTCCACCAAAGGACCAATATCCCCTGGTAAACTTCTTGGAGCGAAATGATAGCGTGGTCATAAGCACTTCAATATATTGCAGATGATTTTGATCAAATGAATCTCTTCTTGTTGGCGATATATCCACCTAAGCGATTGTGGTCGACTGCCACAATGAACGCCAGTTGTTTCTCCACCTTATCTTTACATCAATCCTTAACGTAGAGGCCTGTTCCCTCTCCTCTGGCACTTGTCACATTCTCTGTTGTGGAAAAACTAGCGTTGAGAGACTCTTGACTGAAGTATTAACTTGAACTGTTATCTTCAGATGGGCTCCATTAAAATCTTAACTACCTTACACGCTTTCAAGGCGTCTGTGAGCAAAACATGAGTCTAAAATAGCCTAAATATTGTACAAGATAGCCAAGTAGCTGAGCTGGGCTTACTCAAGATGCGCTCAAAGCTTGCGGCCTTAGATATATACATACATATATGTTGTTCATACACACAGTAATATTGCAGAGAACGGCATTGCGAATGAGCTACCTAGAAAAGGCAACTTCGAAACGGTCTTACCGAGAAAATAGCGATTCGACGAACGCCTGATTAGATGCGCACTTTTCTTGGACGGATAAGCCTCGCGTCATTTCAGTTGAGTTCAACTGCAAGGTCTTTCTATCCGAAAGTAAATTGAAGGCGCTTATTGGGATCTTCTGAGGATCACAAACTGGCAACTCATAAGTATAGTGGGTAAATTAACAGGACAATTTCCAATGAGAACTGGCAACAGTTTTGAAAACGATGAACGGGACTAATCTCAACCGTTTCTCTTAAGCTGCACTGCTTTTGGGAAACTGCGGTCTAAATACTTTCGATCGCAACTTTTAAACAGCCCTGAGGATCTGAGTGAGGTGACTGATACTTGTGGCCTCTCAATTTCTTTCTTGCCACGCAGTGCTTTTCGCTATATGTAGCTGCCCTGCTTAAGGGAAACCACCTTTACCCACACTAGCCTAACATTGGAAGTCCACAGCCTTCATTCGACCGGCACATTTCCATGGGCTCCCCGTTTGATGGTCGACTTTTCAAGCTATATACCCACCACCCCAAGAAAGTGCAAAACTTTTGCATCTTAACCACATAGGCCTACACAGCCCACAGCCCGGAAGGAGCTCAAATAGGGGCATTAAAAAGTTCTGGACACTATTGAAGTAGCATTTCACCAACCAGGTTTCGTTTACTAGGTCTAGATCCAATGGCTGCGTATATTGTTAGCTTTGGTTCAAAGCTAAAAGAACGGCAAAGGTATTCACTGCGGAGAGTGCTGAACCTCAACTTACTTCTGCTGAACCACTTTCGTCTTTCCAGGCTCACCTGCTACCATAAATTAAAGCGAAATTTCGCGCAGCAATGTCCCAATCTTGTTGCCTTCTATCATTATTTGCTCTGTGCTGGTCTTCAAAGATGTGATCCCACAAGGAACTGAAGAGCAATCTTTGAAAAGCATTCCCATCTTCTGTTTATCTGCTATTTGCAGGCCATCTAAACTTTGCTTCAATTTGCGACTCAACTTCCAACTTGATTCCTTACGTCCTTTCCCGTTGTAATAGCTACTAAATCTTGGAATCCAGTAGAGATTGCCGTTAGGTTGTCGAGCATGTTGTTAGATCCTTGCTCAGCGCTTAAAAATCAGAGAGTTCTACATAATTTCTAGTGCTGGGAAATGGAATTTGCTAAAAAATAAGATTTCAGATCACCAGTCACTGCTGTCGGCAAGTTGAGCATCGACGCTGTGGTTACATTATCTCACCGTGAAACGATGTTACGATATTATTAAAATTCAAGGTCCCACTTACTATAGCAGTGACTGGGCTCAAGGAACAGTTCAGTTCTTGCAGGGCTTAACTAACTTTGCTGATGGGTTAAAGATGGATACAGGGTGGGTGTAGGGGTTTCATTGAGCAATATAACCCAATGTTATCCTTTCGCCTAACAGACTATGCAAACGTTTTCCAGGCTAAAACGTTTGCAAATAAGGAGGCAGTAAGGTACATCAAAGATAATGTACCCGCGGGAACTTCTCGGATAGCATTCTACCACTTCTACCTCTTTAGATGTCAACTAGTTAGTGGATGACTGTAGGAGAGAGCTGGCCTATATTTCTAGCCAATATGAAATTACCCTAATATGGTCCCGAGACATAGGAACATTTACGGAAAAGAGGACACGGACGAACTAGCAAGGCGCAGGCGCAGGCGCACTGAATTTGTCCCACGCAGTGTGCATGCGGGCCTCGCTAAGAGAGATCAAAGAAAAATTACCGAAATTTATCACCATGCAGAGGTAGAACCGTACAAGATCCTACAGTATTACCCGGCAGTTCTAAGTGTCTTACGACTCACTTAAAATCAAAGCTATCTTGGAAATGAGCAAAGAAGATACCTATAAGCTTACTACGATGTGCACAGGGCACTGGCCCATTGGGGTACATGCCGGAACGATGGCAGTGCCCTTCCACAAGTTCTGCCGCATTTGCGATGACCCTGTCTTAAAAGAGACAGTCGAACACTTCCTGGGCGAGTGTACAGCCCTCGCAAGGATGAGGCTAAAGACACTCGGCAAACTCTCTCTGTATAACGTACTGAAATTCACTAAAGCCGCCAAATGCCTATAGGTTGCACGATTTGTGAAATCAAAATGGCAAACTTGCTAATGGCTTGTCACCAGGGTGACAATCCACTTAAACCAACTAACTTACCAAGGTCCCAAGTTTAAAGAGCTTGTTAGGCAAAGCAAATGTGAAATTAATTTCGATCGATTCAAAGCCGCCATCTTCACTTATCACAGCTACCCTGTATACTTGATGACTATTGTTTAGTCAAATATGTATGTACATTAGGATGGAGCGGAAACAAAAAAAAATGCGTTTAGAAATTCTATTACCTCTATATTGTTTTTTTTTTTTAAATCGATTAATAAATACTTTCTGTCCCAACGTAATTTATCAAAATTTTTTTTTAGAAAAATTCGAGGTATGCGTTTTGTAGCCCACAAATTTATTATAATAAATTGCAAATTTAAAGTGGCTACAAAAAGCTGCTGATTTTTGTGATTTTTTTCGACAAGGTTTTTATATGTAGAAAATTAACAACAGGTTCAAAGATAAAATTGGTTTTTAAACCAAAGTTAAGTCTTAGCTACTTCAAAATTGCACTTTATTATTCTAAAATTTAATGGCAGACAAAACTGCATACCTAGAATTTTTCTAAAAATGAACGTAATTTGTTAAGAATTTTCAAAAATCTCAAAATCTCAAGCAAAAAGAATAAGCAGAAGGTATTAACCGATTTCAAACAATAATTTAGGGGTATTCTATTGACGTCCCCGCTATTAGAATTTGGAAAAGCAGATTTTTTTTTGTTTCCGCGCCACCCTAATGTGCATACATAGGTCACAGATCTCCTCACCATCAGGCGCAAAAATGCGCGGCATGTGCATAACTGTTCGCCACTCGCTAACAAACAATTTCATGGCTATTACAGTTATGTAGCCTCAGTTGTGGTGTTTGAAGCGTCTCTTTAATAACTAGCTTCTTAATTGTGGTAATAAAAATTTGCTTTCTGGCCTATTAATATCCGACCGTTTAGCTTTATATTTGTACAAGAGACATTGCCATGGCTAGTGTGTTATTGTGCGTTTAAGCATCGCCAAATTGATGAGTTTTTGAGAGACGAAGAGATCACTTTCCCGACCGTTTGAATCATTTAGGCTCTTTTGTGTTGTGGCTGCTTTGTTTTTTTTTTTTTGTATGATTAGTTATTATTTCTTATTTTTTTTTGTTCAATATTTTATTACGTTGATGTGGCTTTTTGTTTTAAACAACAGTTACTTCTAACTATCACTCTTGTCGCATCCACTCACCCCGCAGCACAGATCCTGCTACAGGTATGTATGTTTGTAATTGCATACTAAAGTTGTGTGAAAGTGAATGTTAAGTTCAGCATTCCTTTGTTGTAGTTTTTTTTTTTTTTGTAACGTTAAGAGAAAAATTTGGACTAAATATGAGACACAAATTGTTATGTTGACTTCAGAGTGATACAATGTGTGGTGGGTGGGCAACAATCTCTAAAACATAAATTCTTATGAAAAACATTCAGCAAAGGAAAAAGGGAACAAGACGTTCAAAAAACTGTAGTCGTTTGACTAGCGACTTTCATATAAAAGAGACAGCACTCAGGGCCACGGTTGCGGCTCTTTCAATGTCATCAAAACCCTCATGTCGCGGTACCCACCAAAGGGAGAACCTGTTATGCAAACTTACTTGGGTCAATAAGAGTTTTGAACTTGTCCACAAGCATAAATATAGTTTAAAAATAGTCCAGGGGTTTAGGGGCTTAACGCTACCTGACGTTGCGCCCAGCATTACCATACTTTAGCATACATCCATCAGTATACCAGACTTGGTATGCCCATGCCAATCATTGGGATTAACTCTCTGCAAGTGTCCGTTTCAGGAATTATAGATTTCTAGGGCTTGTTAAATTTCGGTCTGTGAGCTTGATAACTGGATCCTCAAAGCATGGTTTTAAAATTATCAACCGCCCTTGAAGATCTCCTCTCCGTATGCTCGCTGAGTTTCTGACGAGACAAGCGTTCCTCTGATGATTCCCCAGTACTTTCGTTAGGCAGGTGCGCACAGGTCCTGTAAGGGCTGCGCAGACTAATCGGGCCTCGTCTTTATCCTTCAGCACAGTGCTGAATATGCAATAATCCGATTTATCACTGAATTTATTGACCAAATCGTCAGTGGGGGGCTATTCCCCTTGTTTTGCCATAAAGCATCTAACAGTCTGTGACTTCTAGTTGTGCCTTTTTTCAGGGTTACCTCTGGATACTTCGCTTCTAGCGGTAACTACATCTTCGATATCCCCAGTAAGGGCTAAGTTAAATTGTAATGGAATGGAGTTGGCGGTGGCCCATTGCCCATTGTACTTAAGGCCAAAAGACAGGATTTAGAGGAGGAGGAGAGATTGCTCCTCTGCAAACTTGCCAGATTACTTTTTGAATTTTAGCAGTTTGTTGAAGGAAAAAGTGTGTACCTCGTCCATTCTCCGTACATCCGACCCAAAAATGTACCCTCTGAGTCTGGCGAATTCCGCACAGCGGCAGAGAAAATGTTCTGTACTATCCTCATCATCCAAACACGATTACGGAGGGAATGGATCGTCGATGAGGCCTATGGTGACCATATGTCCTCCCCATGGATTGTGCCACGTAATCAGTCCTACCAGGGCTCGTATTTAGTTCCATCCTTCTTTCTCTGAGAAGGAATTTTGCTGCCACCCTGCCAGGCATTTTCAGGAAACACTTGGTTATTTTGCATATGTCGTTTATGAGATCATTGATGCACCCGATCGTTCCCGCTATGTTTGGCCCTAAAATTGGCTCCGCCAGTTCATTACCTTGAACACCGTAGTGTCCTGGCATCGACACAAGATCAACGGAGTTCAGCCTCAACTTACATTCCTGGACTATCTTTGAAGAGGTGCGAGCGGTTTCCAAGGCCTTTTGATAGGAGCTTGGCTGTCACTTTAGATCCTGATTTTATGTCCGCGCCACCTTTCGCCAATTATCCAGTCTGCCACTTTCAGTATTGCAAAGACTTCCGATTGAAAGACCGTTGCAATGGCACCCAAAGCGGTAAAGCATCTGGAGTTACCGTCCATATGCCATCCAGCTAAAGTACCGTTTGCGGTCTATGAGCCGTCGGTATAGAAAGTTTTCACCGCGCGTCCCAAAAGAATGTATGGATCTCTCCATTGTTCCCTTTTAGGAAATCTAACGACGTACTTTCTTCCAAAAGAGTCTCCAGGGGCCAAAAACAAAGGATATTGCCCTGACAACCTTCTGAACAACTCTCTATGCCCGACTCCGATTGTCTGTTTAACACAGAAACCGTGGTTTTGACCATGGTTCTGCGCGACCATACCACAGCATAGTACTTGACGATTGGCCTGACCAGAGCTATGCATATCCAAAACACTATAGCCGGTCTCAGGCCCCAGGTCTTACTAAAGATTCTTCGACACTGTCCGAAAACTTTCAGCTCTCGATTTACCTTCAAAAATGTAATGCCAACTTTTACATGGAGTAAACTTTATGTCAAACTTTTAAAGGACCAAAATCAGGAGTCCACTATTTAAAGGACCAAAATTCTGTATACAATTTTCAATTTTCAAAAATGCGTGTTTAGTTGTGGATTATCAAAATTTTATATCCAAATTTTAAGTACCCAAAATTACTTATATGCCCACTTTATAAATAACTAAACTTTTATGTTCTCTTTTCAAATTACGAAAAATTCTAGTCCCCGTTTTATTAACCAAAATTCTGTGTCCAGCTTTTTAATAACCCAATTAGTGTGTCAAGTTATTAAATTATCAAAATTAAATGTCCAAATCTTCGTATGCCCAAAATATATGTCCACTTTTAAGAGAACCCATAAAATATGTGCCCACTGTTTAAATTACCTTAATTATTTGTCCACTTTTCAGATGACCAATATTTTATGTCCAACTTTGAAACAACCCTGTTAGGTTGTAAATACAAAAAAAAATTTATGTCCAACATCTAAATTACCAAAATTGTATGTTCACCAAAAAATTATGTTCAGTTTTTAAATTGCCAAATTTTAAATTGCCTCTTTTTGAATTACCAAAATTACATGTATGCATGCAAATTTTTCCACGGACCAAATTTTTATGTCCCAACTTTTATATGACCAAAAAGTCTTTGTCCACGTTTTAAAAGATCAAAAATTCGGCACAGTTTTTGAATGACAAAAAATTTTTCCTAGTTTTAATATACCACTAAATTATGACCAACATTAAAAGGACCAAAAGTGCATGTCCAATTTTTAATTTAACAGGAAGTTATGTCCAGGTTTTTAGCTGATAAAAAATTTATGTCCCCCTTATTTATGTCCAATTTTTATTTGCAAGCGTTCAAACTTTAGCACGTATTTGTCGTCTAACGTTTTTGCTTGCAATTTTTTCATTTCATAGAGAAAGGTGCTCCTTGCCATTACCTCCGCCAAGCTGCGAAGCCAAAATTCATTTCACAGATGAAAAATTTCACTAACAATATGTAAATAATCTATGTCTGTTTATACTACTAAGGGCCGTTTTCTAATGTAAGCAGTAAAGTTGCCTTTACTAACAGGGCAGATAAATTGTTCCTCACTTTAAAGTGTTTTCGTTTTCTTACCTTGCCGGTAAAAATTAATTTGTTATTTCGTATAGTGAAACTTCACTACATTTCCGGGAGTGAAACTTCACTACATTCGTCATAAAATTTTAAAGGTTGGCAATGCAACATAAGCAAATATATACTACGTTTATACGCACGCATAAGTCGCTTTAATTCATTTCGCCGCGATTCAAAACATATGTATAAACTGAATTTCAATTCGCTTTGAAAGAGCGAAGTGTTTTGGCTCACACTCCATTTCAAATCGGTAGTTTATTTCTCCAGACAGTTAGAAAGAGTGTATAAACACCGCTCACACTCAAAGCGAATGGGAGATCAGCTGTTCCGCTCAAATTCCAAATAATCGCATCAGTATTTAAAAGCTGGTTAATAATAATCGTTCTTTTTCTTTGCCACGATTTTATAATGCCGAATAAAACTAGATTTTTATCACTTTCCATTATGTTAACTTATAAAATGTCAAATGAAAACAGCCGATTTTGTTTGCTTTTGAAGACGGTTACTTTGACGCCGATATAAAGCCGTAAGTATAAACACTAGAGCGAAATGTTTACGGTGTCAATGCGCTTTCAATTAAGTCGATTGTTCTGTGCGTATAAACGTAGTAATAGAGCAAGAGCAACTGTTAGCAAAAACCAAAACCTTTGGTTGAAATATCTAATATAGCTCGCTCATGAACCAAAACCAAACCAAAATTTAAAGTTGGGTACAAATTTTAAAGGTTGCATCGGGTGAGCAACAGTTTATCGATTCGAGAATTTAATGCGCTGATGAGAAAACGAAAACTCGTATATCGGGACGATAAAGTGGCCGGTAAACTAAAGGTTAGATGAGAAAACGGCCCTTAGTTAAGCTTTTCAAAGGTAAATATTCCCACACAGTTTTCCACATTTTCATTGCTAATTATTGTTCATCTTTTTAACTCAATAATTTTCTTATGCTTTGTCTGCACATTTTTCTACACGTTTTCAAATTTATGATGCAATTTAGCTACTTCCTTGTGCATCAGCAGCAGCCACAGCAACAGCAACAACAACAACAATAACAAAAACAAGCAACGACAACCAGTAGCAACGGAGCGCTGTGCATACCAGAAGACCACATACTTCAGCTCATGATGTTGTTGGTTATTGTTGTTGCTATTTGTTGTTGCACAGTAAAAACTTGTTATTGTATTGTGTATATACTCCACCATAAAGACTTTCTGACCCACTTACTGACGACGACGACGACGACGACGACGACGTGTGCCATGCTGATGGTGGCAACGTTGGCGGCGGCTATGGTCAGATTGATTGGTCTGAGCCAGCCAGCCAGCGTGTCGCAGCCATATGTAGTGTCGCTATGTGATTTACGCATTTGCGCGCCAGCACGCACGCACGCACGCACTAATGCACTTCCTCGGCCTGTCGAACACAAATGCGTGCGCACATGCGCATACGCATATCTACATACCACCAGCAACTCTTGGGATTTTACGCGCATATTTGAGTAGTACTCGGTGTACAAGTGTATGCTGTACTTAGCTACATATGTATGTATGTTTGGGATGCTTGTAAGCATTTGCATACCGAAGTAAATATTTATGCATTCACATGCGCGTGCAAATGCCTGTTTTTGCCCGAGTGTCACGTGTAAGCTAGATGCCCAAGCATTCGAGGAGTTGTTCAAGCTCTGAGGTACTACAGTGTCTGAAAGCGTGCTGTAAGTATTTATGTACTTAAATATGTACATGAATATATGTAAGTGCATTAGGGTGGTCGAAAAATGCATGCGCAAAAGTAAAGCCGGAATTTTAATGCTTGTTATTGGGAATCTCCTGAAGAGAAACATAATTTTGCGATCGAAAAATATTGATTTTCAAGAATTTTATACCATTTCTACGAAAAGTTTTTTTTTTCATATAAAATATGTACCTGGAAAACTTTGAGCACCTTGAGCGACCTCTAAATGTTTTTTGATTTCAAAATTAAACAAGTAATTTTTAAGCAAAAAACAAAACCGACTTTAATTCTCATATCAAAATTTAAGATTATCGATAATTTCTTCATGATTCTGTGATCGGATTTAAACCAAATTAATATGGGACCACCAGTGAGGTAACACCTTTCCTTTAAAATATTATAAAATTATAGAAATCGGTTAAGGTGGGCCAAAGCTATGCGGTAACATACATAAAAAAACATAAAAATAAAATATTCTGACGAATTGATAACCTTTCTCCTACTTGTGAAGTCGGTTAAAAATAGAGGTATATTTTTTCGGTATAGAACAATCCTGGGGGTGAGCGCTTTAAAATTTCGGCTTTACTTTTTCACATACATTTTTGGACCAGCCTAATGTGCATACATATTCTATATATACTATATGTATTTAGTTGCTGATGTTTGACGTTGCAATTCGTGTAAGTATTGGAAGCTTTTTTACCTTCTTACATTAACGAAGCAGTTAGATTTTGTTTAGCGAGGGCTTTTCTCTCGACCTAGTCTGGTATTTCGACTGCCATTATAACTTCCAATCATCCAGCGGAAATGCCGTCCTTAATGCTGTCCTTATAGACTCAATTTCACTCTTTCCTTCATAGTTCTTGAATATGTAGAGAAACTAAACGCTTTTACATTGGGACCAAAAACTTTCAAAGAAGAGCTTTTGGAGGAAGAGAGAGGGAACAGATAACTACACTAGAATCGAGGCTACTGGAAATCTACTGAAAATCTCGGACAAGGTTGTAGTGAAAATATTTTATTTATTAAAAATTTTCGGCGAACATGCTACAGATGTAGACTAAATAAAGTATTATCTATGGTTGTCAATCGAAAGAAGTATCTTGAAAGAAATAAAGCTTTGTTTCGAAACTATTTGTCACCTGTTTAAAAGTCTAATTAAATTTAATCAACTTCTTTAATGAAATTTTTCAGTATGGATGGCAAAGGACACAGATTGAAAAAAGGTTTATTAAGAAAATTGTTTGAAGAGGGTTGTCACCTGTTTTAACTTTAAATTTAATTTAATGAAATATTACAATATGGATTTCTAACGAAAGATATTTAAGAAAGCTTTATTACGAAAACAGTTTTGAAAAATTAAATGCAATTTAAGCGAAAAGCTAGCACTTAAATATGTGGGTGTTTAACGCTGATATCCCTCAGGTGCTCAGGCGACATTAGAAACCATCTCGTCAACACTGAATGTGATCATATCAACTGAAGTGTATAGCTTTGTCCTCCAATATTTACTGCCGTTTGTTTAATGTAGTCATAAAATCTCTTCGCTTTATCACTGTTGCCCCACTCTGCCTAAAAGAAAAAAACAATTCCAAATCTTTTCCGCTACACTTTTGCAAAATTTCGCAGATTCCGCAAACTCGTAAACGAGTTCCCACCAGCGTTTGCGCTACGCTTGCTTTGCCACCAAAAACAAAACATATGTAATTATGTATATATATATATACATATATATATATTTGATCCGTAGCAGTAATGGCAATAGGCACTTGTCTGTAGGCGGCGTGTTGCGCGCGCGCAGCTGCTGCTCTAAATAACTTAATTTCGGGTTTATTTGTGTCCCTCAAGCGCAGGCGTACCATGGACATTCCAGATGCCAAATATGCAGTCAGCGTCAAAAATATAAATACCCTAACGATTTTACGATTTTCTTTATTTATATTTTCTTTTTTTTTCTTTTTTTATAAAAACATCGTTCATTCAACAGCAAAAACCAGCGTAATCAATTTTTAAATTTCATATAGAATTGGGAAAAATTCAAGAAATACCAAAAAGTTTTCATCAAAATTTTCTACTTTTTAATTTGATTTCTTAGAAAAGTGTGCAGTTTTGTAGCTCATTAAATTTTAGTGTAATAAGGTGCAAGTTTGAAATCTCTAAAAATTGCCGTCAATTTTTGAGATTTTTTTTTTTTGTCAAGGGTGTTTCACCTTTTCTTCGATATAAAGCATGAACACAATCTATTTTTAACCGACTTCCAAAAAAGGAGGAGGTTATCAGTTCGTCGGAATATTTTTTTTTTTTTTTTTTTTTTTTATGTATGTTACCGCATAACTTTGGACCACGTCAACCGATTTCGATAATTCTTTTTGCATCGGAAAGGTAGTGTCTCAGAGGTGGTCCCATACTAATCTGGTTAAGATCCGATCAGCGGATCATGAGATATATATATATATATTTTTTTTATATGGGAGTTGAAGTCGGTTTTTTTTTTTGCTAAAAATTACTAGTTATATGACAGAAAATGCGCAACACCCTCGGCAAAAAAGAATTCTTAAAAATCAACAATTTTTTTAAGAAATTGAATTGAAAAGTTTAAAATGTTGATGACGAGTTCTGTATGAAGTTGAAAACAAAAAACTTATTATGCTGGTGTTTGCTGTTGAATGAACTATATTTTTATAAAAAATAAGAAAAATTCGATTTGGAAAATATAAATAATGAAACGTCAGGAGGTATTCATATTTTTGACGCTGACTGTATGTACTTTCAACCACAGCTGCCGCTGCTCCTGATTTGCTACGCAACGTTGCGCTACAGGCGCTAAAGAATTCCATGCGTCCCACTCAACGATACTCACAGCTTTAGACGATTTTTTATCTCTTCTCGTGATTTCATGTTTTTCGGCGTTTTTCGCAAATTTGTTGCCACACATAATTTTCGCTAATTGTTTCCTCATTTACAACTCGGTTATTGCTTTGCGTTTCAGTTTTTTATTTTTATTTTTTCTTATGTTAGTCAGTTGCAAGCGTTTTCAAGCAGTGCATTTAATTGCCTCATCAGCTTCGCCACTTTCCTCGCATTTTATGTGCCAATTTGAGTGGTCACCCTTTGTGTGTAATATTTTCCCACAATTTTCAGCGTCTGCTAATTTTAGGCTGCGGTTAAAGTGGGGCTAGCGGCAGACTCACTACTGCCGCCTTAACGAATTTGAATAAAAGTTATTCGAACAATATTTAATGATAACTAATAAAATTTTTATTGACACCGAAGGCTTGTTTATTTTTTGGTGATTTGCCTTTTGCTTGTTATGCAATATCACTTGTGCCGTCTGCCACAACCACAACCATAACCTCGTTTCAAGCCGAGCAAATACAGACAAATGGTTTCCTGCTGCTGTTGACATCTTTTGTTGTTTCGTGCTTATTTCCATGTGGAACTTGGCACCCAATGCGCTTCACATTTGCCGGCTGCTGGTATCTATTGACGCTTTACAGTGCTTTTCAATACATGGCTCCCGAATGTTCGGTTCTCACGTTTCGAAAGCCCGAAATGTGTAACTTTTTTGCTTTGCTTAT
The DNA here is from genome assembly GCF_013731165.1 of Rhagoletis pomonella. Lineage (NCBI taxonomy): Eukaryota > Metazoa > Arthropoda > Insecta > Diptera > Tephritidae > Rhagoletis > Rhagoletis pomonella. The sequence continues at coordinate 57,152,193 of NW_023458560.1, forward strand.
AAAATTGCGATCCCGTTTGAGTCCCGAAATGTTGCTGAATCCCTAAATGTGTTAATACATTGTATTTTATATAGCTGAAAATTTTCGATATGTATATCCTACTTAAGCCGATATTCGCTTAAATTTAATTTAAAATTTTAAACAAGTGGCAGCCTTGTCCTTTAAACAGGTGGCAACCCTATTTAAAAAGCTTTTGAAATAAATCTTTAGTAAACATTTATCGTTTGACATCCATGTTGTAATATCTCATCAAACTGAATTTAAATTGTAAACAGGTGGCAACGCCGTTCATGACTAACTTCGAAATAAAGCTTTCCCAAGCCTCTTTTGTTTGACATTAATATTGCAGCATTTCATCTGACATATTTATATCAAAAAATTTAATTGAATTAGACTTATGAACACAGGTGGCAACCCTGTTCAAATATGGTTGCGAAACTAGGCTCTTTCAAATAACGTTCGTTTAACATCCTTTTGTAAAATTTCGTTGAACTAATTCTTATTCAATTTAACTTTTTAAACAGGTGGCAACCCTTTTTAAATATATTTTCGAAACAAAGCTTTCTTAAGCCTCTTTCGTTTGCCACCCATATTGTACTACTTTATTTGATTTTTTACTTTAATTTGATTTGACTTTTTAACAGGTGGCAACCCTATTTAGAAAAATTTTAAAACAAAGCTTTGCTAAACCTCTTTTGTTAGCATCCATATTGCAACAGTTTATTGAACTTATATATTAAATTTGATTTTGCCTTTACACATTGGTGGCAGCCCTCTTTAAAAACTTTCGAAATAAAACTTTCTTAAACCTATTTCGTTTGGCATCCGTACACTGTAATATGCACTCCATTGAAGTTACTAATGAAACTGGATTTGACGTTTTAAATAGGTGGCAACCTTTTTCAACATTTTTTGGAAATATATCGTTCTTAAATCTAGGGCTAGACAAGGTTTTGTGATAATTTCTGAGGGCACAATAGACCCAAGGTTGCAGTGCGCATCTCTATTCAATCGATCTATCTAAGCTCAGTTGTCCAGGCTACTATTTCGTTAGAGTATCGATCTTCCGACGGCTAGTTCCGAACTAGTCCTAAACTCTATAGTTCCGAAGCAGTTCTAAAATCAGAAAAGTATCATGATTTCGCAATCTTTTCGGTTTTCCCGTTTATGCGATTTTAAATTATTTTCAAAGAAATGTGTTTTCTATTTGAAATTTAATTTGTTTGAATGATTGTAAGAAATGTACGTTTGCATACTTTTGGCTGTAGCTGAGTTTGCAGAGGTGCTTGCTGTTACTGGTTAGATTCCAGACGGTCCCAAGATGTTAAAATGTTAACACAAATTTTTGTTTTGTATTACTAAGCAATGAAAAAGCATCTACGAAGTGCGAATGGAAGCGTATTTGAACGAAAATATCGCCAAACATATATCTATGTAAAGTAAACAAGCACCCCGCTGCATTCCTATTTCGATAGTTCCGAAGTAGTTTTAAATTCGACAGATAAGATCTAGTTCGTTCTGCATCCCTTTTTCTATAATTCCGAAGCAGGTCTTAATTCGTCACCTTAATGAAAAAAGTAAAATGAAATAGTTTTTTTTTTCAAAAGTGCCACATTTCGCTGATTTTGGACTGGTTGGGATTTAGTTACTATCGGACTGGTTCGTTTTCGGTGATAAATATCTAAGTAGTACGTAACTAGAAATTTGATTCACTAGTCCGCAGTTTCCCTGCAGGGTGTTCACTGCGCTCGACTAGACACTCTCAACTGTTGCTGTCGCCAGCAGCACAGCCGCTTTAAGTAGACACGAGTATTTCTTCTGTTTTTTGCCAATTGTTTTCCAAACACCAACGCAAAATGGTTTACCACTTGCACTTGCGCTTGCCATCTGTCTTTTTGGTTAAATCAGATCAGATTACTCGAGACGCGGTTTTGTATGGTGGTTGGTTTGGTTGGTGTTGGGTGTAAAGTGGCACACAATCGCTGTAAGCTAAAACAAACTGTAGCCAATCAGCACCAGCAGCAGCACCAGCACCACCACCACCACCACCACCGCCTAATTCATGGTTCCACTTCAAATCAGTGCTGCTGTGCTCAATTTGTTTATTTTGTTCCTTATTACCTTATTTCGACGCAATCGGCTGCAACAATTTGCATATTACAGGTGGCCGAAAAATGTTGTACGAACAGAGTTGCAACGCGCATAACATTACAAATACAATTACATTACTGCGTTGCTGTTAAGTGTTGGCCAAACTATTTGTACTTGTACGCGCATGTCTTTGGGCCTAGCAGTCTCTAACTCGAGTCTGGTATTCTTGTTGGTGTCTGTCATTTTCTTTCTATTTATTTATTATGCATTGTACTTAGCTAATGTTATGCAAATATTTTTTACGCTGAATTATAGTTTTTATGTCTTGTTTGGTAGCTGTCATGAGTTGCCAAGAAATCTGGGCGTAAATCTGTAAATTAAAATATTCAAAATTACTTTGGTAGGAATTTCATATTTATTGATTTCAACATGCGTAGATAATAGTGCTGCTGGGAATTATCGCAAAATATGCAGTCGTATAAAAATGCATTCCATAGCTTCAGTCTTATTTTTTGTGAAAATTAATGCGTGGAGGGATTTCACGAGGCAGATAGATACTTATGTATAGATATTTGATTTTCTTCCGACTTGTTAGAATAACTCAAAATTCATTGACTAATTACAAAAATGTCGAATCCAAATAAAATTCAAATATATGTATTCATTCACGCCTTCGATCCCCGGTTCGAGCGATTGCCGAAATTTTTTAATTTTTAATTTCTTTTTATTTAACAAAATAGATGGCCACCGCTTCAAAAGTATTTTCGACATTAAACTCCCTTAAACCTCTTTACTATGATGGGGGGCAATACATATTACATTTATTTTATCAATTTAATTGAATAAAATTTTTTAAACAGATGGCAACCCACCTTCAAAACCTATAAAACCTTTTTAGTTTTATACCCATATTGCAATATTTATTTAATCTTATCAATGAAATTAAATTAAAATTTTAAATCGGGTGGCAACTTTCCACAAAATTTTTTTTTTGCCGTAAGCTTTCTTGAACCTCTTTCTTTTGACAACCAGATTGCCAGATTAACTTTATCTTATCAATTTAGTTAAACTGCAATTTTCACACAAGTGGTAACTGGCTAACTTTTTTTCTATATTTAAGTTAGGTCTGTAGCAATACATTTGTGAAAGCTGCATTCAATTCCATGCATTAGTTATCGAGTGATGCGCGGACAAACTTATAGGCAAACAAAATTTTTAAAAATTTTTTATTTGGTTTTTGTTGCTCTAATAAAGACCTACATATTTTTTTTAATATCTTTAATATACAGACAACGGCCTGATACAATTTTATTATACGTTTAGATTATTTATTTTATTATTAGTCAAATTACATTTTACCTTAGAAACCCCGTGCGAGTATTTACGCACCAGTTCTTATCACCCTCACCCACCCTATACAGTAAATTGAAGCTTATCAAAAAATCATTCAACTTTTGCCAAGGAAGTTTTCGATTATTCCAGTAAACAATTTAAAAAAATGTTTTTTATGCAAACATTCGCGACTAATTCAGGACCCTTTGTTCGACCAAGTACCTCAAATATCTAGCAATTCTGGGTAAAACACTTAGCGGTATTTACTGTATGTACATATATCAAATTCTGAAAATTGTATTATGCAATTATTAAAAATTTACCAAAAATAATGCAACAAAACAAAGTAATCTCTTCACGAGTTTCCGCCCTCAAGCAAAGCCTCAATGGGCTTTGACAAAGTATGAATATTTGTTTATGTTTCTTCTTTTTTGTTTTTTCTTTTATCCGGTCAGTGCCCTAAAAATTACCAAATACACATACACATACATACGAATATGTATATAAAGAAATTAAAAAATGTATATAAATCAAATTTAAAAAAACTAAATAGAGAATGAGATATATTTACGTACATACATGTGTATTAGGGATGTTAATTTTTTCAATTTTTACGATCTCGGGATTTTCGGGATGTCGTTAGTTCAATACCGGCATTTAGATATTTATTATTTTTCAACAACTTAACATGAAAAAATTGCATCAATATGGTTTGAGCAGCTCTCCCAACATATAATAAATAATAAGTAAATGTGTTTGGAACGTACTTTTTTATTTAAAAGGCAGTAATTAAATTTGTATGCATTTAATAATACTTTAGTGTACATGTCCGATAAAATAATTTAAGGTATGTCGAAAAAAGCTCGATGTCAAAAAAAATTTAGTCAAAAAATTAATTTTCTGGTTGAAAGAAGTTCATAGTGGCAGAAATAAAAGAAGCGCCTTAATTCGACCAGTTTTGTCTATATTCCTTTTGTTTATTCGAAATTTAATTTTTTTTATAAAAGTCTACCTCATATTACATATAATTAACTGCATATAAATGGGTATTTCTCTGGTGTAATTATTTTTTTAAAAAGACTATAATTTCAAAGAAATTATTAATTCCAAAACTTATTTAAAAAATGCAGTTCAATGTTAAACAAAAAGATGGGTACCGAATGAAAGAATTTTTCGGGTTCTCAACGACGAATAGGAATTCAATGGGCCCCTTTAATCTATTTTATTTTTTTAAGCTAATAAAGTTAGTCCATGACATATAATTTTTTCAAAAATAAGAATTGCAAGGATATTCAAAAAATGGAATCTGTTTTAACTCTACAGAATCTTCTCTTTCATTTGATACGCATCGTGTTTTTTTTAAATTACTCATATCTTTCAAATTTCAAAGTTCTTTTAAAAAATCCTGACGTCGGAGAGAAAAATTAAAAACACAATTTTACTATATTTGGCCCTTGGTTTCGCAAATATATTGATTTTTTTTGTGTGCAAAATGGTCTGTCGGAAGGTATTACATGTATATTAAGCTACACATTTATAAAAAAAAACAAAAATGTTAAATATTAAGTAAACAAAAGAAATATTGCCAAAACTGGTCAACATAAAGCGTTTCTATTATTGCCACCAGTGTAAATTACAAATCCCGAAAATCCCGGGATTCTAATCAAATAATCCCCGGGATCCCGGGATTAACATTCCTAATGTGTAAATGAGAACACATGCACCTCTTATTAAGTATACATACATATGTTTTTAATATCAGCATAAACAGCGGATACCCATACGTCCATACAAATATTGCGAAGCGTAAGAGCCAACAAAAAATATGTTTTTGCCACATCTGTTTTGCTTTATAATGTTTTTTTATTTATTCAATTTTTTTTTGTTTTGTTCCGTTTTTGTTTTGCTATTTTCTAGTGTTTACCTTCTCTCCTATATAAGGGTGTGTATGAACAGGTTGACTTATAAACATTTTTACGATTCGTTAATTCATCTAAACGTTTAACTGCTTCCGATTTGGATGAACACGTTGGCAATTGTTGATGACATACTGCTAAGAAAAACCAAGTTAATAAAAATAAATAATATCGAAATGAAAAATAAAATTTTTTGTTTTTTTTTACAGTGTGTGTCAGATTAGAAGGGATCGATGCTTGCAGTGCTCTCAAAATGAAAGCAATCGGACATGAAGCAATCGAGACACATAAACTTAATTTTGGTTCATAGATTACGAATCTGTATAGCGTTCCTGATCTGGTCATTCAATTTTCGCCCACTTTCAAAAATATAACACGGTTATTCTGTTGGCAAAATGCTGTTACACAGTGTAATTGCTGCATTACCATTTTATTACTGTATACAGTTGTGTATAATTTCTTATAGAATCGGCCGATTCTTTCCCCATAAGCGAATTATCGGCATCGGTATCTGAAAAAGTGTATTCAGTCGGACTCTAAAAATTACACAGTGTTACAAAATAAAAAAAAATAAAAAAATGAACGAACTTTTTAAGTGACCTAGTACAGGTCGTAGAGCTGGCCGAGTAATTCACGAAACTGTTTTCAAATTTTTTTTTAACACCCTCAAATTCTTAACTTATCCTTAAAAAACACATTTTCGCATGACTTCCGGCACTAAACTATTTTTAGCTCGGTTATTTTTTAACCAATTTTAAGTTTTTATATGGATTTAAAAATAATAATTTTTGTACTTTTCAAAGAAATAATAAGTTTTGTGCGCGCACTGTAAATATGTGGGAAATTTTTGGAATATTTAAATCAGAAATTTGCACCAATTTTTATTATTTTTCCCACTTCTCCAACATTTTTGCCAAAATTTCAAAAGAGAGTAGTTTTTTTTAGTAATCGCTTCGAAAATAATAGGAAAAATAATAACCATTTGTGTTAACCTTATAACTTATAACAAAAATTTCCACTTATTTATAATGTACAAATATTTTTCTTTCCAAAGCCATATAAAAACTTAAAATTGGATAAAAAATAACAGAGCAAAAATGCGGGAAGTCACGTAAACATTGTTTTTTAAGAATAAATTGAGAATTTGAGGGTGTTACAAAAATTGTAAACGTAGTTTCGTGAATTACTCGACCAGCCCTACGACCTGTAGTAGGTCACTTAAAAGGGTCATGATCAGTGTAACATCGTTTTATTGTTATACTGGCCTCATTGAAAGGCCCTCCCTATTTGATAAATTTGAAATTTTACACTATAGTATAAAAAAAACCTTTTAAATTTGCATATTAATCACTCGCATACATTGATGGTAGGTGTGTATCTGAGAGGTAACTAACGGAATCTTATACATAAATAGGCATACATACTTACATGTTTTCTTTACACCCCTTTTACAGCTAAACTATACTTCTAAGGTTTAAAGGATTATATATTTCTCATATTTCTAATTAATTTTAAATTCAAAATTGTCACTAAAAGTATGCTTTAATATTGAACTGAATTAAAAAAACGTGCTGCAGTTTAGGAATAAGATTTATGTGTATTAAGATTCATACAAGGAAGAAAGTAAGGTTGAGTATGTAGAAGAAGAGAGGGAAAAGGCACAGATCAAAATAAGAGTAAAGAAACCTACTAAAAATAAAGACAAAGAGGAAGGTAAATTTAAATAATTAATATAATGGCAAAGTCGGAGGTGAATATGTAGATGAAGAAATTCATGAAAAAAAATAAATATATATAAATATAAAACTGAAAAACTAAATATAAAGATAAACATTAAGATAAAAAAAAAACGATAGATATAGAGAAAGTGATAGAGATGAGAAGATAAAGACAAAGAAAAAGATAAAATTGAAGAATGACTTTATGTTATGCAATGTTATGTTATGTCATCTTATATTTTGTTATGTTATATTAGGGGTATTCTCTGAGTCTTGCAAAGCCCTTGCATGGTGCACAGATTGCACGGATTGCACGGTTAAAACCGGTTTTCGTATGGGACAGCTTTGCAAACCGTGCAATCCGTGCACCGTGCAAGGGCTTTGCAAGACTCAGAGAATACCCCTATTATGTTTTAGTTTATTGCACAATATGTAAGTTGTAAGGTATTATCACACAAAGGGGAGTTACCTACAGTTTTACGTCGACTCTGAACGGTCTTTGTATTTTTATTAGAACCTCTTTTTCATGGCAGAATACACTCGGAGATATGCCCTCCTTGCCTGCCGCTATTAGAAAACACCTTTTTGTTGTTTTTTTTTATGTTCGGAAACTGGGTTTGAACCCAGGCCCTGCGGAATGGTAGAGCGCACTGCTAATCTCTACACCACTATGGGCCGTTTTCTGAAGTATCCTTTAACTTTAAAGCTCACTTTATATTTAAAGGTGGGATATAAAGCTATGTCTAAGGTTATGCATTTCTAAGTATGTTTCTTGGTTGCAAACCAATAATAAAATGCTTTACTTTAGATACAATCATAAATTTTAATGTAACCTTTAAATATAAAGTGAGCTTTAAAGTGACAGGTTACTTGAGAAAACGGCCATATGTTATATTATGTTATTGTAATTTTTTCAATGCATTTCACCTCAGTTTCATAAATCACCTCAACTTCCCTCATCTTCACCTCAACTCACTTTAAGTCACCTCACCCCCACTCCCCCCATTTCATCCCTGAACTCAATTCACTTCATTTCAACTCACGTCAACTCAACTCATCCCAACTAGTGTTTCACCTCAACTCACCTTATCTCACCTCAGATCAACTCAACTTATTTCAACTGAACTCAACTCCACTAAAAAATTTTAGAGGCGGAATTTCGACCGCTAGACGAACACTAGTATTTAAAAACCGCATTTCCAAAAACAAACAAAAAACAAATATGTCAATTTCTGATGATGACGATAGGTGGGTAGAGGAACGGCGCGAGAGTTGTAGCTTATTTTACTCGTAATTATATTTGTGTTGTTTGTTCGTGGCTTGGCAGAGGTGACTTTGCATACGGCTATCTAATTCGTCATTGCTAAATGAGAAAATAGACCGAATTTTCTTTTTACTCTTTTACAAAATAATCGGTGTAGAAGTTTATTCTTTCGGAGTTAGGCACGTTTTCTCACGTCTTGAAATTTCATACAATACCAAGTATATACCTACTCGTAAATATTTTGCAACAAACACTGCTAATTAATTATTCATAGAAACTCTCCGCTTAAATGACATATTTGAAGATGCAAGTGTAAACCACAAATATCTTATAGATGTCGGGTGATTCAAGTTCACATGGCAACTTTACAGTTTCATAAAATTTTGCTAACAAATGCAATTGTGACGGTTTTGATTATCTTGCAAATTTATCTATTTTTAATGGCTTTCCAAAAATATGTCAAATCATAATGGAGCTACACTTTTGTTGTATGTACGTAAATGCCGATGGTAAAAGCCATTAAAATTGTAACACTAACTGTTAGTGACAACCCCGCTGTGCTTGACTGGTTGTCTTGGCTTGGCTTGGCTTGGCTGACTGGCGTTGAGGTGTCTGTCGGCTGTGCGCGATGTGACGGCGGTGAATGCAATTAGCTACGCGTGTTGCAGAAATCCTTTATCCCGCCTCTTTATCTAAATTAAATGCTGTCGCACTAAAAATAGACAGTCAAACGGACAGTTGGCATTTACTTGCTTAGTTTATGTGCAAATGCAAATTGTTATAACAGAAGAAATGCAAAAATTATATCTGCACATAAAATTGCAAATGTAACAAAGTGTAAAAAGTGTGTCTTTGTAGCTGCATTTCTGCATTTGTACGACTAGGCAACTCATTAAAGCACAGCAGGTAATATTCGTGGCGAATAAAAGAAATATTTTTGCATATTTGCCATTGAAACACAACAAGCAACCCAATCAGCTGTTGCACAAAAACAAAACAAAAAAAAAAAACAAATGTTGTAAATTCAAAAAGCGCACAAAATTCATTGTCAAAAGCAACGTGTGGACAATGATGGGAAATGCATTTGAAAGCTTTGCAAAAAAAAAAAACAAAATACGCGCTTTTTTATGCTCTTCTAAGAAAACTAAACAAAACAATCACTTTTGTTTTGACATTTAATGATTGTCCATTGTTTCTTTTCGTTTTTTTTTTTTGTTTTTTCTTGTGTTGGTTGAAAAGTAGTAAATCGCCACTAAAATCCTACAATGTCGTGTGTGAAAAAATACTAAATAAAATTTGTGATTATGTGTCAACATGAATGTTGTGTGTGAAGGCAACCACAAAAATGTGTGTCAGCAAAGAAATATGCACATAATGCTTTGAAAACGTTCTATAAATAACATAAGAAGAAATGTCAAAAACAGCGCGAAATTATGCGTGGGTGTAGAAATGCACGCAACAAAGAACCTCGCTATTTATTTTTAGTGTAACTAATTTATAGTGGAGGGTAATCAAAATTTGGTTTTGATATTTTGTATGCCATTATTATTTCTGAATCTCCCGCCTTTCGTGGGAGTTCTCACAGTTCACTGTCGAATCGGAATGCAGTAAGACTAAAAATACCCGAAGGTTGATGATAATTCACCATTTGCATGACTCAAATTGAAGTATCTTGACACGATGCGTCTAATCAATTAAGTAGTAGTATCAGAAATGACAACCTCTATGCCCCCTTGAAGGGTTGGGTAGAAAATTATTAGGGTTCAATATTCTGTATTCAAAACTCTGTATGTATTTTAATATTCGGTATTTCAAAAGTCTGTTTGGGAAAATCGGAAAGCCATATTGCTTTCCCATTTTTTCGTACAGAATTTTGTAAAAAAAAAATGTTGGCTATGCATACACTTCTTTTTTTATCCATATGTTTTGCGATTTTTCAATAGAGAATTCCGTAAAGCAAATTATACACACACTTACATAGTTTATATTAAGGTAATGCAGGCAACCGCTGTGGTGTAGTGGTTAGCAGAGCGCGCTAACATTCCGCAGGGCCTGGCTTCAACCCAACATCCAAAAAAAATAAAACACCAAACAAGTTTTTTCTAATAGCGGTCGAGCCTCGATAGGCAATGGCAAACCTCCGACTGTATTTCTGCCATGAAAAACAGCTTCTCATAAAAATACAATCGCCGTTCGGGGTCAGCGTTAAACTATAGGTCCTTTCCAACATCAAGGCGCACGCCACATATCGGAGGAGAAGCTCGGCCAAACACTAACATATGTACATATGTATGTATATAGTACATACACTATAATACGGCAAATAAGTAGTTCGCTCTCTTATTCGTAATTCGCACTCCAATTACCCTTCGGATTACGTAATTCGCCATACAAAATTTTGAGAGCGAATTACCTCACACTTGTTGGTAATCTTGACCCAACTACCATGCGAATTACGAGCAAATCGCTGCCGTCTCTAATTTTAATCGGAAATTTATCGAAACCAGCTCACAAATAAAAACTAGCACATTTTCTGAGTACTAAAAGTAAAATTAATAAATTGGTACATCACCAATTTAATACAAAAACTTATAAATTTTTTTGCAATAACTTACATCTTGCATCAATTTTGTAGCGAAGAAAAAAAAAAACATAACACAGAGACAAAGATTTGTCCAATCGAATTAAGAATGTGCGCAAGTGGATGGGGTAATTCGCGATCATAATTGGGTGAGCGAACAAAGTACATGATTCACGGCGCCGTATGAAAGCCATATCCTGCCAAGTAGCAACCAATTTGGCGTAGACTTTATGGACCAAAAATCGGTCCTATCGAGTGTTTGTAGGCACAGTTCATAGATAGGAGATTTACATATGTAAATGATCCTATCAAAATTACCCTTATTTTAGCAGAGAGGCGTCGCTTTATACTTCTCAGGTATTTTGGAGTTCATCTGTTTGTAAATACATATTTACATACATAAAATAGTTATGTAAACACGTTTTGTATGTAGAGACTCGGATAAGTATTTACTATTCCTCTTCAATTAATTATGCTTATTGAAATTCAAATGGGTAAGTATCTACGCGCTGCAGCTGATAACATATGTACATGAAACATATATACATATATCAAATACCATTGCTTGCTATCTACGTCATAGTATGTAATACATGCTACATTAGGGTGGCCCAAGAACGTATTGGAAAATTGTTTTTTCGTGGAAATGGCAAGAAACGACCGCAATTGGTTCAAATGCCAAACAAAGAGTAAATACTTACTTTTTTAATTATGGGCCACCTTAATGCTATATACTATGTATGTATGTATCGTCTCGCACAGGTATGTTACTTACGGCAGGTTTTTCAGAATAGAGATGAAGTTTGGAATGCAATTTCTAAAAAACCGCTCCGATAGATTTTCTCCACAGTCTCGGAGAATGCTTCCAGTTCTTTAACTGCATATTTAATTTTTATTGTTTATGATTTTAGAGTTTATGAACGATTTTCTTTTTTTCTCGTATGGTCGACAAAATGTGTTAAAAATGTGTACAAAATTAACGACACTTTTTACTCAATATCTCGAAAACTAAATTAGATGTACAAAAATGGATTCCGCCATTTGGAGGATCTTGATTAGTCAATGTCGCGGAAACTAAAGGAGATCTTATTTAAAAAAAATAAGTAATTCGTTAAAATGGCGTTTACGACAATCTTTTATCCAGGGGACGGTATGCACATTAGGGTGGTCCAAAAGAAATTGTTAAAAACGTTAAGCTCTGAATACCCGTATTTTTTGTTTTTTTTTTTAGAAAAATTATATTTAGAACTGTCTCAAAGCCCATGAAATTTTCCATGTATTTTATATGGGGAAAAAACATTTTTTCGTAGAAATGGTATCTAAAGAATTCTAGAAAATTAATATTTGTCGATTGGAAAATTCTGTTGCTCTCCAGCAGACAATAAGATAGTGATTTTGGGGATCTATAAAAAATAGTTAGTGTTAAAAAATAGTTAAATAAACAATTGGGTATTTTAATTGGAAGTCTCCTAAACAGTAACAGAGTTTTCCGATCGAAAAATATTGATTTTCAAGAATTCTATGTCATTTCTAGGAAAAAGTGTTTTCCCCATATAAAACACATGGAATACTTTATGGGCTTTGGGGCAATTCTCAATATAATTTTTTACCATTTAGAGGAATCCTAGGGAGTGAGAGCTTAACATTTTAAACTCATATTTTCCGCGCGTGTATTTTTGGACCAACCTAATGTTCATTCATTCATACTAACTTACTAGTATGTAATTGTTATTTTTTTAGCTTTACCTATAGCTCATTACAGTACATAAGTATTTCGGCGGTGAAATTTTAATTCTTTTCATTTTTGACGAATGAGTTACAACAACTTACTCTTATTGTTCTTACCACTTTTATGCATACACATGTACATATGTATGTATGTGTAAAAGTAAATACATTTAAATACAAACAAATGTATCTTTACTGCATGTTTACTCGAATTTTCGATTATTAAATTCTTATCATTTCAGCAGTGTGTTTCCACTAAAACTGTAACGCTGACGTGTTTTAAAATTATACGCGAAACCTCGACACTTGAGTGCACAAAAATTTTAAACTTTGCAATCAAAAGGTTTTGCGCTTTTTAACCAACTTAATTGATTGATTGACTTATATATTTACAAACATGAGTACCAAATGTATGACGCTTAAAACTGTATGCATTACTTGCATTTTTTACTGATAAAACAATATATTTTCATGATTTTTCCAAAAGTCAACCGCATTTGCCCACTTTTTGGCTATTTTTGCTGGTGCTAATCAGAAGTGTTAATTCATTTATTGTATTGTAATTGATTTATTTGCCAACATCTTGTACGAGTACTGTATGTTGGGTATTCATTCACAAGCTGTTTCTATTTCATAAATTCTTCACAAACCAAGTGGTGTTGTGGGGTTTGTAATCTACGTGTATCTCAGTGGATATGTCCTTAACAATTGCTTGAATATCTACATATGTATGTGCGTGTGTGCATTTATTCATATATATATATTTTTGTCATAGAATCTTTGTGCAAAATAAAAATCGTACAATTGTAATCGGAAATAATGTTGCTGAAAATCGTAACAAATTTCGTTTGCGGTGAACTGAAGAAAGTCAAAACGAATTTGACTATGTTTTTGATATTCTTCTGGGTGATTTGGTTTTCGCAGTTGATTGCCATATCGACGATGTTTCTCAGGTAAATGCACAAGTGTGAACTACATACATATGTACATACACTGGCGGCAGAAATAATGGACTCGTCGTACTTTGAAGAGTTTTAGCTATATTTCTTTAGTTTCATTTATGTTTAATATTTTTTTATAAAAGCTAAGGTAGTTATACAACAAACATCATACAAATCCGCTTTTAAAACTTTGAACAAAAATTATAAAAATTCGACAAGTTTTCACAAAATTTTCAAACTTTTTATTCAGAATTTTTAGAAAAATTTTAGTTATGCAGTTTTGTAGCCTATTCAATTTTAGAGCAAGTTTCAATTGACTACAAAATACCGGTGATTTTTAAGATTTTTTTTCAGACGGTGACACACATTTTTTCCCATACAAAGTGTGCTCGAAAATTTTTTTATATGGAAGAGAATGCCTAGCATTGTCAACAAAAAAAAATGGCTACAAAACTGCATACTAAAAATTTTTCTGAATAAACAGTTTGAAAATTTGGTGAATATTTGTCGAATTTTTATAATTTTTATACAAAGTTTGAATAGGGGATTTATATGGTATTTGTTTGTTGTATAACTAGCCAGGCTTTTATAAAATAATATTAAACATGAAATAAACCAAAGTAATATAGCCAAAACTCTTCAAAGTAAGGCTAGTCTATTATTTCTGCCGCCGCTGTATGTATATGTATACTATTTATGTAAACCACAGAAATTTTTCAACACCTCAAAAGCAGTATTATCCATAAAACTATCCTGTTAGCACTGAAAAATATTTAGAACAAACTAATCCACAAAGTTACTTAAATTTTACTAACTTGAACCTTTTCGTCAATATGGGATTAATTATTCCTTTTGCGCTTAAATTTCCTTCTTACTTATTAAAGCCCTATTCTTTTCTCTTTGCATTTGCAGCCTGCCCGATATCACAGAGATCCCCACAATCACGGTGACTGAGTTGCCACTGGAGCTATTGGAGCCAACGCGCGGCAACATAGACGCGCTAATCATTGATGCAGCAAAGGAAAGCATTGCGCGAGAACATGAAAATCGTACGATGGAAATGTTGGAGAATAGCAGCGAGGTGATAAGAAAAGGTATGTACAAAGGTAATTCACTTAAGGCTTTTATTATATACATAAGTATGTACAATAGTGTGCATCACTCTCCATCCACAAAAAAAATCTCTCTTTTTCCATCGGAAATATGAAATTATATTTTAAGGCTTCCGCCAAAATTTTTCGGGAAAATATTAAGATTTACCTGAGCTGGACCTATACCTACACAAAATGTCATGTGGAATCCGTGTGGCGCTTAGGACCACTCCCACTCTGGGACAGCATGCTTAAGATAGCACCTGTGGATATCGCTGGTAAGGCAGCTGCTGCAAGGGCGGCAGTCAGACTTAGAGGCACGGGTTGCCCAACTGACTCGTGGTCTGGACACTCTAGTATGCTCGGCGGCTTTGACTTCATCCCTGGCTACACATTACTGCGTGTCTAGCCTAGCACCAGCTAGTTTATAATTTACACACATCTCATCAAGGGATGAGTGGGCGGTGGTTAAGAGGGGGACACCGGTGAACTTTACATGGATGGGTCGAAGTTTGACGGAAGAGTGAAATCTGTGGAGGGATCTCTACATCAACCTCAAACTTAGGCTTTCAGACCACTGTAGTGTTTTTCAAGCGCGGGTTGTTGCTATTAAGAAAGCGGTCGATTGGCTGTTTTGGGCGCGCTGGTGGTGAGGAAGATGAACATCTACTCAGACAGCCAGGCGACAATCAGTGCCTTGGGCTCACTTATGCCGTAACCCCCTTTGGATATCGCAGGAAATCGTGCGGTGGATGAGCTGGCCAGATACGACACCCTCGAGTCATTATCGCCAAGAAAAATGAGTGTAGAAGCTCACTTGAGCTCACGAATCCCTGAGGTCTCAGCTGCATGAAGAACGGCGAGGTGAAGTCAGCTGAAAAATTCCTCTTAGACTGCCTAGCTTTTGCCAGATTTCGGCTTAGGCACTTGGGTTCGTAATTTCTGACTAGTTCGGAGGAGCTCTGCGGTATTAGCATCTTCCGCCTGTGTCTCTCGCTATAAATTGGTAGTTATCGTTCGCAGTGGTATCACAGAGGAGATCGCGGTCTAAGGGAGTCCCTTAACAAGGGAGAACCACCTTAACCTAACTTAGCATAAGCTAGGGTCAGCAAAATTAATTAGGTGATCAATTAGTTTTCGAGTTATTCTCAAAAATGTGTGGGTCAAATAACTTGATACAACGGTAGCAAGCACCCTTTGAAAAAAGCTCTTAAATCCTCAATAATATTTATCAGAATTTGACAACTTTTGTCTGCCTAGCCGTGCATGCGCAGACCCATTTATGCTGCTCTTTGAATTTTGTCGTTCGGCGATTGCAACGATATTTTAATTAATTCGATAATTTGTATACAGTATTTCAAAAGCATCTAAATAGCACCTTATTCCTATATTTATTTCGAAAAAAAAAATAAATATCTAGCTGACCCACAAGCTGTTTCCGTATTTCTCGGAAACCAATTGAGCACCTGAAATTATTTTGGTGACCCCCAAATAGCACCTAAAAAGCACATTAATTGCCAATATTAACTGTCACTTGGGTCGTCCAGGTTGAAGGACGTTTCCATCGACGATTGCCTTTTCGATAAAAAATATCTATCAGTATAAATCTAGCAGAAATTTCAATGGAGGCCATAATCTCATTATCAAGGTCTAGATTATTTATTTAACCTGGTCAGCCATCGGGGGAAAACTCGTCATTCTCAAGAAGAATTCTCAACATGTGTATTTGCCAAATTGCATTTTTTTTTTTATAATACGGAGAGTTTACCCTCATAGTTAAAAAAAAAAACGATAATAGTGCATACTTTACCATATCATTTTAATTCCAACTCTTTGCAGACGAAGAAATCATCAAATTTGACGACTCCGGTGGCGATGAAAAGCTGCAGCCTTCGCAATTCGACGCAGATCTCACTTCAAGTGAAATTCCACAAAACATTCCAAATGTAAATGTCACCAACGCGCCACCGCCTGATCAACCAGCAATGCCAACGCTGCCTACACAAAAAGAGGGCGCCAGCCCATCGCCTACCGCCGCTACAACAGCCGCACCAGCTGGCGATGATAACAACGCAGGCAGCACTGTGAATCTCACCGTCGAAGAGGTGCCCATACCCGTCTTCTCAGAGTGGGCGCAAAAGCAAATGGAAGCTGCCGAGAAGCAGCAGGCGAAAGAGCAAGAAGTGGTGCACACATCCACGCAAAAAAAGAACCACACCAATGGGGATGGCAAGCGGCCGGCGCCGTTGAAAATGCGCAACAAGAACTATGCCTCACCCGACTGTGGCGCCAAAATAATCGCCTCCAATGCAGATGCGAGCAACACAGGCGCAGTGCTGAGCTCCTCTAAGGACGAATATATGTTGAGTCCGTGTGGCAATCGCCTTTGGTTCGTAGTTGAACTGTGCGAGGCGATACAAGCGCAAAAAGTGGAGTTGGCCAATTTTGAATTGTTTTCTTCGTCGCCGAAAAATTTCACAGTGGCCGTTTCGAATCGCTTTCCCACACGCGATTGGTCGAATGTTGGACGTTTTATAGCGGAAGACAAGCGCACGGTGCAGAGTTTCGATTTGCATCCGCACTTATTTGGCAAATTCGTACGTGTCGACATACATTCACACTACTCCAAGGAACACTTCTGCCCAGTCTCACTTTTTCGTGTTTTCGGCACATCCGAATTTGAAGCTTTCGAAACCGAGGACACACCGCATGGCGATCTGGATGACTTTGACGATGAATTTGGACAAGAGCAAGTGCATGCAAAGAGCACCGACACGAATCTCTTCAAGTCCGCCTCCGAAGCAGTGTTCTCGATGGTCAAGAAAGCTGCCGAAGTGCTGGTAAAACCAGCTCACCAATTGAATGCAACGCTGTTGGCGCGCACGCAGACGCCTTCAACTCAATGTCACACACCAGCGTCGGGACAATACAGTTGCAGCGACTGTAATCCGCCACTGGTGGAGCGCATCAACAATGTACTCTCTTGTGAATACCATCAGGTTCAAGCGCTGCTCAAAGTACCGTGGCTGCTGAAAGATCTTCTGAGTACGCGCATATGTGCCAAGCGCTATGGCATTGAGCTGGAAGCAAAAATTGTCAATGAACGTTGCGCGAATAATCCACACAGCCATGCACTGGAAATGGATGTGAAACATAGCTACTACTTGAATATGTTACCCGCGGAATATGTGGGCGCGCTTTGTCAACTGCTGGGCGCGCAAGATAAAACGAAATCAACTGCAGCCGCTGCACAGAGTACGCAAGACGGGGGAACGGTCGCCGCGGAACAGCCATTGAATCTGACCATCGACAAGAAATTAAAAAAAGATGATTTCAAAATAATCGACGGCACGCAAAAGAGGTTGGTGACGCCAGAGCAAACCTATGAGGGAGGCGGCATTTCAGCCGAGAGCACTGCGTCACCGTCTAGTGGTGAAGGCGCGCTGCCAGTCTCAGCAAGTCCCGTCGGCAGCGGCGAAGGCGACGGCGAGCAGCTGGTGCGTCCACCACAAGCGAACATAGAAGAAGCAGCAGATACCACTACTAAGGCACCACACACTGGCAGTGGAAAGGAGCCAACACCTGATGTAAATATATTCAATGTACCTGCATCTAAAGAACAGCGACCACCAAAAGCAGCGCAATCAAATGAGCCAACCACCACGGAGGAAGCGAGTAGCAGCGAATATAGCGGCGACGGCGTTAGTAGCAGCGGCGCCAACATTGGCACTACCGCCTTACCTCCGACTGCGAGCACAGACGCACACAAAGCACCAGCTGATGGCGCAAACATCGATGACACACTTACGCTGCAGCCTACTCCAGCGACAACAGCCACGCCACCATCGTCATTGGGGTCGCGCAATGAAGAGGATTCCGCCTCGTGGGAAAATATCGATAACCTAATCACCTCAACGACGGTGGCGCCGGGAAATGGTGGTGGCGGTGGTGCATCGTCTGGTGATGTTGGTGCGCAAGGCAATCAGCCGGGTGTGAATTTACAACAGAAAATACCCAGTGGTCCGCAGTCGGAGAGCGTATTTATACGCCTTTCAAATCGCATTAAGGTGAGTGCTTAGATTTACTATACCTAAGAAAAACAAGTGTGTAAATTTATCTATTGGAAATTCTATTGAAACGAACCTTTAAACTTTACTTTATGAAAAGTGTTTCGGTTCGGATCAAACATTTGTGAAAAATTTTGGTACACTTAGTGTTTCAGTTAATTAATAGAAAAAAGCAGTTTCCCGGTTCAAAACCGGTTCACGTCCATGCTTTTAGCAATGACTTCAAAAATTAAATTAAATAAAAAAAAATGATTTTAAATATAATGAAAATTAAAAGAAAATTTAACTAAAAAAGAAAAAAATTAAATTTTAAAAAGTAAAAATTAATAAAGAAAAGTTTCTACAAATTAAATGATATTAAAACTTCTATGTAAATGTATATTTCTTTTTAAAACAGAAAATAAAATAAAAATATGGAATTTATTAAAAACAGAAAAACATAAAATAAGATCCTAAATACTAGATAAAATAAAAATTTTTTTTTTCTTTTTAAAATAATAAAATTTAAAAATTAAAAAAAAAATTAAATAAAAAAAAATATTACAAAATAGAGAAAAAGTTATAAATTAAAAATATAATTTAAAACAATAAAAAAATATATTTTCTATTTCAAACCAAATTTAAAAGTTAAGAGGAAATTTAGTTTAAAAAAAGAAAGAAATTTTGTTCACTTCATCATGGCAGCTGTCGGAGCAACGCGAGCAAAATTATATACAAGCACTTTCTGTCAAGAGAGATTTTCACCATGAAAGTTGGCAAGGGAGCTTTTGTAAGACTCTGGCTAAGATAGTAAAAAGTTTTTCGTTAGACAAATAAAAGACAGTTGGCAAGATAGTACGAAAGACTTTTGTTATTCTAGCACTTACGTCTTTGAAAAAAAAGTCTCATTCACCACTCGTGGTGAAAAGCCATTTTGAGAGAAAAATTTTTTAATAGCGGTCGCCCCTCGGCAGGCTATGGCAAACTTTACCGGTTTTCCTTAAAATCGGGTTTGTATTAGCAAGGATTTTAACAAAATATTTTATAGATGAACTCTAGATGGTAGTTGGAAAGATGTCAAAATGTTTCTCCTACTTTTAAAGTTGGTATTATTAATTTGATAAAATCCTCCCTAGCAAATTTATTTGCTCTAGGAAATTACTATACTTATACACTTTTATCTTTACCGGCTGTTCTACTGCCTTGAGTACTCCTTGTGCTCTGAAGATTAAGTCTTATGTATGTAGAAGACCTTAGAATATTATTTCTAATTTGAATCAAAAGTTGTACCATAAAATTTCACGGTACATTAAAATCTAAAAGTAACTACTTAGCATATTTGCTATTGATCGTCAATGCTGCCCGTGGCTATCAATGAAGTTAACCACCTTATTACTTCGTTGCTACCCTGACACACTTTTTTACCTCCTCGTATTTGGAGTTCACTTTTATTTTTTTCCTACCTTTTTCAGTTAACTTTTCTATTTACTGGCTATTACAACTACAATCCTTTGCTCCTTTTACCCTCTGTGCCCGTTGCACGGCGACTAGGCGGGTATTAATAATGGCAAATTTGCGTGTTTGAAATTGTTTCTCCGTTTGGCTTAACTAACGCAAGGCTATTTGATTTCTTCACGTAATTCTTCTTGTTTATTAGACACCATATGATTTGTGGTTGTAGGTGAACGGTTTTTTTTTTTTGTGTTGTTTTGGTTGCTATTACGCAGGACTTGCAATCAGTCGTATAAGCAGTAAAACAGTGTGTTAAAATTATAAAAAATTCCAAAAAAATACATATGCGAAATTTTTTTTAATTTCTTCTCATTTCGGTGAAAGTAAATTCTCTTAAAAACGCCTAAGATTCTAACTTCTTTGTGAAAAAAAAACTTAAAAAAATAATTACGGTCTTGACGCCGCTCTTAGCACTCAGTATCTCTGTACTCTGTAATTTTGCCAATGTTAAATACTGTTCCCACCTACGAAAATTATCCTTTCGTGTTTTTCGCCCAGGCAATGAAGAACCCCTTAAAAAGTTTATTTCGCAGTCAATCCCAAAAACTGTTCCCAACTTTCGAAAATTTTCTTTTCAAGCCTGTTAAACCGTGAAACAAAAATAATGGCAATCTTGCGCTATTAACCAAAAAAACTGTTCCAGGTTTAGAAAATTTTGTTTTCTAACCAAATTTTAGTTAGTAAATAACGTTGGGCGATTTTCTAAGTGATTTAACATGGGATTCGACAAAATCGTCTGTATAAATTGAATTTTAATTTTCTGGAAAGCGATAAAATCGCTTTAAACTTTTGTTGAATCGCTTACAAAATCGCCTCATATAAACTCTGCTTAAAACTCTTCCCATCTCTGGGGCAGCTTCTTTTTTTACTAAAACTTTTAGAAATGCAGCGTTAGTCTCGCGCACGATAGCCAATAAAGCATTTATACCTCCAGTATTGACTGTTCTCACATGAAGGATAACTTTTTTTCTTTTAAATATTATTACTTTTTTTACTTGCATTCTTGCACTATATATCGTTAGAAAAATCTGTTCCGACTTTTTGAAAATTCTAGTCAAAGATTTCTGTTTACAGATTAAGGCCTTAATCCACTCATATACCTCACTTTCCCCAGTTTTGAAAAAAAAAAAAAATTGCATGTTATCCCCACCAAAAAAACTGTTTCCATTATCGAAAAGTTTATTTTCGATTTAATTCAATTAACAATTTTTCTTCACTATCACTCTTACCGACTTTGCGTATTTCAGAAACGTATTTATTAAACTGTACCCACCTTGGAAAATGCTATTCTACCTGAAACTTTAACTAACCACTGAGAATTTATTGTTAGTCTCCGACTCGCAATCCTAATTAGCAATGATGTCCCAGCATAAACTGTTCTCATATGCAGATACACTATTTTTACTTGTTATAACTATTTTTTAAATCTAACTAAAAACTGTGCACTGCACGGATTTGCAATCGTGCGTTTTATAAAGAAAACAACTGTTCCCACTTTTTGAAAAACATTTATTTTGCTTTAGATTTTCTATTGAACATTTATGTTCACAGTTAAAGTTTTTTTCTTTTTATATGCAGTTTTTCTGACATACGGTGTTTCTGTTCCCAGTAAGAGTTCTACTTGGTTTTGACTACTTGAAAGATAGCTTTAAGCGTACCTACCCTTAGTAAAAAAAAGATTACTTTTTATTGAGTAGCTTCCTGAATTTAAGTCTGTTATTTGTTACTTTCGCTTCACTGTTCAATAGCGCTGCTAACACACTTTCACTTAGCTCACTTAATCCTTATGCTTTCAGTGTCAGTTCAACTTCAGGTGCCTTTGCACTATATTTATACGCTCATATGTACACTCATACTTATAAAAACATTCTATCACTCATTCAAATAATGTTGTTTCTACTATTCTAATCCTGCAGGCGCTTGAGCGGAATATGTCTCTGTCCGGTCAATACCTGGAAGAATTATCGCGACGCTACAAAAAACAAGTTGAAGAACTTCAACTCACACTCACCCAAACAGTGCAAACGGTACGCACGCTGGAGGAGCATACGCGTCGACAAAGCGAGCTACATCAGCTGCTCGCCCAGCGCAATGCCCAGCTGAAGGACGAGCTAGACGATTTGTCGCTGCAGGTGCACGCATGCATTGTGGTCATAATTTTTGTAGGCGCCTTTGTATTTCTTGTTCTTATGGTGAGTATTATCTTCTATCGTTCGATGCGACGCGAAACCAAGGAAGTGTTGACGCTTTACGCCAAGGCGAATAAGAAGAAGACAGCCAACGCGGTGGCCGCAATGCAGAGAAAACTAAATCGACGCAAATCATTTGAAGACTTCTCCGATCATCAGCAAAGCGGCGAAAAATTGCGACGTCCCAGTGAAGAAGCGCTTATGATACTTAAGGAACGTAGTGGCAGTGGCGGTGGTTATGAGGCCATTGAAACCGTTGGTGATGCAGCGAAGAAGAATACGTCACAGCGCCAACGGAAAATCTCCGTGTGTTATAGTAGCAATGTTGGCGCCAGCAATCACTGCACAAGTGACGCACCCGGCACTCAAAATGTTAAATTGCGGCGCAAGGGGGAGAAGCACTCGTGGCCAAATACTGAACACGCGCAACAACAGGCGCGTCGCCATCTAGCGCAGCTGCACGATGCTGCTACAGAGTTAGTGGAGAATTCCGATAGATTAAATGGCCGTCCACCACGTGCGCCTTTGTTAAATGGCAGTGGCAGCAAATCCAAACGAAAACCGCAATTGCCACGTCGACAAGCGTCTGTGTCACATGAGTTTATGGGTGGCTTAAATAGCACCGCACCGGCGGCGGAGATTAACGCCGCTGAATATGACGAGAGTCTACGACTTGAAGAGGATGACCTTGACAATTTTATACCAACATCCGATTTGGCGTATAACGAATTCATGCCTGAGGGACCATCCGGCTATCAGGTGGACGATGGCGTAGAGGTGCAGAATGCAGATAACAAAAAATCAGGCAAGAAGCTAAGTCGTCTCTCAGCACCCAATTTCTTTAAATCACCCTTCGGCAAGAGTCGCAATAAATTACGTGGCACGAAAACGGCAAAACATCCGCATGAATCCACCTCTTGGGAATGGTATCGCTCAAAGAATTCAGAGCCGAAAGCACTAAGTGGCTCGGCATCCGCCAGTGGTGGCTTCATGCGTGCCTCGCCAACCAACAGCTTAGATTCATCATCACTCTCGGAGATTTTGTTACCCAATAGCCGCACTGAGAATTCATTTCGCATACTCGAGGAGGCTATATTGTCGTCGGGCGAGAGCATAGCGGCCAGCAGTGGAGCAACGGCGGCGACGGCAGCAACGACACCGACTGGAACCAATACCACGGACAATGGTAACGGTAATGCACATAGTAATGGCAGTTATAGCAATGGCAGTAGCATCGCTAGTAATAGCAACCGCAGTTCTAATTCATCTACATCGACGAAAAAGAAAAATCGTAGCTTCAATAAGATATTTCGTAAAGTATTTTAGATAACGACTGAGGTGTGTGGAGGAAGCGAGGCTTTTTTTTTGTTGTTTTTTTGTAGCTTTGAATAAAATTTATAATTTCACGGGTCAGTTCAGTTTAGTCGCGCATTACTCAAAGTTCAAAAGTAATTTTCTGCACATCAAAATTTCAGTCTGATATTACTTCTATAATAAGTGAGAATTCGAACACAGTGAGTGTCAGAAGAATGTAGATTATATGAATTTTTTTTCAATTTTTTTTTATGAAAAATGCTATAGCCTATTAACTACCATAAACATTGGCTTTTTAGAACAGATTTAATTCAATTAGTTCCAGTCTAGCAAAGAATTGTAGGTTACCACGGTGTACAAAAACGAAAAGGTCTTATAATATACCTCTGTAGAAAGAAAATTATATGTTTCGCGTTAGATATAACTCCTCCACTTAAGTAGCAAAGGACATACAACTGTACAACTACTCACAGACAAAGGGACACACTAAAAAAAGCATTTTGTTTATACTCACCATTGGGGCATTCACTTCGATATCTTAAGTGTCTTATTGTTATATATCGTAAATTTTTAACGGCTAAAAATATATTTCGTAGGCTCGCAGGGTTCCATAAAAGTTATTTATGAATTCTCACGCTGGTAAAAAATAGTTGGTACTGTTTTCAAGTTTACTAAACATATTTAATCTTGTTTACTACATGCAACAATACAACCATTGGCGTAGACAGGTAGGAGCAGGAGGGTGCTCGAGCCCAGCCCCCCTAACTTTCAAATTTTTCCTATATATATAAAAATAGTACCCTGAAATGCCAGCTTAATGGGGTCGAGCCCAACCCTAAATTCTTGAATTCCGTACCTCCAGGTCTTGTTTCAAACCCGTTCCCCATTTCCCGCCATAAGTTGGCTTATGCCGAGCTTCCAGTAGGAAATGGCAACATTTTTATATACAAAGTTTTTCATTCAGAATAGTATGGCATGGCATTAAAAATTTTAGTAAAGCTGTTTCCAAATATATTTTTTTAAACGGCAAAAAGTTTTGGCATTTAAATGCCTTTTTGAAATTTGGCATTTTGTGGAACGCGAATATTTTTAGTCCCAAATTTGTCATCAAAATTGTTGTCAAAGCGTTTTTACAGCCGTAGAAATTGTATGAAAATGTATATAAAAAGTAGTATGTTGGGCTATACGTTCATAGACTCTGACAAAGTTTAAGGTTATACATACATACATACATACATACATATTAAGTTTTTAATTTTTGTTAAAATATTTCGTCTAGTGAAATTTGGTTGCTTGTATGTTTTTCACTTTACTTAAACTTTTCATTCAACATGTACTCGTAATATTAATTGCATTGTTTTAACTAAACTCTGTTTTAATATCAAAGCTTATGCTAATTGCTTTGCTACCGATTAATTTGAATTATATCATTATCAATATAGTCTACGCAATCATCAACAAACGCTTCTACTTATTAATTTTTCATTATTATTATCATCAAAATACGCCAACATGTGCTTGCCTATCGATGTTCTTAAACAATTTTTTTTTTTCGTTTCTGTTCTATTTTAAAATAATTCAATATGATTTAATTTTTAATTTAGTTTTTAGTTAAGGAGACACTGCGAAAAAAAAGAAAACAACAATCTACGAAGGCAAAGAAAAAACTACATGCATACATACAGTGACGAGCAAAACTGTAACATGGAGTAACACTTTTTATTTCAGCCGTCGCTATCTTTCCAAGTTCCAACGACATTCATACTGTTGTTGTATATTTTTATTGGTACATCTTTGCTTCCTCTGTCATAACGATTTGAAGTCAATTCAACAACATTAACAAAACCAGCTGACGAAAATGTAAATTAAGGCAAATGTTACAGTTTTGCACTCATATATTTTTAATAACTTTTTGACAATTTTCACGAAAAAAAAAGAATTATTAACACAATGTTCAGTATGCTTTTGCTTTTTTTAGTTCCTGGTTGCAATTTGGCATACCTAATGTGAATCTCTGTAAAAATTCTGGAGGTATAGCCTCCCATATATCCTTGGTTTGCTTTCACAGCTCATGTACTCCATTGGACGGACTTGGATACTTAGTAAGCTGCGCTTTTAGTTGATTTCGCAAATTCTCGATGAGATTCATGGCTTCGGATTGTGGAGGTCATTTCAAGTTAGCAAATTTTTGCTTTTGTTCCAGTCTTTGCGAACATGTGCAGTGTGTTTTGGTTGATTTTTCAGCAGAAACTCTAATTTTTTCGACTACATCTTGCAAATTTTGTTGAAATATGAACAGATACTGTTCCTTACGCATAATGTGTACAAACGGATCAACCACATTATTGAAATACAACCCCAAACTATTATTGACTGACCACTGTGATTCACAGTTTGCCTTACATGATGCGCTTAGGCTTAATTTGGGCCTTTGATCCAATACCATGCCCGGCCATCTGATTGAAAGCGATTAATTTAGTCTTGTCAGACCAAATAACCCTCAATTAAATCTTAAAAATGTGTTTTTTATTGCATTCTGTAAGGCCTAACATATCCCAATAGGCAACGGTCCGGTTTTCGTGCGATGCAGCAAAACGCTGCCACACTCGCACATGTATTTTGATCAAATTTGCTTTTTTTTATTCTTTTATGATCCATTGCGCTCAATTTGGCAATTTTTCGCCTCACTGTCTACTGATTTGCGCTCAATTTTAATACCTTAAGCGCTTCTGTAGTAGTGGGTGCAGCGCTACTACTACTAAGTTCACAAGATATCGGACTGTAATATATTTTGACAGACTTCCTTTGTCCTTATTAACACTTTAGGTTATATTTTTTCTCAGTCTTAACATTTCCATGTGTCAAACTCCACAATTTTTCGCCACTTTCCCTGCGGTCCCGCCTTTCTGCAGTAAATCTATATTTACATTTATGTTTCCTGATTAACCATATTATTTATTGGTGATCACTTCTTGAATAAATTACAATACAGAAAAAAGTCATCTGGCTTCCAACTAAGCCAAAGATAAGATGAGTGCAAAACTGTAACATTTGCCTTAACTTACATTTTTGTCTCCAGGTTTTTTTATTGTTATTGGATTGACTTCAAATCGTTATGATATGATATGATGATATGAATATACAACAAAAGTATGAAAGTCGTTAGAACTTTGAGAGATAGCGGTGGCTGAAATAAAAAGTGTTACATCATGTTTCAGTTTTGCTCGTCACTGTATGTATGTAATCAGTCAGAGTGATTGAGGAAGAAAGAGAAGTGGAGAGAAGCTACGGCGAACTGCGTGCGTCAAATGATGAAGGCTTTCATAATATTGAAATGTCAACAGCCAATGTATGTATGTACATAAATTCTGAAAATTGTTAATTTCGAAAAAAACAGTTATGCAAAATGCGTTTATCCGGCGAAATGTAAAACTTTATTATTTAAACGCTTGCGAAATGCTTTCTGACTAACGCAAATTTAAAACAAAAAGGAGAACAAATTTTTAATTCACATTTTATTTTTGTAGCGAACGTGTTTAAATTGCGTATATGTATGTAAGTAAGTACATGCATTTTTTCCTTATTTGTAAAATATTGTTATACCTAGTGCATATACTGGCGTAAAAATTAATAACTGTATTTTCTATATTTATAAAATTAATTAGACTAAATTGTTGTAATCAAGTGTTGAGAGCAAAAAATTGTTAATAAGAAAAAACTCGTTACCAGTCCATTTTTTGAAATTGTTGAGGAGATACGAAAAATCGATGCAGTTTTGCATTATCTGTCTTTTCTGCTTAAAATGCTAAATTTTGAAAAAAGTGGACTTGACACCTTTTTACCTTTAGGTAGCGTTATGTATTACACTTTTGGAAGTTTAAATGCGAAGCACATAGATTGTCTGGCTAAATATTTGTTATTTTTAAGAGTTAAGCAACGTATAAGTACTCGTACATACAAATATGTACCTGTGTGTGTAGTTGTATACATATGTATAGCGCTGCATATAAAACAGAAATGATGAATTTTTGAATGCTGTTTAGACACAAAATCGATAGTATCCGTTTCAACGTGACTTTAGCATAGACATGTGTGTAAACTTTTTTTATGAGCCCTAGTTTGGATATTACATTTGGCCGAAAAAAATTTTGAGCAAACCGCCATTTTTAAAATGTTAGAATATTTCTAGTTTATGAGCGATTTAGTATTTCAAGTCGAAAATGTCTATAAAAATCGGCTTCTTTTGATTTAATCCCATGATTTTGTTAAAAATCTATTTTCCCCAAAAATGTTTGATGTACATACATATGTACATAAGTATGTACAGTGACTGAGACATGTGTTTTTTTTTTTTAAATATCCACAATGTTTTTAAATTTTTTTTTGTTATTTTTCTAAAAAAAAATTGTCCGAGCTTTAACCAAACTCATATAAATCAGAGTGTGAAACTTCATATAAAATTTAGAAAAATTCAACCAATTTCCATCGAGATTTCAAACTTTTTAATCTGAATGTTTGGTACATTTTTGGTATGCAGCCCATACAATTTTAGTCCAGGAAGGTGTAGGTTTCAAACGGCAAAAAATCGCGTTGATTTTTGATATTTTTTCTTGGTGACCGCTTGTGCAGTTTTTTTTTTTTTTTTATATAACAACGCAAGTCATAAAAACTGCTGATTTTTTGAGATTTTGTTGCGAGCGGTCTTGTACATTTTATTACATAAGAAATTCATGTTTATATGAAAAAGAGTGCACAATTCCGTCAGCAAAAAAAAAATAATAACGCGATTTTGTAGCCTTGCTTTAAAATTGCACTTCATTGGACTAAAATTGTAATTGAGCTATAAAACTGACCCAAAAATTTTCTAATGATTCACATTAAAAATTTCGAAATTTTGACGAAATTTTTTTGGATTCTCCTAAATTTTGTTTAAAGTTTGAAACATTGATTTAAATGGTTTTAGTTAAAGCTGAGACAATATTTTTATAGAAAAATAACCAAAAAAAAATTAACATAAAAGACATTGTGAATATTGAAAAAACCAACACGTGAACACTTGTTTGAGTCACTGTATTTTAGAGTGCATCACCAAATAAACTTCAGGTTTTTCGAATGCAAAAACATGACCGATATTTTATGGAGATTGATGCACCCTAATGTATATACATACGTACTTGTACAGTGGTGGTCAAAACATATGGAAGTACATCTATGTTTCTACAATTCTATCTTTACCTTATCAATAGCTAATTTGAGAAATACTGGTTCTATAGCTTTTTTTAAAGAATACTAAGGTGGCTCATTGCTGTTTTTAGCGCACTGGCGCAAAAAAGGGGCAAGCGTAGAAAAATATAAGTGGTCGTGATTTGTTGAAACTTTACTCCTACAAGAATTATTTCATGGTTATTTCAAAAATTAAGTCCTTTTTTTTACCGGTTACCAACTTCTAAGAACCCGGGTTTTTATTGCCGTCTAAAAATTTTGAGAAAAGCGGAGTGGTCATGACCATTTTTTATTTTGTACCGGTTACCAATTTCGAAAAATCCGAATTCTTAGTACCGGTTACCAATTTCGTAAAAAAAACGAAGTGGTGAAAGATGTTCCATAAAGACAGGTCTTTTTCTTAATCTTTCCAAAGTTTACCTACGATGAAAATTAAATTTTTTTGAAAAAAATCTAACTATTTTGCCACATTTGCATACGCTTTCACCACTGAGCTATTAAACTTAATTAAAAAAAGCACAGTTTCTTCCTTAAAAACTGTTATTGGTCAGCCTTCGTTAAATATTTGTTTCTGTTCCACATGTTTTGACCAACACTGTATATGTATTGATTTGTAAGCAATATTTCCTCTGCAGCTCTTTAAAATATTCGCACCTGAGATCCATATACGAGTATATTTACATGTAAGTATGTTCGTAAGACATAACAGCATAAGTCTAGAAGTTGACTTCATTACGGGAAACGTTAAAGAAATAATTCTGATACCAGCAAAAAAAAGTTCCTTGTATGTAGTTGTAATAATGAAAGGAATGCTGCATTATAGTAAAGCCAACATCCTGTCTTAAGCTGTTATGCCTTGCGGACACAGATTTGTTTATTTTATTCTATTTGTTGTGCTTATGCCGAATTTCCACTGGGCATTCAATAAAAAAAATTTGTATGACAAAGATGGGATTGTTTAAATGGCTCAAATTTGTTGTCATTTAAATGCCTAGTGGAAATTTGGCATTAGTTTACTACAAACATAAATGTATACGTATGCCACAGGAAACCCTTCTTACTATTTGTTAGTTCCTTAAATTCATTATTTCATTTAATCTTAGAGAGGTTAAAATCTCTAAAATACATACATACTTTATATGTATATCATTCATTTGACACATAATTAGTTTTTAAATTTAATTTCATTTTTATTAAGCAAAAAAATTAATTGTTGGACAACAATTTTTATTAAAAATTGATGTTGCATCTATAAATTAGATTATTTCTTCTTTACTTAAATATGCATAACTTGAAAGTTTTAAATACTTACACATACATACATATGTATGTAAGTATTTTATTTGGTAGGTTTTAAGTTTGTAATCATCATCATATGAATTTAAGTTCATTCATTTGTAAAAGATATTGCGTTTAATACATACATACATATATACATACATACAATAAGCTAATGCCATATCGCTATTTGTGCATAGAATTTATTTATTAAATAAAGAGAGCTTAGGTTTTAGGTAAAATATACTTACATACAACATTGGAAACTGCGAAATTGTTACATTCTTAAACGAGAATAATAAATATAATAAAATAAATAGAAATAATTGTTTTTTTTTCTTTTACGGAAGTCGTCGAAAATTAATCTCAACGTTCAGGAAGGTGAGTATCAATATTACGGCGTCTCGAAGGGCCAATAATACAAAGATAGTATGTGTTAGGGCATTCAATCCCGGGATCCAGAATCTCGGACCAATTTCCCTGTCGCGAAATCCCAGGATTACAGCTCCGGAGAACCCGAGCTTTTTTTATTTATTTACAGTGTAAAAGTGATGTTGAAAACGGAAAAATTACTTCACTTGCACCTGACATGAAAACGAGAAATACAGAACACCAAAACTTGGATTCAAAGTGAACTTGAATCATTTTCGCACGGAAATGAAATGTAGCAATTGAAAACACAAGAAAGAAGAAGAGGCACATCCAAAAATATGTATGAATATGTAAAAAATAAAAAATAAAATTTTTATTTTCTAACAATGGTCGCCCCTCGGCAGACAAGTTCGAGTATATTCAGCCATGAAAAAACAGCTTCTCGTAAAAATAATATAGGCCCCTCCCTCTTGTGTGATAAAATCAAGGCTCCCGCCACACATCGGAGAGAAGCTCGGACTACTGGCTCTGAAGTCCGACATAATAACTTCTAAACTCCCAAACGCTCTTGGAGCCAAGAACACAACCAGCCTCATAGAGTAAGTCGAAAATTAAACTAAATTGCACTACTCGACAACATTGGCATTGCTCACTGTCGTGGTGAAATAAGTAGACGACTAGAATTGTCGAAAACTATCCAGTGATGCCAAGTCTTTACTTTTTAACAAACTAGTCGAGTCGAAATATTAGGCAACTAGCAGACCCGGCGAACTTCGTCCCGCCCAAAATTTTTATATATTTTATTGAAACTTTTTGGTCCAACGTTTTCACCAACAATTCACGTTTACGATTTTCATTGGCACATTTGTCTGCTAAG
Source organism: Rhagoletis pomonella (assembly GCF_013731165.1). NCBI lineage: Eukaryota > Metazoa > Arthropoda > Insecta > Diptera > Tephritidae > Rhagoletis > Rhagoletis pomonella. The sequence goes on from NW_023458560.1 coordinate 57,183,666, forward strand.
ATTAAGGTTTGGTGGTCATTTGCCGCTTTAAATAACCTAAGGAAAGTGTTATATCCGTGAAGAAGTTCTTGAAATTCTCCAGTCGTGCGGAATTTCATAGCACGGTTATTCGCAAAGCGAAATAAATTTTTTCCTCTTCACTCCCTGTCGGCAACAATGATCCGGTTCTATAGTGAATGTCCTAGAAGCTTTACAGTATAGTAGGTGGCAATTTCAAAATGAGTGCGAATCATTGTTCTACAGAAATGCAATATACATACACTTATTTTAGACGAAATACCTTAAAAGCTCGAACGTATAATAATATTGGAAAATCACATCCATTGGTCCAATTGCAACGCAGGAGCGTTCGATATACTCAATGGTGCAACAGGTCGATTTAAACTGACCTTCACGGCCCCTTTTCTCACTTGGCTATTTTTAGTAATAGCTCGACTTCAGCACCACTTGGCAGCACGTTTTTGCAATAGTATTGCATACATATTTAAAACATTAGCCAAATCGGATCATAAATAAGATTTGTAGTAATAACTCTACTACAGCGCCAACTGTCGGATTAAATTGTGAAACTAAACCATCCAGAGACTCACTCAAATACACAAAAAGTTTTGTTAAAATCCGTACAACCATCTAGGAGGATTTCACTCACAAACACATATACAGAAGAATAAAAAAATTCATTCAAAGATAGCTAGAGGTCGGTACGTTTGTAGGCCTCACACCCCTTTGTACAATAGCTAAAATTTTTCTCCAAGGGTATGCGATTGATTTCGTATATCTCCATACCAATTTCCAAAACTCTACCATGCACACTTTCAGAGATATGTAGCATGAGAAATTCGGTTTGTATGGGAAGTGCCACTCCCCCTTTACATATAGATTTTTTATACCTTTCATGAGCATGAAATGGTATTATAACTTTGGTCCGATGTTTGTAAGTACCAGAATAAGAAGAGATAGACCCATTAAAATGTATACTTAAATGATCAGAACGGCGAGCTGAGTCGATTTAGCCATGTCCGTCTGTCTGTCTGTTTGTCCGTCTGTTTGTATGCAATCTAGTCTCTCAGTTTTCGAGATATCCGGATCAAATTTGGTAGGTGGGTGTATTTTTATAATGTATTAATCATTTGTCGGAACCGGAAGAATCGGACCACTATAACATATAGCTCCCATACAACTGATTGTTCAGATATGAGATTTTTCGTTATAACTTCTCCATTTATGCAGCTAGGAACATGAAATTTTGCAATACTTCCACCCATTATCAACAGAAAACTTAGAGTGAAAACTACAAAGATCGGGTCACTATAACATATAGCGCTCATACAACTGATTGTTCAGATATAAGATTTTTCGTTATAACTCCTCCATTTAAGTAGCTAGACACATGCAATTTTGCACTGGTGTCACTTATTATCAAAAGAATACTTTCAGTGAAAATGGCGAAGATCGAGTCGCTACAACCTATATCCACCATACAACTGATTGTTCAGATATGAGATTTTTTGCCATAACTTCTTCATTTATGCAGCTAGGAACATCAAAATTCGCACCGTTTCCACTCATTATTAACAGAATACTTATAGTGAAAATAACAAAGATCGGGTCACTTTTACATATAGGTCCCATACAACTGATTGTTCAGATATGCGATTTTTTGTTATAACTACTCCATCTATGCAGCTAGAAACATGAAATTTCGCACTATTTTCACTCATTATCAACAGAAAGTTTACAGTAAGATTAACAAAGATCGGGTCACTATAACCTGTTTATTGCCCCCATACAACTGATTGTTCAGATATGGGGTTTTACTGTAAAACTCCTTTATTTGGACAGCTAAAACCGATAAATTTCTTAAGCTATTTTTTAAATAATAATACAAAGTCTACTTAGAAAATCGTCAAAATCTATGCTGTATAATCTTAATCTCTTGTACCACTGATTGTTCAGATACCAGTTTTTGCGATATATGTATCTCCTTTATGTAGGAAGCTAAACCCATTAAATTGTGTTACCGGTTTACGTACCGATCACACAGCAGTGAAAATCACTTAGATTGGTGCTATATAAGGTATATCTTCCATACCTCTGATTGTTTAGCTAGAATTTTTTATATATGTATCTCCTCTATCTATGTCTGCTGTGAATATATAATTTTTTTCAAATGCAGTAATCTGTTAACGTAAAATTTTCAGATGCTCATGAAAGGTATGGAGCCTTCGGCATCGCCGAAGACAGCGCTGCTCTTACTTGTTTTAGCCTAAAACCATCCTTGGGACACGTGCGGCAGGTGGCAGTTTCAAAAAAATCGGTTCAGCCGCTCTCGAGCCTTGCGAAAACTAACAAACGGCTTTCTAAATATATATTAGTTGAGATATATTATATATTATTATTATATTTTGACAGTATCCGTTGTTTCTGATTGGCGCAAAAAAATCTGGCCTAGTGCCGAATTCGCCCCTTGATATGGTCGTTACTTAAAGCTATTTACATTCGAAATTGCATGAAAATTGGAAAACAGGAATCTATAAGCTTATCCAGGCAAAAAGCTACCTACGTACCGAATTTTAAGCAAATCGGACCATAAATACGATTACTTCGAACAGATCGGTCCCTGGTCCACTTCTCGGACAAAATGGATCATATATGCTAATATATACTAAAAAGCTACCTACGTACCGAATTTTAAGCAAATCGGACCGTAAGTACGATTTTTTCGAATAGATCAGTCCCTGGTCCACTTCTCGGAAAAATGGTCCATATATCCTAATATATGCTAAAAAACTACTTACGTACCGAATTTTAAGCAAATCGGACCATAAATGCGATTTTCTGGAATAGATCGGTCCCTGGTCCACTTCTCGGAAAAAATTGATCATATATGCTAATACATGCTAAAAAGCTACCTGCGCACCGAATTTTAAGCAAATCGGACCGTAAATTCGATTTTTTCGAATAGATCGGTCCCTGGACCACTTCCCGGAAAAAATGGGTCATATATGCTAATATATGCTAAAAAGCTACTTACGTACTAAATTTTAAGCAAATCGGATCATAATGAGATTTTTTCGAATAGACCGGTCCCTGGTCCACCTACCAGAAAAAAAGTAAAATTTTTTAGCCTAAAACATGGTGGTTACCGAAAGCTATTTGTATACAAAATTTCATGAAAATCGGACCAGCCGTTCGCGAGATTACCTGTTACAAAAAAAAGGGACTTCTCTTTATATAATTAGTATAGATAACATGCGATTTTCAATACGACTCGACTCTCGAATTACGACTTGCATTCGACACGACACTCGCAATGAGGCTGAACGTTAGGTTAGGTTAGAGTGGCTGCCCCGCGCAGAGCACGAAGCACACGTAGGCTGGAAAAGCCTGTTGTGGTGCCACTGGGCGAAGCCATTTGTTTCTTTCCCTACCATAGTAATTGAACCACCGAGTGCGTTTTATATAGCGCAAAAAGTCGAGGACGTTCGCCGAATTCACGTCGGCTAAACAATCTAGAAAGTACTTGTTGAAGAATTGGTTGCGCGTGTTAGCCGGACAATGCCAGAGATAATGTTCGATGCTCTCCACCTCTTCCTCGTCTCTGCAACTGCGATAAAAATCGTGCGTGGGGTATCCTAACCTCTCTCGGTGTGTGCCAGGTATTGTCCGGTGATTACCCCGACTACTAATCTGAGAGAGGAGCGGTCCAGCCGAGTGAGGGCTATGGATCGCATTACATCAATGCTTATCAGAGTGTCTAGATTTGGCTAGTCAATTAAATACTTTTAAAAAAGCTTTGATTTTGTCACCAGAAAAGTGTGTCAATCACAGGAGGGTGAGTTTCAGGGACCTACCAATTTACTATTTGACTTTGAAGGAAAGAAAAGCAGTGGAAACTGAATATTTAAATCTTTTAACTTTCCCATGGAATAACTTTTCTCAGAACCATGCCGTCCGACTCTGAAGAATTTTGGATAATTGCTTACGGAGTGAAAACCGCAACAGGCAGTAAAATGTTTGGACATATAAGTAAATTCATATTATTATCCTTGCGGCACTCACATTCCTTGTTGAGCGTGTTTTTTCCGTAATGAATTCAACAAAAAATCGACTGCTGAGTGGAAGATCGACCTATCTCGGCAGCCAGCTCGAATACCCTCTATCTCAAAAAACTTTTCAAGAACGCCCTATTTTAGAATTCGTTTCAAAAAAGCCTTAACTCAGCTTCCGATTCAAAAACGCCCTATATCAGCACATTTTCAATACATTTTGAAGTGAGATAGGGCGTTCTTCAACGAAATTCTGAGATAGGGTATTTTTCAATAAAATTCTGAAATAGGGCGTTCTTGAAAAGTGTTTTGAGATAGGGCGTTTTTGAACTGGCTGCCAACATAGGTCGATCTTCCACTCAGCTGTCGAAATAAGATTCGAAATAGGATGAGATTGGAAAGCCTAAATAATTCAATAGTTCGAATAAAGTGTTATATGAAGGCTAATAGTTTCTGCTGCAAAACGTTTGCAATATGAAACAGTATGTTATCAAGGTTGAATAGCCCAATATATGACAACAACAGAATTGTAAATCATTCAGACACTATAGGTGATTTTGAAGAAATTGTGAAAATAGCCGATCTCGCCTTATTATAGGTTTTTATTGAAATTTCAGCGCCGAGCTCTTAAAAGCGGATTGTGCGATTAATCAATTAGTATGAGTTATAATAAATTTAATAATTGCGCAGTCCTATTGCAAAATGTGTTGAAACAAATATTTTTAAAAAGCATGCGTTTTTTTAAAGAAAATTGTTTGTGCATCACTATTATATAAGTGATTTGTGTTATTTATTATTACCCTCTGAAGGTATTATATCCGTTTTTGGCTTTTAAAACTATATTATAACGAGATCACATTTTTAAAATAAAATATTTGTTAAATCGATTTCATGAATTAAAAAAAAAAAATTGGCAATTTTTTTCAGAAATTGCGCTTTTTTTTAAACATTCTGGACACCCTGATGCTTACCCAAAGTTACTCTCACATGTGTCAAAAATGTGTCAACATGTGCCGAAAGTGCCCTGAACGTGAGGAATGCCAAAAACCACATTTCGTGCCCTGAATCAACAAATCAGCTCTAAACAATGATTTTATGTGTATTTATCTTATATGGCGAATAAAATTAGCAAGTACCTACATATTTTGAAACTTAAGTAGTATTTTCCATTTTTGTGTTTTACAGAATTAGCTTTCGGATATAAACAAACAACAGCTGTTATGGCAATTTGAATTTGCACATTTGTGCCCGGAAAAATGTCCGGGCTGTTTCGGGCACGAAGAAGACGACATTTGCGATACAAAAAGTGGCACGTATTCGCTCTATGGGTCAAAACATAGTGGAGCGGCGAGCAAAGCTTCAATTACAAACGTGTATCTACGCTTTGCTCTTCACTATGCGCTTTCCCATTGAAACATATGCATTTGAAATCGACGCTTTGCTCAATGCTCTTTGCTCGCCGCTCCACTATGTTCTTACCCTATGTTACCCATTTTTCTAGCGTGAGGAACGCTTTCTGGACTGTTTTGGGCTCCCGTGGGATCGTGTGGAACAAACCTAATGTTTTGCCGACGAAACGTATGCCTTTCTACTCGATGGGATTAATTGTGTTTGTTTACAAATTAGCCAGTAACTTGCCAGCATCTCTCCAGTAACTTAATTTCTGAGAGTTTGCTCTCATAGATAAAATATCCAAATAAGTACACGAACGCAAATCCCGTAATAATTTGCAAGTTTCATGAACATCTGATAAATTGCTTGTTTATTCGAAGCATATTCTTAAGCTGATGTCACATAAAACTTTTGCTTTGCTTTACGTGACAGATTCGCTTTGACAGGTAAGATGAATTGTATGAAAATCCACAAAGCATGCCACATAGATCGTTGAAGCTGCAACGGGAAGCGAAAAGATGGCTAATGGGCTGTTTTTGCTTACGCGTAAAAGCACATTTAGCGCATTTAGCTCTAAATGCTACTCTAAATGTACATTTATCCATACAAAATTCGTCACCTAAATGCAACTAAATGCAACTCCATTTTTGCATTAAGAATCTGCATTATGCAGCGTTTTTGCTGCATTTAAAATACAACATTTAGCACTTTCGAACATATGTTTTCGAAGAGCGTTCATGCTATAGCATTTAGCAAATGTACATTTACGGGAGTTCGAAATCGTATGCTTTTGACAAACAGCCGTGTTCCAGTCGCTTATTCAGATCCGTATCTATTACGATCAATTCTCACGCAGAAGATAATGTGCAAAAAACCCTACTGAAAAGGAAAAAATACATTTTAAACAAAAAATTCAATACAAAAACTTGAATTGTTTTAACCATAACCGAACATTTGTTTGTGTATATATTCATTTGTCGGTGCTGTCAATTAAAATTTCCTCACTTAATTAGGAAACAAAACAAACAGATTTGATCACAAATTGATCCAGATTTCTATCAGCATCACATCGATGTTGAATTGGCGTAACTTTTCTTTATCCAAATAATGTAAAATAATAAATGAAATCTCGATCGGCGATCACTGAAACGCAGCTAGCCACTGTATACGCGAAAAAGCAATGTTGCCACTTTTTCTCATTAAACCATGTTCGAATCGTGGAAATTTTGGAAGATCACAGGGTTGCTTTTAGCATTTAGATTCTTAATGCAAAAATGGAGTTGCATTTAGGTGACGAATTTTGTATGGATAAATGTACATTTAGAGTAGCATTTAGAGCTAAATAAACAAAAAAAAAAAATACACAGGTTCTTTATTACTTTAAATTGCATCAGGCAACATGCAATTAGCTGTTTTTCGTACTTGCAAATTCTTACAAGTAAAAATTTATCCAGTAAAAACTTGCAACTTAAACTGTCATTTTTCGCTCTCTCAAAAACTTTGCAAGTTTTTGCGCACGAAAACGCCAAAACATGAAAAATCGTTAAAACTTTCTGGATTTAACTGCAAATGGGCAAGCAAACACAACTATTGCACGCATCTTTATGAACTGAGCAATATTTTACTGTTATCGATAAACAATTTTCTTGAATTATATGGCAACATTCATCATTTGCAACAATTTTGTCATCTCTGTCTAAAAATTTGTGAAAATTTTGCCGTGATTGTTGAAAAATACGGAAAAGTTAAAGAAAAACGTTGTTAAAAATGGGTGATCAAGTATTTATTAAAATGCGAATATATTAAATAGAACAAATATTTTTTATATTATACTTTTTCAGCCTCCACAAATGCCTATGCCACCTAGCGCGGGGCCCATGCAGGGCGGTCCGCCACCACCATTGCTTGGCATGCGGCCACCACCTGGTTTGTTACCGGGACCACCGGCTCCGCCAATGTTTCCACCCGGGCTGAGTATGAATCCACACCAACAATTGCAACAAATGCCGCCACCTCCCCAACAAATGCAACCGCCCCAACAACATATGCAGGGACCCCAACAAATGCAACCCCCTCAACAACATATGCAGCCACCACCACAGCAAATGCAACCCCCTCAACAACATATGCAGCCACCACCACAGCAAATGCAGCCGCCACCACAACAAATGCAGCCGCCACCACAACAAATGCAACCTCAACAACATATGCAGCCACCACCACAGCAAATGCAACCGCCACCACAACAAATGCAACCGCCTCAACAACATAGACAGCCACCACCTCAACAACATATGCAGCCTCCACCTCAACAACATTTGCAGCCACCACAACAACAAATGCAGTCACCAACACAGCAGTTGCCGCCGCAACACACACTTCAACCACCACCCCAGCAGATGCCACAACAGCAAATGTCGCCTCATCAGATGCCACCAATGACATCAATGCCGCCACAACAGAGACCACCACCAACACATCAACAAATACCTCCACCTCAACCATGGAATCAAGGGCCGCCGCCCCCGCGTGTAGAGGTACCCGGCGTTGAACAAGGCTCCCGCCCCATGCCACTTATGTCGACGCCTTTAGAAAAACCTGTGGGTGGTAATGGCGGCAATGCCACTGGAGGCACCTCTGCTGCACCCGAGAGTCCTGGCGATGGCAGTGAATCTGATGAAAACGATGACGGCGAAGATAAGATCAAGAAGCCAACCGAAGTGGTGCTACCGAAGGCTTTAGAAGATGTTTTGGCATTAAAAGATCAACGCGCAGCAGAATTCCATATAAATTCGGAAGACTTCACTTCAAGTGACATAAACCAAGGTATTGCAGCTGGCGGTGGTGTTATTAGCAATGATTATGGTGACGCAGGCGACGATTCTGATGACGAGGCCGAGACTCAAATGAACGGTGGAGTAGGTGGAAAAGCGGCCAAGCCAAGTCGTGCAGAGAAAAATAAGAAGAAAAAGCGTAGGAAGAAGCAGAATCGTAAGTTAAGACAGCAACGAGAACTGGAGAGAACAAATGGAGCACTTGATGATGGGGAAAATGAACACGCTGAAGAAGATGAAAATAAAGTAGAACAAGAACACAAAACTACTGAGGCGAAAAAGGCAACAAATGAAAGGGATTCTGGAGATGAAGGAGACGGAAAGAATACAAGGGATAAAGAGAAAGACAGGAGAGACAGAAATAGGGACAGCAGGGACAGAAAAAGCAGGAACAAGGATAGGGAAAGAGAAAAATCAAAGGAAAAGGAAAAGGAAAAGAGTAAAGAAAGCAAAGCAGAAAAGAAAGGAAAATCTGTAGAAACTGATGATGATGTGACTATCGAATATGTTCCGGAACGCATAACAATCGCTGACTTAGCCCCAATGTACCGGCAGTTTTACAGAGTTTTCGAAATTTTTAAACTAGAAAATAAACCAAAACCGCTTGAAAAAGACAAAACCGCTACTGAAAATGAAGGAGCAGCAGCTCCAAAGAAACCAGTCGATAAGATGCAAGACGACGACGATGATGAGGAGAATGAGGTACTGTATCTTAAACGTTACTTTGTGACTTCATTAATAAATATACATATTTTTTTCACTGTTATTTAGGAACCCAAAGAGGACAAAGAAAAATTGTCGAAACGAAAACTCAAAAAACTTACACGCCTCAGTGTCGCCGAGTTGAAGCAATTGGTCTCACGTCCTGATGTTGTGGAAATGCACGATGTCACCGCTCGAGATCCGAAATTACTTGTGCAATTGAAAGCCTACCGCAACACTGTGCAAGTGCCACGTCACTGGTGTTTTAAGCGCAAATATTTACAGGGCAAGCGCGGTATTGAAAAACCACCATTCGATTTGCCAGCATTTATCAAGAAAACGGGTATCATGGAAATGCGCGAATCTTTGCAGGAAAAGGATGACGCCAAATCGCTCAAATCAAAAATGCGCGAGCGTGTACGTCCTAAAATGGGTAAAATCGATATTGATTACCAAAAATTGCATGACGCCTTCTTCAAGTGGCAAACAAAGCCGCGTATGACTATACACGGTGACCTTTACTACGAAGGTAAGGAATACGAGACGCGTTTGAGAGAGAAGAAACCAGGTGATTTGTCAGAAGAACTACGCATTGCACTGGGTATGCCGGTGGGACCAAATTCGCATAAAATTCCACCACCATGGCTTATTGCACAACAACGTTATGGGCCGCCGCCATCATATCCAAATTTGAAAATACCCGGTTTGAATGCACCGATTCCTGACGGCACTTCGTTTGGCTATCATGCTGGTGGCTGGGGCAAACCGCCTGTAGATGAAACTGGCAAGCCACTGTACGGTGATGTATTTGGCACCAACATAATGGATTTAGATGTAAGTAATTGTATTTCTTGAATAACTACATATTTATCGAGGATTTTCTTTGTTACAGAGCGGCATTGATGAAGGCGATATTGAACGTAATCAATGGGGTGAGCTGGAGTCTGAGTCCGAAGAATCTTCTGAAGAAGAAGAGGAAGATGGTGAAGATCTGGCTAACCAACCAGACGAGAGTGGACTTGTGACACCAGCAGAAGGTCTGGTAACACCATCTGGTCTAACAAGTGTACCAGCTGGTATGGAGACGCCTGAAACGATTGAGTTGCGCAAAAAGAAAATTGAGGCCGAAATCGAGGAGTAAGTTGTATATGTTAAAGAAAAAATATTATTTGCACTGAAAATAATTACTATCAATAACTTTCATTTCAGCAACGACACACCTGTTTTATATCAAGTACTACCCGAAAAACGCACTGACCGTGTTGGTGCTTCTATGATGGGCTCAACACACGTATACGATATAAGTGGCGTTAGCAAACCCCCAACACGTGCTGCTGTTACAGTAGATCGTGAGGGTACCGTCGAATTGGCATTAGATCCATCTGAATTGGATTTGGATAATGACGCAATGGCACAACGCTACGAGCAGCAAATGCGAGAACAACAAAGTCATCTGCAGAAGGAGGATCTCTCCGATATGTTGGCAGAACATGTGGCACGCCAGAAGTCAAAACGTAAACGACAGCAAGCAGATACAACCAGTAAAACAACAAAGAAGTATAAGGAGTTTAAATTTTAAATTGAAGCTAACACTCATTTATATAAGAAAGTTAATATGAAAGTTGCCTTTGAGGGCGTTTACACACATATATATATTACGCATAGAGCAGTGAATAAACGCTATATAACATTTCGCAGCTAATATCAACTTGAGGCAGTTTTTAAGTTAAAAGAGAGAGAGGGAATATGTACAAAAAAGCGATGCATTATTCAAAAGTGGCATAGATTTCGTTACTGCAGTGAATCGGCGTTGCAGTGAGCTTGTGCGCGATAATTTGAGGTTACTGTTTAAAAAATTAATATTTTATACAGTTGCTTCCAATCGAAATGGCTACTATAAAAAAAAAAATTATTTAAATAATTTTTTTTTTATAAAAATTTAGTTCACAGTACAATAAAAACCATAAACTTTGTAAAAATACTAGGAAAACTCGGTGGTTACGTTCTGGCCCACTTTCTGTCATACAAAAATAAATTCAACCACACATTGAATGGAAGAAAATGCGCCAGACCGTTCACAAAAAAATTTCAAAAGTTTAAAATAATTTATAGAAACTATCTAAATGGGCTACAAAACGGCATACTCGAAATCTTTTTAAGGAAATCTGATCAAAAAGTTGAAAATTTTCGTTAAAATTAATTTATCGAATTTTCCTAGTTTTTATACAAATTTTAGAATATTGGTTTTTATGCTTTTTGTTGCACTATGAACCAAATTTTTATTAAAAAGAAATGTAATTATTAACATGAGACTTTGAGAATATTAACAAAACATTTTATATTTTTGAGTGACTGGCAGTAACTGAATTCAAAATATGTGAGTCGCTTCTTATTGCAAGGGACACCAATTCAAATGAAGTCCCTCTCCATCTGTTGTTTCTCAAATGTGCAAAGAACAAAATATCGTTCTCTCGAAAGCAGAAGACTATAGGTTTCATCTGGATTCCCTAATTTTGAAGGACACTCCTGTGATCAAGCGAATATGCGAAAAATTATTTCGGATAATAAGGTAAATAATCCAACTAATTGACTCACATATATAAGACAAAATTGCAAATTGAAAAGTACATTTAGCTTTATTAAATTAATTTAAATCTTTAAATCATTTAAGAATTCTGTAACTTCCAACATATCTTCGCTGTTAAGTTTTTGTTCTTTCGCCGTACTGTTCAAACGTCGCGCAGCCGCTCCTAATTCCCTCTTCCACTCTGCTATGCTTTTGTACTTTTCGTTATTCGAACAATAAATAACTTCATTAATGTCCTCATCAAGTTTGTAACAGCAGACGGCTTTAAAGGCGGCACGCACTTGCTGTAAGGCTTCGTCCCGTAGCGCGTCATCACGACACACTAAGTTCAATATGAAAATGCCCTTTTCGCCAATAATACACTTAATGTTGTCAAGTACAGCGGGTTCCAGAAAACTTTTTGGTGGACAACTCAAGCCGAGTGAAAGATCCTTGTTGTCAACGTCAAATAACACTGCGTTGAATTTGATTTCTAAAAAAAAAATATTTAATTAAACAACATTGCTGAGTTGTTCCTGTTAAGAAAAAATTAATACCTTCATTTTTGCAAACTTCTAAAAAGGATAAACCATCATCGATAACGACATGAAAGCGATTATCTTGTTTTAACTCGAAATATTGCTCAGCAACTTCCAGCATAATGGGATCTATTTCCACGGCAGTAAGGCGTACATTGCTAAAAATTTATTAGTATAGAAAAAATATTAATCAGTATATAAAATAAACTCAAACTTACGGTACTGCCGCATGTAAAAAACTGCAAAGTCCACCACCGCCCAAACCCACCACTACGACATCTCTAAACTCATTGGCGTTGTTTTTCAAGCCTGTGACCAACTGCACACCTGCGGACATATATAAATGATGTTGGCAGGCCAAGTAACCAAAGTCAATTTTCTTGCGTTCCTTTTTCCCTTTCAATTTTACTGCAAAAATAGAGGAAATTGTAAGTGAAAGAACTCTTGCTTAAAATTTTTTAAAAAATACTTGTTTTCACTAACGCTTCCGATTGTACTACAAATTGATTACTCAAGAAAATCAAACGCCGAAATACTTTGCCATCATTTCCCTCCACTTCTTCAATGCGGAATTCGCCAGATATTTTCGAAAACCCGCTTACTAAGGTTTCACGCTTGCCAACATCGGCACCCAGCGAAAGGAAAGGTATCTGAAATTCAGATGCATAAGTTTACATTCAATTGTTTTACTGAATATTTATATTCCACCTGTTCCGTTAGGCCCAAAGGAGCAAGGCACTTAATGCTGTCCGCCAATTCACCTTTAACACTATCCAATGAGCTATATTCCTGATCGCGATGAAGTGCTACAACAGCTAAGCGTTGAAATTTCGCTGATTTTTGTAATTTTTTACGTCCCTGAGGTGTAGCAAAAAGCCATTCGATTTCTCTGTAAGTATGTGCATGACACATTAAAAATACATTACGATACATAAATAAGGAAACGCCCGCAGTGCACATACATATGTATGCACATATTCCACATTTGCTGCAAGAGTGCCATAATCCAAAATCGTGTTAAGTAGGCAGACTTAACCGTTACTTTTTCTTCTATGTTGTGTAAAAATTTCATAGCTCTACCGATAAGCAGTAGAACAATATATATGCGTTCATTTTTTACTATGGGAGTATTTGTACATATCGAGCCCTAACCGCCAAAATAACGTAAGCGACATTTTTTTTCAAAATTTTATTTTTGATGCAGAAATATTCCTAGAGCATCTAGATGCATTTCTGCATCAAAAAGAAAATTTTGAAAAAAATGTCGCTTACGTTATTTTGGCGGTTAGGGCTCGATATGTAAGTTCAAAATTTAATGCCGTTTTTATCGAGTTTGCAGCAAATGTGCTGTATGTACATATACTTATGTATAAAATTAAGTGGGAAGTTATTTTTATTTACCTGCCCTGAGGTACTATAAAGGCAGCAAATTTACCCAACCCCCTTGCCGGTGGTTGGTCTAGTACATGTACTGTGTAGCGGGGATTTGATTCGCCCGGTTGGCATAAGTCCATCACAACCTCGTTGTGACCTACAAACCAGCAGAAGTTTTAGCTACATACATACATATATTCACAACTGACAAACACTTTTTACTAACCAGCAATATTTGTACGTGCGAGTCCATTACAAATTAGCGCCGCTTTTTGCACAGCAGCAACTGCATTTGTAAGTTCTTCAGCGTTTGATAAACGTTGCATTTTGTCCTTACCCAAGCTAAATTCTAGGATCTTCAAAAATTCATTTTATTATTTAAGAAAACAACATAAAGAGTAAGGCAAAACACACCGGTATTGGTAAGGCCTTAAATTTGGTAGCAACAACAAGAAAAACTGGCATTGCCATAACTTCTGGATTGTCGCCACTCTTTTCCTGATTAGCGCGGTCTGCGTCTGCACAATGCACTATGCGCAACATAAAACCATTACGCGGAAAGTAATTTAAAATGTAACGTAATATGTGTTCTTGTAACAGTGTTATGCACAAGTAGCGTCCACCATTACTAGAAAAACAAATCAGTTTGAACTCGTTGTTTTTAATGAAAATGTTACGGATTCTTACCGCATCGTGCGCTTAATTTCATTGAAATAACGCTCCACTGTGGCCTGTACTTCGGATGTATCATCGACAAAGAGCGCGTCTAATGTACCTTTATCCAACGCCACAGAAAAGCACTCATCCTCAAAGGTCATTTGTGTAGCGTCCATTTGCAAGAATTTCATGTTCACACGTTTTCGTTCATTCAGCTCCAGCATTTTACGTATAGCCACCGTTGATATATCGATGTTGGTGATATTTCTGAAAGTAAAAGCAGAAGGGTCGAATTTTTAGCATTTTTACTTGTCGGTCACTTACCTAAAACCTGAGTCGTACATGTCCATGCTAAGTTGTGAATTACCACAACCAAGCATTAGTATTTGGTCTGTATTTTTTACATATTTGTGTATATGCTCACACAATTCCAAGTATTCGCCATACCTTAAGGTGAGAAATTAAAAGTGATAATAGTTAATGCGAAGTAGAGAGTAATGTTGCTCACGTAAACTAACCATTCGAAAGCCTTCTCGCCACGTTTCGTGAAGAAAGAGTTCCAGTATTCCGGCTGGGCGAACTCCTCGTGTGATTTGGGCAATAAATTCATAGTTTTATTGATAAAATGGAAATTGTTTATTTCACGTCCCAAGTCCCAAGATAAAAAGGCAAAAACGAAATAAGAAAAATTGATAGACAATTGCAATTAGTATCGATGGTTTTTGACTATCGAAAGCATCGATGGTTTTTGAATATCGAAAGCATCGATGGTTTTGTAAGCACTATCGATAGTTTTCACTCATGCATACATTAAGCCCATGATCCAACTACACAAGATCTGACAAGATGAAGCAAAAGAAAAAAGTAATTTTCTGGCTGACGTTTGTAATTTCGGCGCCATGTTATTTTCTGAGAAAAGTAAACAAAGAATATGAAGACGAAGCATAAAGAAAAAATGCCAGCAATGTTGTGCACATGTTTGTGCAAACCAGTTTATTATTTTTGTACGTGTTTTTGCATCCAATCACCGCGCACTTAATTTTAATTACATTTGCACAAAAAATCACTTAAAATTCACTGAAATAAACCACCGACAAAATACACATAAAGAAAGAAGCAAAACAGAAATAGCAAACTTCAAAATTACGAACGTCACACACTTTTTTCTCAATTGCTATTACAAATGGCTGCTACTCAACCGGTCAGATCTGTTCTAATTGGTTCATGCATTAAGCCTATACAGTTCAATGCAAGCGTCATTACTTAACTTTAATAGTTTCGCTAAATTTTGATTAATATAAATAGTGTCGCTATTTTCGTTGATGCAATTTTGCACACGGCACCTTCGCGTTCTCCAGCTCATTTTTACAACGTTGTTTTGCAAAATGGCAGTAATATATCTATTTTTATTTTTATTTGGCGAAAAATTTTTCAGTTTCAGTTTTGCGTTTTTCGTTTTAATTAATTGGAAATGGGATTACATTTACAGTTACATGGAATGGGGCATGATACAAAAAAGAAGGTAGTTTCATTTAATGACATTCGTTGTTGTTGTTAACCATTTGACTTTTAATAAAATTATGACATTTCATTAAATTCATGCTACCTGATCACGAGCAGTAATATTTTTTTTTTTAAGCAGAAGATTTCATCAGTCCACTCAAAGATGTCGAATATGATGAATCTGAAAATTAATGCATAATCTCCAAAATGGGGTTGACGAAAGTAGACTTCAGAACGGATGAATCAAAATTATACTTATGCTAATTGCTTATAGGAGGGGCGGTATGCGCAAGCCGAATTCAAGTTTTTTGCATACATTGGTAGTTTTAAATTTAAAATTTGTTGAAGTTAATGGTGATACGCTAACCACAAAGCCTAATTTTTTGCAAAATCTGATCAGAAATTTAAAAGTAAATTTTCACGAATTTCATCACGAATCACGAATTTCATGTGAACAAATATTCCCAAAAATTATAAAGCAAAGCAAAAATAATTTTTCCCAATTTGTTTTTGTTTTGCATGTTAAGTTATGAGAACAATTTATTCACATGGAATTGGCGATTATAAAAAGATTTATTTGGAAATAGCATTCTTTAGAATTTGATTTTTAAATCGTAAGATTGCATTCAAAATGAGAAAATGAAAAAATAACAACATAATGCTCTCGTGATTTTGTGTGTACTACCGGTAGTATAGGGTGAGAACGCGTGTTTATTACCCTGTACTTCCGGTTGTGCATTCCAATGAATTCTGGTACCGCCTTCCAATGAATTTTCCAAGTGTTTTTGACAGTTCGCAACAACAACAAATATTTGACGTTTATTCGCAGCGGATAAGAAAAATACTGATTGGCTCAATAAATAGTAATTTTAGATAAATCAACATTTTAGCATTAATTTGGTGTTTGATTAATTGATTAAAACATCACACTTTACCTTATTAAGTGTAAAGTTTAAGTTGGATACTTCAAATATCTGTAGCACTCTTGGAAAACATTATTCCGTTTAAGTGAAAGTGTCGGAGGGGCGTAGGTGCATGTGTGCGTTTGATGGAAGAGTAGGCACTTTGATCGAGTGAAAAGTGGCAATCATTTCTTCTTTTAAAAAACTCCACATATAAAAGTTTTATTTGCAGTAAATGTGGTTTAAATACTGTAGTTACTGTCATATACGTGCATAATCCATCAGTTCCGCACCTCTTCCACCACATGACCACGTCATACAAATGTTTTCGGTTGCGCAAAGAACTCCAATAAATAAAGGATAAATGCGGGCGAATGTCGGTCTAATATTGTCGCATGAGGCTGGCGAAACCATTATGTCCCGGCCAGACTACGAGCAAAATGTGCTACATCATGGTTCTTTGTTGGTGCTGCTGCGTGGCGTAGGACCATCTAAGCCACGTTCGCTTCAGAAAGCGTTTGATAAGGTGCGCCGCGTCAGCAATGTAAAAATTAATGGTGAGTAGTGTGCACAGCAAAGGAAGTAGCGTAATTTTGTTTCACATTTTTTGCAGACTCCACAGGCGCTACCCGTGATATTTGGGTTCGCTACATACACGATCATCCCGTAGAGAACAACGACTGGGGCGATTTCCAAACTCATCGTCGTCTTATAGGTTTAATAACTATTGGTAAATTCGAAAGCCAAACTGAGTTAAATGAGCTTTGTAGACAACATGAATCGTTGAAAGTCCGCTACAGTGGTACACTGTATGACTCACGTGCAATATTCTTTGGACCATCGCCAGCCAACCATGTTGATAAAGTGAATTCAGCTGGTGAAGACCACCAAGGTGAAGATACTACCGCTCCACGAGTCAATGATAACGTCAATGTCAACTGTAATGTAGATAAACATTGCATGCGATTGCAAGATGAATATACGACGCCATCGAATTTTAAGGCGCAAGCGTTTTTCTACCGTGAACAGGATTCTTGTGGCGATTTAGAGCCGCATATTGCTGAGTTCGTACATGCACTTTTTTGGGTTCTGGAAGCGAAACGTTTAGATAGATCGCGGGAAAAGGTAGAAAAAGTAAGCTTATTGCTTGCACCAAAAGAGAAGCGAGACTTTGTCGGAATCGACATGGAATCGCGCAGCAATCGTAAACGCTGTGTCGGCAGAGTTACCAAAAATTTGGCTGACTTATCGCTGCAAGCTGGACTCGTAGAGGATGCATTAAGCCTTTATCATAGTGCTTGCGAAACTTTGCGTGCCATTGGTGATGCGTTGTGGGTAGCTGCTTGCGAAGAAGGATTGTGTTCAGCATCGGCGATACTCCTGTATCCACATTTGCGAGAAAATGAGCCACTTCATCGGAACTCTTCTCTGCAGGATGGTATAAATTCAAACTCCTTTAAACTTTTCGCAATTTAAAAATAATTTCTCTCTTAGGCGCTTCGCCTTTGCGTGCCACGCCGGAAAAATGGCGGGCTAGTGATATGACTGTAAAAGTGAATACGCCCGAGCAACAACATAACTCGTACGCTGATGCTCACGCCGGCACTCCAACAGTACAGATGACATCCGCATCCTCATCGTGTTCTTCAGTATCTTCCATTCTAACGAATTCATCGACATCCGGTACGCCGACATCATCTTCTACGTCGACCATATCGGTAGCACAGCATGGCACTCGTACAACGGAATTACCGGGCAACATATTGAAGCCAGATGAACTGCCTGGCTGCTATAGACGTGCAATTATTAATTATAGTAAATACGGACATGCCGCAGTCATAGAGACGGAGGCGGCGTTTAAGGCAGCTCGAATTTGTATAGAACAAAATCGGCCGCTAGATGTTGCCATGTTTTTGCAAAATATACTCTACCTAAATGTACGCATGAGCGAACCCGATCGTGTGAAGCGCTTCGAAGTGATTACCGATCTATATCACCAAATCGGCTATCGACGCAAGGCTGCCTTCTTTCAGCGTCTAGCAGCGCTCAAATATGTACAACAAGGCAACCCGAATCCCGATTGGTCGCAGACATACCGTCTAATGTTGGAAAGTTTTTCCGGTTACTTACTTGCCCTTGACCCCATGGAGGTGATCGATAATGCTGCAGGTTGGCCAGCGCTACAAATAGATCTGTTGCAAGGTGTTATCGCAGCAGCTCGACGTTTGGGGCAATCAGCGTTGGCCACGCGGCACATGACTTTTTTGTTACAAACGCAATGGGCGCACATGACACCAACGGAGCAGAGTGATATGTGTGTGCAATTACAAAATTTAAGTGCGCAATGTGAAGGTTCACCAGTGCCTTTGGTGCTAGAAAACGGCACTGTTATACCGCCAGCAAATCTAACGGATTTGCCGTATTGCATGGACCTGGTTGTTCGGGATTTGCCGGCGCATTTACGTCCGCAGAGAATCAAAATCGTGAAAGCAGACAGTGGACCTTTCCTATTCACGCCGATACACCTGAACTCAATAGATAGGCGTGAAAAGAAACGAGAAAAGAATAAAATTGGTAAGTATCGGTATTTAATTTTATTTTCATGTTTATTAAGGCAGAAATACACGCTCAGCCTTCTTCTGGGTACAAAACAATCTGAGTGAAGTAACTTTACGCCTACGCAATCCTCTACCATTCGAGTTGACTGTCAGCGACATGCGTCTACTTACCAATGGGATCGTATTTGAGTCGCTGCCACAAACCGTAATTTTGCAACCACACGTCCCAACAACTGTCACTTTGCACGGCACACCTATCGAGGTGGGACAATTGGAGGTGCAAGGATACAGCACACATGCGCTCGGAGTCAAATCCAATTGTCGTTTGAAAAATATGCGCGGTCGCAAATTTCCACCCAACTACTTAATAGATGTGATACCAGCGCTACCACGCATTTCTGTCAAGACGTCGTTGCCCCAAACGGCAACCTTTAGTCAGCTGGCTAGCTCGGACATTGTCATTACATCTGCCAGCTTAACACTATACAATGGCGAATCATCATCTTGCATCATAACCATCACCAATGAGAGCCCACTGCCAGTGGAACATTTGGAGTTAAGTTTTAGCTCGAATGTAGAACAGGAGGTGCAAAAAAAAATCTTCAAAATCGATGAAAAAGAGTTGCAGGTAAATGAATGTCTTTAATTACGAAACTCTATGTCGATGAAATAGTTACTTACATATATATATATATTTTTTTCTATAGTTGAAACTTCCAATTCAACCCAACAGCTCAATTGATTTTATGGTGCATATTTATGGCGAAGCTGAATTTGTATGTCCTATAGTTAGTCAGCGTGCTGGTTCGGTGCATTCTAACAGTACAGTAACGGCTGCATTGCAAGCAGATTATGCTGGTGCTGCTACCATTAGTGGTGGTCCACATTCTTTGCAGTACTCAACGCTCTCATCATCAGGTCACGCAAGTTTGCCGTCGCGCGTTGGTTCGCCTAATCAACAACTACAACAACAATCGGCATACAGTAGACGTAATGATCCTAATAATTTGAGTTTTCGTTCATCAACATCAGGTGGCACCACAACGGGTGGCACGCCTTCATTAGCGGCGCTTAGCTTGCCAGCGGCTGGTGCACAAGGTGCTCAAGGCTACGGGCAGCATGTTGAAGCGCAGTTTCGGATAAAATATTCGGGTGGCGAGGGCATGCAGGAGGGCTACTGCCGTCAATGTGCAATATCTTTTAATCTGGAGCTGCTGCCAAGTGCACAGATAACGAGCTGGGATGTGTTGCCTGCAGAAATGTGAGTACGATTAACGAAATCTACTGCGTGTGTTCGTAATCGGCCTTATCGCGCATTCCCTTTGAACAAAAATATATTGCGTATGATAAAAAAAATTCTATTGTAATCTTTGTAGTCCCTCGCAATTTTATTTGGTGTTAGATGTATCCAATTTAACTGCTCAAGAAATGTCACTCAACTATACTAACAATAAAAGTATACTGATCGAGGCCAAAGAGAGTTGCCGGGTGCCCATACCAGTCGATCGTTGCTCACTCGAGCAGGTGGTAGCCGCGCGCGAAGCAGAGTACGCCGAGAATATGGAAAAAGGTATTGAATTTTACAAGAAGTAATTGCAACTTTAACTGTCGTTTTAGCCAAATTAATGTTTCAACTAGAAAACAAATCTGGTATTTATTCTCCAGACCTTTGTTACCGCACACAATTGCTCTCGTTTAGCGACAGTATTAGTAAACTATGTTCGGAGCACATAGCAGAGCGCGTTAAAATAAGTTGGCTGCTCACCGGCACCGATATACAGGGTATAGCGTCGTTGCACGGCATCGTACTCACACCTGCAATGATTGATTTGACAACCGTATCGCCGCTGCAGTGGAGTAAGTTTAAATTTATTGTAAAAAAAAAATAGTTGGTCTTTGTAAAAAATTGTTTATTTTTCTTTCCATTTCATCAACTCATTAGCGGTCTCCTTTCAAAATACTCCCGTCCAACCACAATCGGAAATCGTATGCGCTGCTGGCCAAAGCGCTGTGCTCAATGTAAGTGTTTCCAATCAGTCGGCGCAACCGTTGCGTAATCTCGTGCTCACCATTAAATTCTATCAAGACTACCTGAATGGCATGGAAAATTATAATTTAGATACACGCGTTGCCATATCCGGTCCGAATAGGTAAGACAGCTCGACAAGCTTTCAATATGTAAATGTGCATATACATGTATAATCTCTCCCTATGCCACGCAGAGTTTCAATACCGCTTCTCCAAAAACACGCACAAATTCAACACGAATGCACATTGATTTTCTTTACGCCTGGACGCTTTAAAGCAAGCATACAATGCTGCTCGAAGCCACAACCCAAAGTAGGACAACCAGCTGGTGGCATTGCCCAAGCGCTAGATTGCAGCGCACCCGCTTTGCAAATTAGCGACATCGTAGGCAGCACGTCCAGCTATCATGAACAACAGGAGCATGTATGGAAATTTATACCGCCCATTGAGGTTACTGTAATCGAGCAATAATGCAACTTATACTTAGTTATAAGTTTTCATATGCGAGGGTTGTGTCCAATACATTGCTGATGCGTTGTTTGTTGGCTTTGTGCGCTGGCTGATGCGAAACAAGCATAAAGCTTTCGCATTTACGCGCAAACACCACTGAAATTAGTACTATTTCATTGTTTTGCCTTAAAAGCGATATTGTTAAATACCGATTGCAGTTCATTTCCATTTGTTTTACTTCGTTTTCAATTAACAATTAAGTGTGCTCGATTCCGTATAGCAATGCAGTTTTTATTAAGTTTTAGTTTGTTTAGTTAGTTGGGATTGAATTTTGAGGGGCTGTGTGATTGGTCAAAAGGTTGCGAAAAGATGATATACATATGTACAGCGATTGTTTTTCACTTGTGTTTGCCGCATAAAATACAACGAAACGTGGTTATGCATTCCCACGACAGTCGGGTCTACGTAACCGGAACGACCCAGATTTATATCTGGCCAAGGACTGTCACTCCAGCAACACTCTCCAAAAACCCTTTGGGGAACTTGTATGCTGCTACAACAACAACATGCATTATTTTATTAAAGTGTTTATGATGAATTAGAAAAAATCGTGTATTGCTTTGTGGAGCGATTTAGCGAAAGAATTGGTTATACTATAAAAAATTATACGTTTCATGTTCCAGAATTAAGCTAAAATGTTTTAAATTGAAATCTGTTTCTCAATTGTTTCAAGTCTCCCAACCAATCGCATAGCTAATTTCCTCTGAAAAATGTAATTGAACATAAATTGTTTACATACATAATAACTTCGTTTGTATATACATAAATATGCAAAAATGTTTACCATTTAAATCGTAAATAATTATCTTAACTTAACAAAGTAGTTATGTTACAGTAATGAATCAATGTGTTGTTTTCTTTCTTTTTTTTACCCAATAATGCACATAAATTCTTCTGTGATTTGCTGATGACTACAGCACCATTCCAGACGAGTTTGATGTGCTCGTGTTACATTAAAAAAAATATCTGATTATACTATTACTGCTTGCTATTATTTTGGTCTACATATCGTCACCAGCTGAAATGCAAAAAGCCGTAACTAACATTTTTTTTTTTATATATAAAACGATGTGGGGACTTGTAATTCGTTGAAATGCATCAATTAAGTCAAAAAATTTGGATTTTTTGTTAGTTACAGCTTTCCACATTTCAAGGACCATATTTATGTAATACTAAAAATTTATATCAACGCTATCTGTATGTATGTACATACGTATGCATGTACTTGAAATGCGTAAACTGACTTATGTACTTATATATGTATGCACATACATACATCTTTTGCTGCGAGATGCATTAACAAATTCTAAGAGCAATTGTTACTACAGGCATAAAGTTAATAAAAAAAAAAATAAAAAAAATATATACATATGTAAATTGAAAATATATATTTGCATATATATGCATAAATGCAGAGATTTTTAAGCGAACCTTATCTACTCGTATGTGTATTTAATATAAAGGAAAATACTTTAAAGTATATCTAGCTGCATAAAAAAAAAAATAAATAAAATAAAAATATATGTTAGTTAAATATTGTATTAATCAAATAAACGCATAGAAACCAAGTCTACGGATAAAAGTTATTCTCATTTCCTTTTTGGTGGTTTTGGTTTCTGACAGGGTGGGTGTTTGATTTGATGTACATATTTTGGAACGAATTTCCGTCCTCCCTTGTCAAATTTAGTTTATAGATAAACCGGTTTCTGCGTTGTGCCATCTTCAGCAAGGCGTATCAACTACAGGTGATAGCGATAGGAGCCATGCTTCTTCTTATGAGCACGCTTGTGTCAAATTATCGCCTGTTTTGCTGTGTTTACATATCCGCCTATGCATACACATATACGTAAATATATACCCTGCAAACAAATGCTCCCGAAATCTTTAAGAGTATCGGAAATATCTTACGATTTTTTTAGGAATCTTTAAAGAAAAGCATATGAAACCGTTGACAAGAACTAGTAAAGATATTTCTGTACGATTTCTTAAAGAAAATTCTTAAAAAAATTGTGGAACCTTTCAGAATACTCTGAAATCCTAGTATGCAGGGTATAAATATACATACGAATATGAAGAGACAAAGAAGCTGTTGTTGACACAAGGAGTTCATACCAACGGTAAATGTTGTTTTTGTACGATTGCTACAACCTGTAGTTATAAGTAGAATCATGCATATTTGTGTAATTTTTTTCGTGCGTTTCGTTTTTTTCTTTGCTAGAGTGTGGGGCTGGTATCAGTGATGGAAAAGTAGGCACAATGGTACCATTTTTGGCACTTTCATGCTCAAAGGCACTTTTGGCACAATTCATCCTGTTTTTGCACAATCATAAAACATACATAGAAATTTAGCATAAAATGCCAATAAATAACAAAAAGTCACATATCACATTATAGATTAAAAAATTACAAAATGTGAAAATTAAGCGCTAAAAAAATTAAAATAAGGGCCGTGAAAATATTTACAAAACGCTGAATTCTATTGTGAATACGCAGTACGAAAAGTAAATTTTCACAAAAACAAGCTTTTAATTCAGAATTTTAGAAAGTTTCTAATTTTGCAATCTTATAATCCATTAAATAAAAGTGCACGTTTCTGTAGTATCCCGTTGATTTTTGATATTTTTTTCTGACGGTGTCATTTTCACCCATTTAAAAAATTTTCAAACACACTTTATATGGAAAAAATGCATAAAATCGAAAACTTGGAATCTCCCCAAAAATTCTGAATTGAAAGTTTGTGGTTGCGAAAACCTGCAGAATTTGTATAATTTTTGTGCAAAGTTTGAAATGCCGATTTGTGTACATGTACTGTGTTTATTAAATTATGAAGTAAAATGTCTCACTGCCATTAGTTCGCATATAGGTACATACATATGTGTGTAAAGATGTCAGAATAGCTATATTTCGGTGTATTTCCCCTCCGTAATCGGAATTCTATGTAATTTGCTATGAATTTATGTAAATATCTAAGGAATCCTTCATAAAAGTGCTTTAGTGTAATGAAGACCATTAGGCACATTTTGAAATTTTTAAATTCCATCCCTGGCTGGTATTATGATAAAAAAAAATAGGAAGGTAGAACCGCTGAGAAATTTTTCAAATTCTTGACGTTTGCAAGCAATTTAATTTTAAAATTTTACACACAAACTCTCACACACATTCTCATTTTCAATCTCAAACAACAACTTTGAACAATTGGCAAACTTCAAAAAAAACCATGGCCGACGAATTGAGAGAAAATTCTGTTAAATGGGTGTTCCTTATAATTGAACATCGGAAACTTAACGTAAAGGCCGGTCCACATAGAACTTTCGCGTTGGCTTTGGCGTTGGCGTTGGTTTGACAGAACGCACGTTAAAAGTATGCTTGCTACAATGAACGCTTGGCAGCGAATCCTTGGGCCACTAAATTAACATATTAACGACAGATAAATTAATATTTCATATCAATAATTGCATTAAAAACGATATTTCTTGCCCGCACTTGATTAAAAAGGAAAAATATTTCACATAATTTTATTTATTCACAACAGCTGACGAGCGACGCACGCGAAAAGTTGAGAGTTGGCCATCTTTTTGCTTTGTGTTGGCGTGAGCGTTGTCGAATTTTGGCTATGTGGACGGCTGCATTTGAATTCATGTATTCATAGTCAGCTGTTGAAGCGACGCCAACGCCAACGCAACGCCAAAGTTCTATGTGGACGGGCCTTAACTGAATGGCACGTCGAAATCTGTTTCATTTTGATTCTCTAAGTTCTACGTTCCGTTAAGTGACGTTAATTTGCTGTAATCAGGCTTTGAGATTCATTTTCCCCGAACGGGTTTACTTTTCACTTGTGGTTTCCATGGTTATGGGCGGATGACAAATTTTCGGGTGAATTTTTTTCTCTCAGGAAAGGCAGATTATCTCTGTGTACTAATGGTAGCGATGTGGATCAGGAAGAAACATCGACATATCGATACTTCAACCACTTATGCATCGATTAGAAAAATGTCTATGCATCGAAGCATAAAATCAATATATTCGATGCATCGATGTTTTTTAGACATCTCTATTTGACTGTGAAAACAAAAGTGTTCCGGCATATCGCGAACACGGAAATTATCTCAAAAAAAAAAACTAGCAGCTTGGGGAATCACCGTAGTTCTAAATTTGGCGGCCATTTAAAATTTTAGGCGAATATGGTTGGCAAGTCCTCGGTTTCGGC
>NW_023458560.1:57234486-57253661 GCF_013731165.1 Rhagoletis pomonella
TAATATCTCTGTAGTAAGCTTATATTTGTATATATAATAGGGGGCCCTTAAAAAAAGATATCCACTAAAATTTACAAATTTTACAAACATTTTTAGGGTTTGAAAAAATTGATTTTTTTTTAATCGTAAAAATTCTACATAATTTGATTTTCAGCAGCTATGTATATCTCAGCGGGTTTATGAATTTATACTTACATATGTATGTATGTATGTATGAATAATTTCAAAATTTTGTTGAGTTTTTGCGATTTAATAAATAAAAATTAAATTTGTTTCAAATCCTTAAAAATTGGCTTAAAATTTTGAAGTTTTCATGGATGTCATTATTTTGTAGGTAGAACCAAATAATGGGGTGCCCCATATAAAAATCACATGTTGATATTTTTAAGGACCACCCTAGTACATATATATGTACATAAGTAAGTATTTACATACGTACATATACATATGTGTACATATTATAAGCTACACGTTTACAGTTTTAATTTCTTTGCACAAATTTACACTTTAACACTGATTTTTATTCTTTTTTTATAAGAATTATATTTATATGTACATTAGGGTGCATCACCAAAAAAGAAGTTGCGTTTTTTTCGCCAAAATTATAAAATACATTATATTTTAAGACTTCCGCCAAATATTTCGGAAAAATATTAAGATTTACGTGAGCTAGACCTATTTGAAAATACCTGCAAAAATCTCATTGGGCCGTATGAACAAAAACTAAGCAATTGATGTTTCTTAAAATTTCAAACCTTTCACTTCAGTTTTTTGTATAAATCGAGTAAAAAGGTCTCACATTTTAAGATAAAGAAAATGCATAGTTTTTATTAATATGTCCTATTATTTTGATTTCGTTGATAGAATTTTCAAAATTTTTTATAAAAAACTTTTAACTGGCTACTGATTTATACTTATAGTGATTCTTCAGAAAACATATTTTTAAAACCTAATTTTTGGAGGTATTTGTTTTCAAATACGTTCAGCTCGCGTAAATCTTTATAATTTTACGAAATATTTTGGCAGAAGTCTTAAAATAAAATAAGTTTTATATTTACGGTCGAGAAACAGTACCGATTTTTTTATTTTATTTTTTATTTTTTTTTGTAGATATGGAGAATGATGCCATACCTTGTGTCCTACATACCTTTAGTCTTCATTCATATTCTTAACGGTTTTTTGCTTTTGTATTTTTATAGTAGATAAGTAATACTACGTATTGTATTCCTTTTTTTTTTTAAGGTATCCTCTAGACTTTAAGGTACTTTCAGTTAAATATTTATACATACTTCATAAGTCTAAATTTAATTTTAAATTTTACAAACATTCTACAACTGCACATACTGCGCTTGTTTGCTGAAGGAACGTCATACACTAAAAAATTAAATATAAATCGAGAAAAACAGCTTTACAGTTGTTGGTCAGTTATTTATGTTTGAATAAGGATAAAGAGAATGTCAATACAGAATTTTCACTATGTACGTGTATTGAAGTGCATAAATATTTGAGCAATTTAAAAATGCCTTGACTGTTTCATTCTGCAGTGTAAAGACAGACGATTATTTTTTAATGCCAAACTTTGTGGTTTGAATTTTTGTCATTTAATAACCAGTGGAAATCCGGCATTAGTATTCAAGAATTAAATAACGTTGAATTTAATCCAAAGGATAATGCTGCCAGCATACTTTAATGTTCTACCTTATTTTGATGAAAGTTTGATTTATTTCTAATTATGGTTTTATAATAAACCGGTTTTGGGTTTTTTTGAAAAAAAAGGTAAATAAAATAAACCCAATAACCAATTTTTATACTAAAAAAAACGGCTAGACAGAATTAGTTTTACTTATTTATGCGGTGATAACACTTAATGAAAGTTAAAGAAGAAATTAAAATTTGCCATAGTGTCGGATTTTCACTGCGCATTGATGTGAGAAATATTTTAATGACAAAGTCGGCCAGTAAATTATAGCTGTGTCAATATAATTATAATCACGAGTCGTGAACCGGTTGAAAAATTTGGTCGGGTTGGTGCAGTGGTTCGAGCCGTTTTTGCACCTTTAGATTGATTCATCAAAACGGGTTTTCTTGTGTTTGAACCGGGGATTAAGTTCGAATTAATGGTACGGGAATTGAAAGTAAAAACTGTGTATTATTTTTATTTATATAAGAGTATAATTTATGCCATGCGCTATACGGAGTAAACAAATTTTCAGACAATAAACAAACATGGTATAACATATTTAATAAAAAATAAATAAACAAAAAAAATGGGGAAAATTTTCTCTTAAAAAAAATTGTAAAAAGTGATTCGGTTTTCGACTCGCATCAAGCATTTGTGGAAAATTTCCTTTCGGTTAACCGGTTTAAAGCCGGTTAACGTCTCTGATTACATTGTAATTATTATTTTTTTTTTTAATTGTTGCCGTCTCATAGCCGCGTGTGAATCCGGTATAAGAATAAAGAAAACAAGCATCAAATGAGGTTTAATCAATATTCAAGCATTTGGGATAACCTGTTTTTTCTTAAATTTATAAAAAACTTGATAATAATCTCTAATCACTAAGGACCGTTTACACAAGTAGCTTTTAAAATTTATCTGCCCTTTAAACACAAATTTGGTTGGTGACACAACTTTGTTTTAACTTTATTCCCTACGAGTTTGAGCTGGGTTCGGTAATTATAGAGGGTAAAATCTGGTTTAAAAAACTCAGTTCTATCGCCCTAGTGAAAAGCGGAAAGTATTTAGCAATGGAAAGGAAAATATAGTATTACGAAGTTTCTTTTTACATAATATAAAATATTTTTTTTTCGTTTCCTGGTTATTACATTCTTTCAGCAAACGAGTGATATGTACTTCATTATTTTTATTTGTAGGATCCATTTAGCTATAAAGGAATATGTACATTATGTAAGTATGAAGTTTATAGTAAGTGCTCATAGTTTTTGTTTCACAAATTAACCTCAATATATTGTTGTAAGCAATTTATATATCGAAAATTGCATATGTACATAAATATTTTTCTTGGCCTGGTTGTCTAAACAAAGATGCCGCCCAATATATTCACAGATATGCTTAAGTATGTAATAGATTTTTCATATTTTTCAAGGCTGCGTTTAAAAAAAGATAAGCAACACAACAACAAAGGTATGAAAATTGTTATGTCTTTAGTAAAAAAAAGTATAACCCACGAGAACGTCAATAGTCTAGAAACTGTGAACTGTAAAAATTTTCTAAAAATATTTATCGAGTTACAAGTTTTCATTAATGACGGATTTCCACCAGGCAATAAATGACAAAAATTTGAATGACAAAGTTGACATTGGCGCATATTCAAAGTCGAAATAAAGTCGATTATAAAGTTAGTTGCAGCTTTTTTCACTGTTATTCAATTGAATAAAATTTAAAGCCATTTCTTAAAAAAATACTACATTTAGCAAATTTTATAACAACTTTTTTAGCATTTCCTAAGTAAATAAAAAACGTTTGCTCGCCCTATAAAATTTAGAATTTCGGATTCAATAATAGAATTGTCGTTGACTTTATGAAAAATAGGACTACGATCGATTGAGCCATAGCCTCTGTGAAGTCTGCTACCACAATTAATTTTTAGTCATTTAATGTCTTGTGGAAACTCTGCATTATACAAGGGTATAGGGGAATCACCTGTACGAAATATAATTTTTTTCTAAAAAAAAAACGATTTAACACTTTAATTAAAAATTTCAAAAAACTTAAACCAAAACTTCGGTGCTGACTTTTTGACTCAATATAGCGAAATATTTAAAATATTGTTTACGAAGACATAATTATTTTTTAATGCAAAAATACTGCAATAAAAAATATTTAAAAGAGAAAGCTTTAATCAAACACTTATAAAAGGTAACTCACTAAAGAAATAAATAAATTAAACACTTAAAAATGCATTTAGTGAAAAAAATTGCAAATTCTTTTTACTTTATTTGAATGCTTGTTTGCATTACAAAGGAGCAACGGATTACACATCCTGCGGATGCCTTAAGCAAGGGATCAGCACTATTTTCGGACTTTCAAGGCGCTTGAAATAAAAAATAATAATCACAATAATCAACTCATAAAAAAATGGACTTAAGAAACTATTGAAACTAAATTTCCCATGCGTATTTTTTTTGTTAAACTTTACGAAAAGAACATTAATGCGAATTTTGAAATTGCACTAAAAAATATTCTCATTACTCTTTACTTAAGGGCATTTATTTCTCTTGATAATCTTCAAAAGAACAATACTATTAACTAAAGCGCCCTATACATCGATTGATTTATCCTTCAAGCAGTTGAACAACTATTTGACAATAAAAATGTTCGTGCGACAAATAACTTTTACAAGATTGTGCAAGTTATTTCCATTGACATAATTTAAAAAATTTCACAAAAATTTATTATCGTTGAAATGCAGTCGTATCCACCAGCTGACTTGCGAATTTCAGCAAATCCCTTTTCGTGCAAAAATTGGAATGTTTTTTTAAACGAACATTCTTAATATTTACTACAGAAGTGTTGCTGTCTGAGCCCTTAAAAATATTATATATTTTTTTGAATAATCTTCAACTGGTTGAATAACTCAGCAAAAGTTGATTAAAGCACATCTGATGGTCGGTTAATCATCATCTGATTGAACTATAAATCAATGTGTGTATAGGGTGCTTAATGGGTGTGCCAGTTGGCTAGTGCAGCACCCGCATGTGGTGAGAGAGGTAGAGCAAGTGTGAGAGAAAAAAATGCGATGAGCGCGTAATCCGCTACACGCTACTTTTGGCATCTACCGTTAACTCACATAAATCGCTGTGAGTTACAGAGATCTCACGCTAATTAATTTTGAAAAATAAGGAAGTTAAAATTTAAAATTTTTTAAATATATTTTTTGAACGTATGTTTTCAAATATGTATAACAAGAGTTTTCATAAGATTATTCAACATTGGATATGTTAATAAAAAAATTCGATATTGCAACATGCACTGGGTTTCAAAAATTCAATAATATGGGCTATACAAATAATATGTACATAATAAATTTATAATTAATACTAGCATAAATTAAGGTTTATAAAAATTTATAGACGTGTTTTTAATATACTCGTAAATTAGCATATTTTTTGCTACTTAAGTGTAACCACATAAAAACTAAAATCACTTGCGCCGCACTCAGTAACTGATTTTCTTGCGCAGTTTCAATGTCGTCTCGCGTTCGCGCTCGACCGCCATTACCGCTGCCGCTGCAGCATAGCGCGCGCCACTACCGCGCTGCAAGTACAAACCATGTGCTGTGGTGGACGCCGTCGGCGTTGGAATACCCGAAGTGGAAGCTGACGAGGCCGAGGAGGCTGTAGATGATTCGAGTAAGGTGGTGGCGTTATTGGCGGCCGCTGCCGCGCATGGCACGTGATGACGCGTTCGATAGCCAGCCCCACCGCCGGCAGTGCCTGTTGCTCTGAGGCCAACACCGCTTGAGTCGCCACCTGCGCCACCTCTTCTCGTGCCAATTGAACAGAGCTGATTCCTTTCGTTGCTATTCGCATTGTTGCGGTCGTCTGCGTTGCCACTATCGTTGCCGCTCCCACTTGCGCACGCGTTGCTATTACTCTGCGCTGCATTGTTGTTGCCCGCTGCCTTGCGCAGCAATTTCGTATTGTATTCATCGCATTTGTCCTTCTCGAGGCGCGTGCTACTCAGCGAACGTTTGTTGCGTTTTGTGATGCCCGTTGGGATGCCAGTGGGTGAGGCGCGCGTCGACGCTGTGATTGTTGCACTGATGCCCGCATCGAAGCTACCGCGTCCGTAATTGTTGTTGCTAATCAGCCGGTTTGTATCTAAAGGCGGTGTGGAACGTAAATTTTCATTAGGTTGTACATTCATATCATTGTTGTTGTTATTGTTATTGTTGCTATTTTTAGCAATACTGCCACTAGGCTGCTGATAATGCTGATGACGCTGATAATACATGTGCGATTTAGGCAGCGATGTCGACTGTGACACTTTACTATGCGCATAAGCAGCAGAAGTGCTGGCGGCAGCGGCATCATGCAGGGGATTCGAATTGAAATCAAGCGTTGCCGAAGCAGAACGACCACCGCCGCCGCAACCGCCACTGCCACCACCGCCGGCGTCTAATGGCGACGCACCCGCCGATGGTATAGCTGACACGTCGCGATAGTAGCGCGCGGTCACAGTCGTACATGGCGGCGATTCCGCCACTGCCGTTGTACCTGCACCTGCGCGATGGTAGCGTATACGCGAGCGGCCGCGCAACGTCATATGGTGGTGTGGCGCGCGTGATGCGCCACTACGCGTAGGCGGTATGGTAGCAGATGAACCAATACTGCCGCCGGCAGCTCCACTGCTTGACGTTGCTGCCGTCGCGGTCGCGGCCGCACCGCTGACTGCCACATCCATTAGCGCTGCACTTGCGCGCACCACCGGAATTTTACTCTCATTTATGCCGGTTGCCGCCACATTTGACGTCGAACTTATCAACGTGTTGTTGTAGGTCTTCGTTTGTTTATTGAGGCTACTTAGCGTGGGCGCGGTCACATCGTGATGATGATGATGGTGATGCGGCAATGTATAGCCGCTGCTCGTCGTAGCCGTTGAGGCATTGCTTGTTGTTACATTTCCAACAGCGCTGTTGTTGTTATTGCTATTAAACAACTGTTGTTGTTGTGTTTCCGCTTTGCGTAAGTGCATGAAACCCATTCTGCGCGAGGGGGAAGGCGGTAAGTGGTATTTTCGTTTCGGGTAGGACAGGACGTTCAGTCAATAATTTCGTTCGTTCGTGTGTCGACAGTTGGTAGTATAGAAAAGTGGAGAAGCAAATTTTATTTGTATACATATTTCGATTTACAGAGTATGCATGGCAGTGTAGTTTGCGCGAGAGGAGAAAAGGAAAAAGAAAAATAGAAGATTTGATTTGTATTAATTGATTTATTCATACTTTGTTACGTTTTTAATTGATAGATATTTTTGCGATATTGTAAACAGTGTTGCATTTCTGAGTGCTGAGCTTACGGACGGCTTTCTAAGGGCATGCATGATCGGAATGAAGAAAAAATTAAATTTAAATTTGGAGATCACATCGCACGTTAAATAATCGAGAATTTACTGAAAATTTTATTTGTGTAGGAAAACGCTACAAAAAAAAAAAGATGGAAAGACACATGTTTAGCCCTTTTTGGGGAGCTTTGTTCTCTACTAAGCAGAACATATTCTTCTTATCAAGCTTATTAATCGCATGATCCAAAAACAAAAAAAAATTTAAATTAACGCTCTTTATTGTTACCGACATTTATCGGGGTTAAAGAGCTTTTATCTTTGGTAAAACAAACAATATTCGAATTTTTAATTTCTTCCAAAAGTTTGTTTATCTTTTATGGCAAAGTCTACGAGAACAAAATGTAATGTCAAGAGCGTTCCCACAAACGGGAACAAAAGTATTGAGAGCAGTTTGAAAGGGAACAAAATTAGAACAAGAGGTTGGAAAACGTTTCCTTAAAGAACAAAATGCGAACAAAACTCTCGGGAACGTTCACAAGAAGAACGGCATGAGAACGAAACTTTCGGGAGTGTTTCCAATGAGAACAAAATGAGAACGAAAGTATCGAGAACATTTTCAAGGTGAATAAAATAAAGAACAAAATTTGAGCAAACGTTTTGAGAACTTAACTTTAAGAATACGTTACAGTGAGAACCACGATTGTTAATTCCAAGCCAGAGGAAAGCTGCATAATTTCAACTTCCAGATCGTTTATCCGGGTGAACTTTCCATTTATGGAACAATTTTGAATTTTCTGTGCAAGAAAATTTCGTGTCTTAACAGAATCTGTCAGTTATTTTTTGATTAATTTTAATATTCAAACATTTCGAACTAATGAAATGAATGAATGAAATTTTGTTCCCGCTTCCATTCTCCGCGAAAACTTCAGAGACGATTGATCCCGTTTCGTTCTCTGTCAGAAAATTCCCGAGACTTTAGTTCCCAAATTGTTTTTCGGGAGAAATTCCTTAGACTTTTGTTCCCGTTTCGTTCTTTGCCAAAACAGTCCGGAAACTATTGTTTCCATTTTTTTCTCTTAGAAATGTTCTCAAAAGTATTGTTCGCATTTTTTTCTCATTGGGAACGTTCCACACGGTTTTTGTTTTCTTATATAATTCCCATTGAGAACGTTCTCGACAGTTTTGTTCTCAATTTCGTTCTAGTGAAAACACTCGCTAAAGTTTGTTCTCATTTCGGTTTTGATCTTTAAGCGTTCTTGGGAACCAAACTTTAGTTTCGATCACACCTTTTGTTCTTGGTCCCTGTTAAAAAATCACCATAACATATTTGTTGAACTAAAATCGATGTATGAATGGGGCTAAAAGGCGAAGTCACCGTTGGTGTGCATACAACTTTATAATTTCTCTTAAAACTTTTTTGTCGAAGATGATACTGCGATTTACCGTTTTTTTTTAACACACAGCTGATGATATTGTTGCCTACATAGGAAACTATTCGTTCATTTGGTGTCTTCGTATGCCATTGACACCTCTACTTTGTTTACTTCTCGTCTCCATGGGCAAAATCTTGATAATGTGACCAGGCAATATTTTGCCGACAGAGACGGCATATTGCTCACAGCAAGCTATAATTGTCAGAGATTTTATCGTAATAAACATTGCCGGAAATTTGGTAGTTTGACAGCTACATTTTTATTTGTGCGAAAACTTCGTGGCGGCAACGTTATTGATATTTTAATATAAAAGCAAAAATTGAGCTCTTTTATATTGAAATATTTATTATTATGTACTTGGATGTGAAATAACATATGTTTTTTATTTAAGCTACTATATCCGGAAAAATACTTATTACAAACGCTTTTATCAAGATAAAAAATTCGCAGGCAAAAATTTTGCCTCTGATAAAATAACAGTTGGTACGCAATAATTTTTGCCTATGGAGACGCGAAGTTACATAGGAGCCTGCATAAACAACACTACTACTGTCGGTGTGGGATCGAACGAAGCATAATTCTTACCAACAGGCCTTTATTACAATTCTCTGATCATTCTTTTCCGTTCAAATGACGCAGTAGTATGGAAAATATATGACAAAGAAGAGATGCCATTGGGTGTTTCCGAAAGAACAAAGCGAGTCAAGTTTGGTGTACATTGCAATTGAAAAATTAATTTAGGTACATTTTAAATGTAACAAAAGTGGTGTATTTGTGGCGAATGCACTTTCAATTTAAAAAAAAAACAGCAGATAAAAAGTACAATTGTATCTACTTTTCCATCACTGGTCCGCACCCGAAGTCTGAATCCGCCTTAAGGCTCTCACATTGGCAGACGAGACGCCAG
Source organism: Rhagoletis pomonella (assembly GCF_013731165.1). Taxonomy (NCBI): domain Eukaryota; kingdom Metazoa; phylum Arthropoda; class Insecta; order Diptera; family Tephritidae; genus Rhagoletis; species Rhagoletis pomonella. The sequence continues at coordinate 57,243,851 of NW_023458560.1, forward strand.
ATCGAGTCCTCTCAATGAGAATAGGGCACCCATTCACCATAGCTTAGACCCGAGTGTAACAGGGTTCAATTTATTGTGTCTGGTGTTGGCTTCATATGTGTATAAAAATTGGAAATCTCGGACGGTTTGAAATCACTATATTTTTCCAGAATTTTTGTATTGTCTCATCGATTTGTGAAGCATTCTTCAAAAATATTTCGTTCCCAAGCAGTGAGGTAACAACTTATTGCCTTATTCAACATTGTTCACAAATACCAATATAAATCATTAGTGCTGTATTTACTGTAAAAGGATTTTACTCAGACCTTTAAGGAATTTTCGGCACCCCATAATGCGGAGTACTCTCCCTACTTCTGTGGAATTTAATCATAAACAATCAGCTTATGAGCTTATAGGGGCGCGGTCTGTCAAATCAACTGTTAAAAAATTAGACCTTATAGCCCATTTCCACCGAAAGCTCAACTGCAGTTAAGAGCGCAGGTAAGCTCCAAGAACTTAAAGATGCGGTGATGGGCAAGGTTAGTTTCATACTTTTTGGTTTTTTACTTTCGTTTTCTTGTACTCAATATAAGCAATTACCCCCTTCGAGTGGTAATCTCCTTTTTTCAATAGGCATAAATTGAAGTTAATAGGCTTGGTGGAAATGAACTATTAAACAAAGTGGGAGTTTACCCTACCCTATTATGTTCTATGGTATCGAATTTCGGTGAAAGCAATTAGAGAAATGTGCGATAAGGGAAAAACTCAGAAAGATTCACATATACGTCATCCATCCATGTATGCTCATCAACAAGCACCCTAAAATTGTGCCTAATCTCTCCGCTGTGAACCTTTACGGTGAACTACAAGTTGTCATGCACTCAGACCAAAAATTATGGGAGAATGAAGAAACACAAGAATTGGTAGAAGAAACATGGAATAATTGCTACAAAAATTGGCTGAGAATGACCGAAAAATACAAATTTCTCTCTTATTTTTAAAATGCATATGGTCTGCAAATTTAATGTTATTTAGTAGAAAAATAATAGACTGCAAATTGTATAAGCAACCGAATGGGACAGCGCAATTTAAACTCACACAAAATATTTAAAATAAAATTATGAACAAACTATTTTAAAATATTTAGATAAAAAACTTCGTTCATAAAGCTCTCTAAGAGCTTCAACAAATGCAACACTGTTATACTTAATCAAAAACTTTCATAACAGTAATTTATTAAGAATTGCATTGCTTGCAGAAATACCAAAGCCATTGGGAAGCGGGCGTGGTTGCAGGAGCAAATGGAACCAGAGGGGAACGGGAGAAGTAGCGGTTAACTAAATAAACTACATGCCAAAAATCACAAGATATAACAAGCAATAAAATAAAAAAACCGAATGCACAAAAATAGCCACTTTATACACAGAGAAAAACAAGCCTAATGCGAGTACAATAATAAATGGACGAATTCAAAGAGCAAATAAGATCAAAATATTTATTTACAAGACAATTTTAAGGACGATAATAATTTAAAGCAAACTCAAATGATTTGCGAATAAAATATTTGCCACAAATGCATTGCCGAAAAAACGTAAAAAAACAAAACAAATTTATAATTTGGTTGCGGTTAAACAGATTTTGTGTTTATTAAAATATGTATACATAATATTTTTTTTTTCAATTAATAATTATATTAATATTCCATGCACTTTATATTTAGAGTAAAATTATTGTTCTACATATTAATTTTTAGCAGCATAAAATTTTTTCTAAAATATTATTTAATTGAAATATATTTTACAAGACAAAAAAAGATGGCAAAAATTAGGCTTAGGAATAAATTTGAGTATAATTATAGAAAAAATATGTGCACTTATTTACTATATTTTATGGATATTTAATATCTAGCTATTATACCGAATTTCCACTGGGCGTTGAAATGTCAAAAAATTTGCGCCATCCAAAATGCGTTGTGCACTCAATTTAGGCCAGCTGCTCAAGTAACTTTTAAAATTTACCTGCCCCTCAAACAAATTTTTTTCAGAACAAAATTTGTGTTTAAAGATCAGAAAAATTTTAAAAGCTAGCTGAGAAACCTGCCCTTAATGGCTATTCTTATTAAGCACTGTTATTTTTAATTGCCGCACTTAGTTATTGAATTTTTTGTAAATTACTGCCCAATGGAAATCCGGTATTAAAAAATCGAAACTACAGAAATTATATTAGAATTAAAATTCACAACCCAAATTTACATATAAGGCAATAAATCGACGGCTTAGTGGAAGATCGACTTATCTCGGCAGCCAGTTCAAAAACGCCGTCTCGGAAAATTATATTTCAGAATTTGGTTGAAGAAAACTCTATTTCAACAAAATATTTAAAAACGCCCTATCTTAGCTGCCGATATATTGAATTAATGTAAATTCAAGCAAATTCTGAAATAGTGTTTTTAAAAATTTTGATAAGATAGGGGGGCTCGCACCGGTAGGTTGGTCTTCCACTCAGTCATCGATATAAGCATTTGAAATGCTTTATAAAATTATTTGCTATAAAATTTTAATATCGAAAAACGATTTCAAATATATTTTATTCTTAATAAATTTGGCTTTAATAATATTTGCTAAATTTCGAATGTTTTCAATGCAAATAAATCAAGCAATGTAATGATAGGGAGTTTCCCCGACGCCCAAATTGGGGAATTTCAACACTGTTCTCAATTTCGGCTGTAATTGCGATTGAGACGAAATTGCTTCAACTTTGCCAATAAAACCCTGGAAATTACTTATTTTGAATGATAAGTGCGCAGAAGGAAGAAAAAACAAATGCCAATAAAACCAAGGAAAACAAACAAAAAAAACTTTAATTGAAATTGAAATCGAGATGGTTGTGTAAACTAGCTATAATTTCAAATGGAATAGCGCAATTTGAACGTCATGAAAACTTCCATTAATTTCGATTTTTAATTATTTTATTGGATTGATTTCAAGTTATTAGAAATCATATTTGAAAATTTTTCCTTTATTAATAAATATATTCAAGTAGTTTTTTAGCTGCTCGGCATTTACAAGTGCATGTAATGCAAATCGTACCTAATGGCACGTTCTCACACCCATTTGCATTACATGATTCATGCTGAGAATTCGAAATTGTTATGTAACACATTTGGTCGCTTCTTGAGTGAAAGTCAAAACTAAATGCAAGGCGTTGTGAATTTCAAATTTTCATACAAAAATTGTATGTGTGTCTCAGTAAACGATCAACCCTGAACATTTGCGTGGTAAATTAAAAAAAAAAAATTAGATTAACAAAAATTTAGCGCTATAACTTTAAAACCGGCCATAATTGTGTGAATTCAAAAACGAATTACGAAATGAAAGGGGTTCGAGACCTTGTGGATATTTTTCATATTTGCAAAAATGTATAAAAACAAAAATTAATAATTTTTCAACTGTTGTAATGGAAAAAATATTACTGCTTTTATATTAATAAATTCCCGTGTAGTCATTTGTTTTTTAGCCGCATTCTCGAAATGCCAACTTCTTGCCCCAAATCGTGCGCTGAACTTGTTTCTTTATTATTGAAATTTTTAAAGCTTTTCCTATGCTCACCTACCGTTAGCGGCGTTCTTTGCTTGCATTCGTTTAAATGGATTTCTGTTAGTATACTTGAACTTTGTCGCCGCCGCGGCTTGATTGCATAGAATTTTTGCTTGATTAATTTGGCGCCAAGATAAGCTGAATCGATTTGGTATTTTTTTCTTAAAAATTAAACCGCTAAACGTAAAAAGCTTAAAATAATAAGAATGCAAATGCAATAATGTATTGTAGAAAATTGGGAGGAAATACTAATTAATAATATTCTATGTGACTATTGTTGTTTATTTTTGGCTGGGCGTTTATTCTTTACTTTTTTCTCCTTTGGAGCTTGATTTTTGGGTAGCTAGATCTAACCGATTTAAGTATAAAATTTATCTAATAGATGAATTAATAGCAGAATTCGCTGTGGAAAATTTATTTTAGTTTAATGTGTGTACATTAGGGTAAATCACTCACTATAAAAAAAAATAGAATAAAAAAAAATATCGGTACGGTTTTCCATCGGACTTATAAAGTTTTTTATTTTCGCCCAATTATTTCGAAAAAATTAAGATTTTCGCAAGCTGGACCGTTTTGAAAATACCTCCAAAAATTTCATTACATATTTTGATTCCCTTGATAAAATGTTCAAACGTTTTTATCTATCATCTGAGATGATTTTTTTTGGAAAAAATATTCTCAAACACTAATTTCATTCTTAAAAAACTCGATTTTTGTACGTCTTTTCGAATCGGTTTCGGAAATATTTCGGGCGAAGTCTTTTAACAAATTTCATGGTGAGGCACCCTAATGTACATATGTATATATATATTTTTTTCCTATACCTTTTCTCGACGAACAAAAATTACGCGATGCAAATCTTTTATCACTCCCGTCCTTTTATGTGACGCAGAAACGTGGACTATGACGAACAAAGATGAAAAGGCTTTGGGGGCTTTCGAGAGGGCTACTCTACGTAAAATCTATGGCCCTGTTCGCGTGAATGATGGACACTGAAAAAGATGGAACGAAGTACCGAGTACCGAATGCCCTTTAGCACTGTCTTCACTTGATTGGAATAAGTGGCATAAATTCGCGTAGTTTTTTGGACTTGGTCCAAACCGACGAGCGATTGTAGTATTGCCATAAAAGAAAAATATGAAGTAAATAAACCTTAACCGATATTAAATTAAATTATTGTTGTTTTCGAGAAGAGGTTATTTTGTAAATTGCTAATTCGAACTTCGTATAGGCTTGCGTTTCCAAAATTAATTTTCTACAGCGAATTGTGCCTAAGTTGATTTTAAAAATTCTAATCCTTATAAAAAATTATAGTATGTATGTATCTACATATATACAGTGTTGTATACTCTTAAAATTCATTCAGCTTATTCTAAGATATAATTATTCATATGATATGTTTTAACTTGGTTTAGTAATTATTTTTAAATTAGATACATTAGTACTGGGAGATGACTAACGCCAAGTGTTTTTAGACTTAATGAAATTTTTAATTGGAGATAGATACATATTAAGCAGATTTAGTGTTTTAATGTTTTAAAATAAATTCTAAAACAAATAACATGTAGAGATAAAAATAAAGGTGTCGAAAAAAAGATTGCACTCTTACGCTACGAAAACACAATAACATTTAGCAAAGTGTCAAAACATTGAATTGCATATATAGTATGTATATGAAAACATTAAAAAAATTTGTTTTAAGGCACTTTTCCGTTATCTTTTTTTAAAGCTCAGTAAAATTTAAGCTTACTTAAATTTTAGCTAAATCATTTTTTTCCACATACAGATGTATTAAAAATTTATTGAGTGACCTTTTATAAAGGATTTCTCATAGTTTTAAAATTCTATTTTAAAATTTCGCCTTAGCTTTATAAGCTGTTAATTTTGGTATTACCGCGTGCGTATGCCTTTGAGCGTGAAAAAAATAATAAAAACAAAGTTCAAAAATTAAACAGTTTTAAAATTTAAGCATTTTAAAAAACAAATTGCACAAATGCATGCAAGGAATGAAAATAGTTTTAACAAAAACCAAAAGCAGTGAAAATCAAACGTACATGTTTTGGTAGACACTTAGCAAATTTTGAAAAACACTTGCACAGCAACAATTTACAAACTAAAGGTTATAGTTTTTTATAAAAAGATAATTTTTCGGCACATATTAGTAAAAAAAAAAACTATTATTTAGTAGCAAAACAGTGTCGAATAAGCGATACATACAACAACAAGGTGGGCAAATGTGCGCAAGCGCAGGACAATTGGAAATTTAGCGCTTTGGATATGGCAATTGCTATGAAAGCAGAGCGATGTGCACTGGAATGTAGTAAAATATAGGTACAACAGCACTTTTTTGTATCCTGCAATGCTATTCGGATAAAATATTTACAATTTTTTTTGGTTGTTTTTTGGTTTAGTTATTTTAGTTTTCTATAACTAATTCTTGTTGCTGTTGTACATAAGTATGTACTTGTATGTATTTTTAGTTAAGTATGTTCACTAACAACTCATCACTTGCTTGCACTTACCTTTTGCTATAGATGGCTAAACTGCGTGCACGCGTCGTCACACTGCCACCACCTCCGGGTAGCGTCGTTGCTGTTGTAGCCGCCGCCGCCGACCACGACGACGTGGTACCACCATCTCCACGTGACACCGTCGGCATACTAGTTCCAGCCACTGTGCCAGCCGCTGTTGCTGATGTTGTTGTTGTCGTATGAGTTGCTATTGTTAGAAGGTTAATGAGGTTACTATTAGTGCGTGTGTTATTATTAGGGTTAATGAGAATGTTGTTGTTGTTATTGTTGTTGGTGGTGGTATGATAACGTGTGTTATAAACAAAACGATTATTCCAATTATAAAGATTTTTATTGTTGAGCGCCGCTGTTGCAGCGAGCATTGTTTCATGAGCTGCTGCCACCGTTGTAGCTGCTGCCGATGCTGCTGCTGCTGTCGCTGCGGCCATTTCTTGGCAATGCTGGTCGTTGTGTCGCAATGCTGGTGTGGCCAGTGCTGTTGTGCCTGTAGGACCTAGCGTTGTACTTGGCATTATGTTGGCGATGTTGTTGCGGAAAGGTTGCGAACGGGCGCGCATGTGACGCTCGATATCCAATGGACTGTAAGAGAGATAAAGAGAGGGGTGAAAAAAGAGATAAATAAAATGTAGATGACAAAAAGAAAGCAAGAATATATGGAATAATTAAGTTATGTAATATGTAGGTTGAGCCCTCCTAGAAGAGTAAATCTAAAGATCACCCAGGGGTAAATTACTCTGCTCTTTAAAAGAGATCCAATCTAACCCTTTGTAATTGCAATGTGTATAAAGGAGTTATAGTAAACTTTTTGCATCAAAGCCAGCTTAGAATCGTTCGAAGCACATTGCGTAGGGCGGAGTATGATAAATTGGACATCGTTGCAACAGTCTGGTCAACGTAATCGGAACGTCTAGCCATGGAATGTCTCTTTAGCAACATTTCCCAAAATTAGATTAGATTGGATATTCCGTCCATATCTGGTGATTCAAAAGAGTAAAACCTGAACATTTTATATGTTCTACCGCTAGAAGCTCCTCAAAAAGAACATCACCGCGGTGACTCTACACCCTAGGAAGTTTGGTTTCAGAAGAACGTCCAACAACCCCCCGGGTAATGAACCTTTGTGGAGGATTCTGGTCAACCGGCTGACTCTTTGGTATCCTCAATATTTCGCTAGATTTCCTATGAGACCTTTATGGCGTCTCGGATGTCATTTGTATATTTCTTTAAGATTGCCTTGTACTGGTCCTAGACCCTATTTATTGATTTTGGACTTGTACGGTTGGCGAACTCACCGATTCAATTGACCTATTGAACTTTCCGAAAATCCACAGGGTTACCATAGTCAATAGCCGCTTTCTCGGAATCAACTTTGCAATATGAATTTTGGAAGAACAGGCCAACAGGATGCTGTGTACCATATTTGTAGGCATCGCGTGCCTCAGTTTGAGGAACGTCTTTACCATACCTACATATACAAATTGATACTCCATCACTTTTTAATGAGCTTTTTGTTTTAACACCCTCAATCAGCACTTGGAGTAAGTGTAAAATATTAAAAAACGTCATCAAAATTTCACTTACTATGTATTCGCATTTGTGCTGTTGCCACGTGAATTATGCTGCGTTGACAATTGTTGCTGCTGCTGCTGCTGTACCACCGTCGATGCCTGTTGTACCGCTGCGGGCTGATGGTGCGTTTGTTGTTGATGTTGGCGACGCAACGCTTTTATTTGATTCAGCTTATCACCTTGTGTCTGAGAGTTTTGCTTATCAATTGCTGTAATTTTCACAGTCGACGCTATAGTCGGACGCTGTGTTGCTTCCAAGCCAATGCAAGGTTTCTTAAGCTTCTTCTCGGCGTAGAGTGGCTCGGTGCCGCTAACTGGCGACAGCCGTGTGTTGGCCTCTCCTACAGCTATCGGTGTGGTGCGCCGCACTGGCGGTGTTGGTGGTTTACCGCCATCCGATAGCGTATTTGCACCTGCTGTAGCGAGCGTTGGGGACTTGCGTCGCCTCGTCGATGTTATATACGTGACATTTGAGTTATCAGTGTTGTCCTCATCGTCGCCATTCTCCTCGGTAATGGTGGCATCTTCATCGGTAGCACTACTCACATTCGCATTGCGACTATCGGCCTTTTCTTTCGAGCGGCGATTGCTGGTCGTTGCTGCGATGATGGTGTTTGTATTTGTATTGGTAGCAGTGATTGGTGAGCGTGCGCGCGTTGTAACGCCCGTTTTCGCATTGCCGTTGGTTGATATATCCTCGTTGTCATCCAGATGCATTGTATCCACCTTTTGTGAGATACCTTTCACACAATTCTCTTTGGGTTGAGTCATTGTTAGCGGCGTACCACCGGTTGAGATGACTTGTTTGAGTGCGATGCTGTAGATGCCGTACTTGTGGATGGGGCACTGCGAGCCGGAGCGTTTGCGCACGCGGTCACCTTCGGCCCAGAGCCAAGTTTGTTTGCTTTAAGAGAGAAAGGGAAAAGGCAGCGTGGAGTTTAATGAATTAAATACATAAAATGATTTCTGTTATATTTACTACTCCATCCACTGCTGCTGGTGACCAATGACTGAGCCTGGACGACACAGTCGTAACCAGGCGATAGCTTCCAGCGCTGTAAAGTTGTAATGCTTCATGATATATGCACCGATAAGGCTGCCAGTGCGGCCAAGGCCAGCTGAAAATTTGAATTTTTTTGAGAAATACAAATAGAAATCAAATTAGGAGTGCATTGGCGCAACCACACACCTTTACAATGCACTGCAATAGCACCCTTTGTATTCTCGCATATCGAGAGGAATTTCTTCAGTATCAAATCACTCGGCGTACTACCATCAATAAAGAACAGATCCTTATGTTCGAATCCGGCATTCTCAAAACTCGACGCATGGTAAACCATCGTATTCAAACGTATCACAGTGGTTACATTATTCTCGTGAAAGTATTCAAAATATCGCTCAGGCGAATGACATGGATAACCATTCGGCAGTGTTTTCGACTTCTGATGTGGTCCACAGAATGCAATAAACTTCTGTGGCACAATCCAATTGAAGTCACCATTCTCAACACGCTCGAAATACTCATACTCCTCGGCATCGAAATCGTCGAAGCTGAAGAAACCAGCTTTCATTGCCTTATAAACAGCATTTAGGCAATCAATTAGCGAAATCTTATAGCCGCTTGGCCCAAAAGACGCATCACAAAAGCGTGTGTAGGCGGGTATATCGCCAGCGACTAGCGGCCGATAGGCATCCATTGGCAATTTGTTTAGGTAGATGATCTGAAAGTAAAAGGCGAAGGTGTCAAAAGAATGCAGAAAATGAGTGAAGAAAATAATTTCTTTGGCACTTACCGAGTACGAACCAATCATGTAAGCGGCATTCAGTCGCTTCGCTGCATTTAGTGTCGTGTAATGTATGATTTTCTTGTTCGCGTGACATTTCGCTGTTAATTTGGAATTTAATTTTTGGCAGTACCGATATAGCATGCAAATATTTAACGGTCCAAAATCATTATAGAAATTTTCATATACATATTCTTCATCTATGCTGAAGTAGTGTGTGTTGGGTGTGCTCTTTGGTTTGATGTTCTTCTTGAATGTGACAAAATACAAGCGGTCTGTGAAGAAAAAAAAAAAAACAATTATAAAATACATATATGCATGTATTTGTTTGTAGTAATTTCGCAAACAACGAT
>NW_023458560.1:57263661-57279807 GCF_013731165.1 Rhagoletis pomonella
ATAGATGAAAATGCTTTAGGATTGGAAAATGCTCGAAATCCACAATAGTCGCTGAAGGTAGGCGAGGAAGGTCTCATCTGCGTTGGCTAGATTAGATGAAAAGAGACTTGGAACTTGGCTTCACTTGGCTTGGCGTTTCTAAATGGGAACCAGCTAGCAAAAATTGTTTAAGCAGTTATAGGGTCAATCAAAAACTAGACAAAGGGAATCGTAGTCGGTGTAAGTTGCTGAAGCGCAAACGATCTCTCGAATCCTGCACTTACAGTAAATTATTACATGAACTCCTTATGCTTAGTTAACATAGAGCTGATTCTTGGACAGAAGCTGTAGGTACGAATAAAATTCATGGCTGATGAGTCTGTGTGAAATGTTAGGGATGTAAATTACAATGGTCAGATGCCGTACGTTGGCACAAATCTAAGTATGTTTGGAGATGCTATGTTTGCGCAATGTAAGCTCTAAAGGCGGATTCATCGTTTTAGTTCTAGGAGAGAAACGCAACAACAACTTTATTTAAGAAAAGTTCGAACAGTAACAAAAAGCTAAGACATTCTGGATGGGCCCGCAACCTACTGTTCGCCCCGCCTTAACTTTTTTACAATATGAAGATAATTTTATTAGTCCTTTAATACTTATGTAAATATGTGTAGTCTCAATTACACATGTAAATGGTAGTATGTAAGTGCACCTGCACTTATGTGAGTATACTTACATGCTTACATATATGAATTTTTATATAGAAATCCTCAAGAGGCACTACTATGTTAAATGGAAAAAATGGCAAATTGTGAAATGGCAAAGGTGCATTTTGTAGCTGAAGTGCTACAGATGGCAACTAAAGGTTTTGTAAATGTTACTATTTACGTATATATTTTTTAGCATAAATACACTTTCGTAGCTAGATATGTATGTACATATGTACGTACATTTTAGACATTTTTTATGTGCACACTACTTCGCAAATACTACGTGAACCATGGGACCAAAGATTTGATTCGTATTTTTGTTTTGCGAAATTTTTTGTTCCTACTTTAGACATAAAAACTTTTTGTTACTTTTCTTAGTAATAAAAAGCTGAGAATGTAAATAAAAGTTAAGTACTTAAGCGTCCCTTGTTTCGCGTAGGCCTCCTTCCGTTACAATGGCGGAAAGTGACGGTCCGCTATATCCCGAGGATTAGGGGAAAACCAGCAGACTAATTAAAGTTATATCGACCCATTAGTCTTACTCCTTTTCTACTAACTAAAAACCTTGGAGATAATCGGAGACCGGAAAATCAGAACTAGTTTCCTTATAAGGAACATTTTACAGAGAATCAATTAAGCCTATCTTCCTGGAAGATCCACTATCAAAGCTCTTCAGAGTCGTATGAGGAAAATTGAGAAACCCTTGGAGAACAAGGAGATGGCGGTATGATGCTTAACGGAACACTCTCCAATAGACAATTGCGCCCGGCTATCTGCTGGATAGCAAACGTCTTTAAATCAGAACCATTATCTAGAGTGGATAGGATAGGAAAGAGTCAAAACTGCGAAAGGTGGAGATATCAACCCTCTGCTATGCTCTGCCTTCTAAGTGAAAAGCGCTTCGATATGCATGGCTATGAGATGGATATTTTCATCCTAATCGGAGGCAGGTTTGAAGACACTATATCCAACCTCCAACAGAATGCGTTGAAAATAGTCACCAAATGGTGCGGGAAGAACGAGTTAAGCTTAAACCCCAAGTATACTAACATAATTGTTTTTTTTTTTTTTTAGGAAAAGGGACAAGTTACTGGAATCATTTCTGCCTCTAAAGACACGCTTCTACGCTCAGGGTCATAGAACAAGAGGAACGAAGCTGCGCATAAGCTTTGTGGACCTGTGCGTTCCGAGATTTAACCTCACACACAATTTCAAGATATTTTTCCGCAAGAGAACTACAGGGAGAACGAACGACCTAAAAGCCGGAAGGACAGCAACACTTGGTGTACTGATGGCTCCAATACTGACCACGGTGTCGGAGTGCGAGTCTACGGCATAGAGCCCAGAAGGTTACTTTGTGGCAAGGCAACTCTGTCTAACGTCGAGGTGGATGCCATTGAACTACATCTGAGACAGTACGTAGAAAGTGGGGCAACCACACACAGAGCGCCGCTCCTGTGACTCTTAGGGAACCAGGACTCAGTGGAGTCATGGGCTATGAAGTGGCAGATATTCTCGCCAGAAAAGCGGCTGCACAGTGAATCATAGGCACAGGACTCTTTATTGGTTTGTCATGGAGCTCCGTTAGGCGAAACTTATATGTCTGGATAAAAAAAGTAGGAGCCAACATTACTGGAGTAAATAGTACGGAAGCTAAGATACAAGCTAATGCCTTCCTTCCGGGTATATCAACAAGGCGAGACGCAGCGCTCCTTCACCTTAGTAGACACGAATGAAGAATTGTGAAACTCTAAGTAAAACCGGACTAAGCCTCCTAGGATCACTGTACCTAGAAGTACATGAACTAAATGACATTAAGTTAGCGGACCTGTCGAGGTTTCTTAGCAATACGTGGATCAAAGCAGACTTGTAGCCAAATAGAGACTTGTTACAATAAATCGTTCTCAGTCACGGCAACTATGTATTTAGGTGACCTGTTCTCTTCTCTATATCAAATCCTATTTATCGGTATCCCTTTTCTCCTGCTGTTATATACAATTTTTAACAAAAAGCTTGCAAAGAAATGGCGAGTCGGCTCATTTGTTTTTAATTTTCTTTTAATGACTGGGAATTGAGACAAAATGCACATGAAACATTTCAGTCTTATCATGAAGAGATCACCGAAATTTCAAAGCTACTTACTTTTAAAATAAACGGGGTTCTCTTCAAGCGTTTGATAGTCGCCTAACCGTCAGTGAAACTATAAACTTTATTGCTAGAAATAACCAAGCCGAATGAAGTACCCTAAGAGTTCAGAAAGAAATCAAAGTTTGTAGAGGTCGGAAGGCAGTAAGTTGCGCTATTAAGCAAAGCTTCAATCTGAAATCTATCCAAAAATTCAACCTAAAATCTGTCTCTTCGTTTTAATTTAAATTGAATGACACAGGAAAAATTTAAATGTTAAAACAGACTTCGATATTGTTCAGGCTAATGAAAATGTGTAAGCTCGTAATAGCTATCCATCGAAGAAGGTACACAAAAAAAAAAAAAAATCAATACCACTAACAAGATTTCTTTTACGCTTTCGTGTGCCGTAAAAAAACAACAACAAAAACAGCCAAAACCAACAACAAAAAAGTAAAGCAATGAAGCAAAATACAACAAAATAGTAAAAAAGCAAGTGTGGCGCAGTTAGCCACAACAAAAGGGTAGACAAGACAAAGTCAATATGTAATATAAAGTGACGCTTTTGTATGTAAGACGACACAACTTGCGCAACACCAGCAACAACAATGAATGGTATTGCATTGTATGAAAAGCCGATGGGGCTATACTCCCAACTCATTATGGGTGGCTGACTGGAAGCGCGATTTTTTGCCTGATGGCTGGCGCATGGTAGGTGGTGTAGCTTGCAGGAGGTGCTGTGAAAGAAGAAGGTCACTTGCTGCACAAAACTAAAAGGGTTGACGACTTGTAGCGGCGGCGCGTAGACGTGTTGCTGCTTGGCACGCTTAGAGGCTTACTTTATGATTTTTAGAATAGGCGATGCGGTAGATAAAGGGTAAAGGGGCGATAGTAGTGAAAGGAGAATGAATATCGATGCTAAACTTAGAATTTGAGTGAGGCAGAGAGTGTAGATATGAGCACAAACGTGCCAATTAGTAGAATGAAAGAATGAAGAGATTGTGTAAAAAATAATTAAAAAAAATAAAAATAAAAATTTTATTATCACACGTACAAGCATTGCATGATCGACCTAAATAGCGCCACTAGACAAGGGAGTCAATAAAGGGTTAAAATTAAATATCACAGAAGAAGAATGTCGGAAAACAGCAAACAAGCAAACAGACACAAGCCCGCTACACAGCCGATTAGCATTGTAGGCAAATGACAACTGAGTGACATACACTCTCATGCACTTGAATAGGGACAATGCTTTTTCACTCTTTTTTTCCGGGTTAATTTTATTTTATTAAATTTTAATTATTCTTTAATTAAAATATAGTTGATTCTCGAACAAAAACCACATAAATGCAAGTTTCAAATCTCAATATGAAATAACCAACTTCCCGATGAGCTAGGTACTTGAACCTTTAAGCTTAGCCCAGAACCCGGAGACAATGCAATATGAAAGATGAATTAATCCGCTAGATGGTGCGGGTGCCGAGATATTTGAAAAACCCGTATTTATTGACCGATATGGTTCATATTTAGAACATATATTACCAACATGAAAGGGAATAACTACCCAAAAAAAATTAATAAAAGCTTGTCTTTAAAAAAATGGTTTTTAATTACTTGTTTCTTAGAATTTTTTTGCATATGCAGTTCCGTAGCCCAGTGCCAGTTTGAAGTAGCTACAAATTACCGTTGGTTTTTGAAAATTGTTTTTTAAATGATCTACCACCGCATTTTTTCCATATAACGCAGGCTGGCGTTTGTGTTTAAAAAATTGTCAAAAGTTAACGGTAATTTGTAGCTACTCTAAATTTACCCTCTATTGCACCTAAATTGAATGGGCTACAAAACTTGAAACCAGGATTTTTTTGTAAAGAAAAATGTTTTTGATGAAAATTTGTTAATTTTTTATTTTTTCTACAAAGTTTGAAACTTGCGTTTATATGAGTTTAGTTAGAGAATGAACTGTATTTTTTTTTTGAAAAATAATAGAAATTAAATAAAAGAAAATTAACCCAGAAACAGCAGCGAAAAGCCATTGTCCCCATTCAAGTGCACGGGAGTGTAGATACTTCGCTGGTTACTCATACGTCGTGTATACCGCATATCGATGCGGGAAGCAAAAGAAGGCAAAACAGCGGGCAACTTACTTGTAAAATTGGATGGAATAGGCAGCAGACTCTGCTTGCGATATGAAAGTAAGTTATTACCAAAGGATAAATGAAGTTGAAGTAATTTATGATGGTTGACTTGTTGGTTGACAAACTGACTAACCAACCGCATGGCAGCCTGATTGCCTGACTGAAGAAATAACTGCCGCTTGACTGAGTTAGCTGTGCGCGTCGTCGTATTTTGTTTCAGCTACAGTGCAAAAAACCTAATCGAAGCAATCAAAAGGAAACTTAATGGGAATGAAATGTGTATTATTTTTAGAGTTAGGTTCATAAATATGTAAATATTAAGTATGTATGTATGTATGTAGTAGGAAGACACACGCATACTTAAGTTATTTATGAGCGTACCAAGGCATAAATTAATGATTGTGAAAATATTTACAAATAAACGAATACCTACTAACAATTTAATAAAATCAAACGCAATCCAATGTGCTATAAATAGGTCATTATAGATTTTTGTTGCCTAATTTATGTGCATATGTATATGTAACTATACCGTTTCTTTATATTTATCACCGCAGACATTTTCGGAATTTGTTAGTTTTTCATAGTAATTTACATTGATTACGCACAACACGTTGGCTAATTGAATCGGTATATAATTCAACAATTTAAGGGCACTAACATGCAATTTATTAGTGTTGAGATAAAATGGTATATGGCTTGGTGATAAATGCAGTGGAGTGATATATAAATATTGTTGCATGGATTGCAAGAGAGTTTAGTATAAGGGCAGATTTCCACTAGGTGTTAAATGATAAATATTTTAGTGACAAAGTTGAACATTAAAAACTAATTTTGGCATTACGTTAATGAAAAGAGACATTAAGATAATTTTCACATGCCATTATTTAAATGGCATAAATCATTTTAATACCTAGTGGAAATTCGCTATTAGATTCAAAAATATTATTTTAAAAAGATACTTGCACAAATTTTCCAGGAACCGCTCTAGAACGAGAAGAGATAGCGAAATAAATGTACATACCTATATTTTAAAGCTTTTGAAATGGAAAATTCAGTGAAAATTGTCTCGTTGCCTTGATCTTGAAAATGACCTTTGAATATAGAAGGTTTTCAATTTTTTCTTTTTCTGACCTGAAACCAGTCTGCAATGTATATTTTAAAAAGTTTTAAATACATATTTTTGCTGTTCTTGAGACTAGAAATCCATTTCTAAGGTTACAAACGCCACAAAGCGCATAAACATTTTTTTCTCTTTCACAGTTTTGATCTCCGTTCCCGTTCTCAAGAAATTTTTGTGTTTTGAACCGCTACTGCACCGACTCCTAGGTAAGTAGCTACTCTATAAACCCGTGGTAGTGCACATGGTAGTGCAGAGTCGAACCAGTCGGAAGCAGAATAGCGAAAAACTGCGAAAGAGGACGCCCATAGATCAAGCAAGTGACTACTTTAGTAACTCCCGGTAGTGCAGAAAGAGCCGATGGTGACTACCGCCTAGGACATTGCCTTGTAAAAGTAATCGCTGAAATACACTGCAAGTACTTAGTAGGTCGGTAATCGACGGAGTTTACCAGGTAACTACCGATTCAGGGAGGCCTACAACAGGAAGCTTACCATGGTCATCCGGTCGGATGCAAACTATAATCACGTTTTCGGGGCCTCTAGCGACATTAACCCACGAGGTAATTATTACTCGAGTTTATTCTAAAGTCCAACCTACTTATAAGCAACTGTTCAAAAAAACCTACGTTTCTAACGTCTAATATTTCTTCTCCGACCATCAATATATTATTTTTAGGCTCTCCCTAAGAGCCCCGACTTTTATCATGTTACAGGAACATGAGGCGCACCGATGGCACTAAATATGACCTCTTTTTTGACTTAAGAGGGCGCCTTTGAAAATATTCTTCCAAATGACGTCGTTGGGTCACTTTTTCAAAAGGGACTGAACGGTATCTGTTCCAACCAGTCCGAACTCCCAACGCAACCGGATTGAATGCATCTCATACATGGAGAGACCTTAGGTTCCTGTTTCAAAAATTCTGGCCAACATTCCAGCAACTCTACTTAAGCTGGATTACACTCTCCCAATATTTTGCTTCGCAAATACGTTTTCTACCAGAATTCTATGCCGAAGCGACTGGGTAAACCGCTCGTACTTACGATCCTGTCTCTACCGCCATTTTTACGGATTAGTCAAAGCTGGACAATAAGGTTGAATAGATTTAAAACTCTCATACGAATTGATCGCAGCGGTCAGTATCATTACAAAACACTGCTTAATAGGAGCGCATGGTAAGCGAATGGGTTACCCCGCCAACGGTTTTGTTGTGGCTGTAAGTACGAAGAGGGGGTGGAGAATATAGGGCACTATCTCTCCCATTGACCGGCGCTCTGGCAAGGTCACGAATTAAATAATTTTTAATAAATATCTCTTTCAGTGTTTAGCTGACTCCGACACTGTGGATATCCATGACCTTCAACGTTACGTGATTTTATCCAACGGGAAACTAAGGCGCACAATGAGCCTTACTGGTCTAAGTGTGCCTCAATGACGAACTGTACGGGATGGCAACCACCGTAACCTAACTTAACATACTCTATAGAGTTAAGTGCAATAATCTGTGTATTTTTTGAGTTTAAAAGGGTATTCCGTCTTTTTTTAATTTAACCGGCATGATAATGGCCTAGATACCTCAATTAACTCCTAAATGGAAGTTGTATAAAGAATTTCTTTACAATTTATTGGCATCTCAGAGACCTACATACATAACCATCTCATCAGTTGCCTCGTTTCCCAGAATATTCCTATGTCCGGCAAGGAATATCTGTACAATCTACGAGTTCACTAATTTGGATCCTATTGCCTTTAAACACGCATGGCTATCGAAGCAGATACATACTAGGTTTCCAGCTGGAAACGTGTGGCCTCTCTAAAGCAGAAATCTCAGCTTTAAGGCGCTGCAGCCTTTTGGCAGACGAAAAGACTTACTGGTCTTGCATGAAAATTTATTGAAGTAAACATTTCAAAGTTTTGTAGTGCAGCTAGTTAAGAGTTCACTCTTCGCTACTTTGCTTGTGGAATAAAACAAATGCTGTTCTTTTAATAACTTACATAAATCGCATTTTTCCAAGGTCAAGTTAAATATTAATATTTCTTCAGAATAATAACATAACGATACCTCCTGAAGTTTGCTGTTGCCATTAATTTTGCATTATTTCCTTCTTGCAGAGGCAGTTGTATAAATTATTGCATACTTGTAAAAGCAAAAACTTCCTACTCAATTCGAGTCGTCACGAAAGAAGCCTATTAATGTTGGTTATACACGGCGTATACGTAATTTATTTTTAATTAGGGCTTGCATACCGCATGCATACTACTTGGATACCTACTACTTATGTATGTACATACATATGTATATTTTCACGTTGCGTATACAACAAAGTGGCAACTGCATGCGAGTGCACATTATAATGAATAATAATGATGACACAAATTTAGAAAAAAAAACGACAGAAAAAAAGTGTAAAAATGCAATGAATTTGTACGTTGAGAAGCAATGCAGAAAACGTTAATGCGCCATGGCTATTAACAAAAAAGGGGACAAATGGCATGCGACCGAAGTGGTGTGTAGCCGGGTAATGAGCGCTTATAAATAAAGTCAAGCATACGTACGTATTTATGCGTATGTGAAAAGATACTTTTGAGTAGAGAAGTGAGCAAATGAAAAATATTTTCAACTATCTCTGTACGTTTTAAACGAAAGTTTTGTGGTCCAATTCCACCAGGGATAATTCTATGTGATTTACTAATATTAATGACTAAAAAGGCCACGGCGAAAGCTGTACACTTGCGAAACCTCCGGAGACCATAAGCTTGGGACTTGTTCTTTTAGCAACGCTTTTCTGCTGTCAGTTTTGCACTCCTACACAAAGAAACAAATTCGATTACACCGTGCGACAGTAAATTTTACACACACAAAAAAAGAATATATTTGCGAAACTATGGGTAAATTATAGTAAAACTGCGTACATATTTAGTATTTCTCTCTGACGCCAGGATTTTTTTAAAAAGACATTGAAATTTAAAAAATATGATTATTTCAAAAAATTATTTAAAAAATTCAGTGCAATGTAGGATAAAAATAAGAGTGTCATATAAAAGAAAAAAATCTGTAGAATTATAACATAATAAATTATTTGGTGCATAAGGACTAATGGTTATGGAAAATGTCCTTTACAAATTTTGTCCTTAAATAGCCTTGAAAATTTGCAACTACTTTGAAACAAAATCCTAACGTCAGAGTGAAAAACTAAAAACGCAGTTTTACTATATTTTGTCCATAGTTTAGTGAGTATATCGATTCTTTCGTGTCGTTTGAAATTTTTTGAAATGAAACTTCTTACACGAGTTCGGAGATGGTTGCGTTAAATATTCAACACCGAGTCATAAAATCTGTATCGTTCGTTCGATTTTAAAGGATGAGGTGTCAAATGAAAGGGCTCGACTTGTAGATGTGTAATATGATTTTAGTTTTTTTAAGGGTTGCCATATATACGAAAATCAAATTCAAATTATTTATTAAAATAAATAAAGTATCCCAATATGGGTATCAAAAGAAATGGTTTTGAATAAAGATGAAGATGAAGATGGAGATGAAGATGAAGATGAAGATGAAGATGAAGATGAAGATGAAGATGAAGATGAAGATGTAGATGAAGATGAAGATGAGGATAAAGATAAAGATGAGTAGACTGTTATGATCGACCTGCAAATCTCGCAGGTGATTTCAACGTCAACTTTTTGCTGGCCGAATCTGATGAGCTGACAAAATTTTTTAAACAAAAATTTTCACTGGAAATGGTTAATGGTGGAAATGACCCAACAACCAAAGGAGCGGCTACGATTGATGCGGATTTTTTCCAGAAATATTAATAATATAGAAATAAAATATTTCATATCTTACATTAGTTACCTTAATCTACCAGTTAACATTGTAGATATGTATGTTTTTTCAGCCACAAATATTAACTTAACTTTGCAGTTGGTTATAAAGAATAAAAAATTAAAGGTCGTTAAAAAAATTTTAAATAAATATGTTTTTTGTATATTAGAAAATATGTACATGTGTATGTATATCGCACATTCTTTCTTTCTGGCATTTCCTCAATTAAGTTTCACTTCTTCCGCGCCTAGGGACTACACACACTGAGTTTTTTTTTTGTTTTTGCCGCACGGTGTTAAACAAATTAAATGATTACCTCGATAGATATGACCTGACAGGCGAGAGACGTGAAATTTTCTGTAGCCTAAACAATTAAAAATATTTGAAGATTTTTCAAGCGGATTTGAACGTGATTAGGGAAAGTCGACTTGTTTTCATAACAAAATAGTTTTCATAAACTAAACGCCGTAATGAAGGCGGCTAGCGGGCTCATAACCTCCGCCCCTCCAAGATGGCACATGGCTACTTATTCTGACAGGCAGGCGGCTATAAAATCTTTACGGAACAACGACGAAAGTAGCCATAAACTGCAGAAAGATTCCAAACCTGTTCGCATCCAAATGCTCCTTGAGTGTTTTGTCGGTCCGCGGACACAGTGACATTCCTGGCAACTGCATAGCAGATACGCTGGCATTGAGAGGAATGGAAGTATCCGAAGTCTATTCCACAAAAGATGCGGACCTTCCGTTAACCTCCTGCAAACACAGATGAAAGGCTGATCTCATCGAGGAGGTAAATGCCAGGTGGGCTGTGGAAACAAGCTGCTATACTACCCCAGGCAATACGGCTAAAAATACGGCTAAAACTTTATGTAAAGCCGTCCATGGCTAAGACTCGATTGGACCACTTTTCTCTCAATTTAGTAGTCGGGGTAATCACCGGACATTGCCTAGCGCGCACGAACAAGAAAAGCGAAATGGTTTTGAAAACGCTTTCAGGTGGGTTTTGCAATTCACTTTAGAGTGAATTTAAACCACATTCGCTTCGAACTCAAATTGAGCTTTGTAGAAGTTCACTCGGAAATAAATTGTATAACCTGCCTGTTTATTTCTGAAATATGAGGGTTCAAAATAAAGACCTTGGCCTGTAGATGTCGAATCGCGTATACCCTGACTAACACTTAGTATAGTTTTTAGGTTTTTAATATTCGATCTTGGGCGTTTTAACGCCGTTCGGATTCGCTAGTTATTAAGTATTATTTCAATGACTTCCCTTTCCTTCAATGTAGTAATTTTTACTATCCGTTTGCTTTTAATAAGTAAGTACCTGGCAAATTACTGATTTATAAGGACTTTGTAAGAGTAAACTAAAAACTGCACCATCCAATTCTTAATATTTCTAATATAAAATTTTTCCCCCCTTATTTATTTTTGAAGTGAAACTTCTTTAGCGGCGGTTTGTTGGTTGGGAGTAAATTGGCAAATTTAACGGAAATGGTGCAACGGAAATAGTGCAACGGAAATGGTGCAACGGAAATGGTTGGGGCTGAAACAAGTGCTTATTGAGTGTATGCACATGGTATGAATTTAACAAAAACTTGCTAATAAAGGGTTAAAGAATAACACTTAGAAAAAGACCAATACAAGAATGAAAGTAAAGGTGAGTACGTACATAGATAAAGAAAAGGATAAAGGCAAAGGTAAAAATAAAAATCCTTCACTTATATAACCTTCCCTTCACTTATATAAGGGCAAAGGCAAATGATAAAAAGACGAGGATGAGGATATCGATAAAAGTAAAGAAGAAGATAGAGGAAGAAAGAATAAAATAAAGCTAATTATTTTGTTATCGATATTCTTATCGATTTTGTTATCGATATTGTTATAGATTTTTTTATCGATATTTTATCGAATTTAGTATCGATATTGTTATGGATTATTTATCGATTTTGTCATCAATTATTTATTGGTTTTATTATCGATTTCGTTATCGATATTTTTATCAATTTTGTTATCGATATTTTTTCGACATTTTTAATGATTTTCTAATCGAGTTTTGTTATCGATTTTATTGTCGATTATTTATCGATTTTGTTATCGAGACTTTTATCGATTTGCTAATCAATTTTGCTACCAATAGTATTATCGATTTCGCTATCGAATTTGTCATCAATTTTGTTATCGATATGTTTTGTTGGATGTTACGATCGATTTTGTTATCGATAGAGCATAAAGATAAAATGAATATAAAGAAAACAGAATAACATAAATGTTATTAGAACGAACAGGGGTAGAGGTAGGGATCTAGATAGCAAAAAGACAAAAAATATAACCTTAAGCAAAAGCAGATGCATGTACATATGTATGTATGTATATAGGTTATGAGACAAAAGAGATATGCAACGTAAGTTTCACTTCTCCAGTGTGGCCCAGGCGCACTTACTTTTTTTTTACATATTTATTGCAGGATTGAAACTAATAAGAATTTACAATAAAATTCATCACAAAAACCAAATTTCCGTAAACAGTGACAGTTAAGAACAATAAATAACAATAACCCTCATTTGCACTTATTTTACCAAAATTGAATCTCATTAGGACCCATACAACTCTCACAGCATTTTCTTTGAGTTGTCTATAATAATGATCACATTTTGAGAAATATTTTAGTGACTTTTGGCCACATATTCCGGTCTTCTTTCAATTTCAATTTCACGCTTCCGGAAAGAGCTTAGTGTTGGGCATCTTAAGTTTATTGGAAAACATACAAAATTTCTATTGAATTCAACTTAATTTCAATAAACTTTCAAATAGTTAAACAGGTAAACTACGTTTAAACTCACTGCGCTGTATTTCCGAGGCTGCAGCCAGCAAATCATTATTATCGTCATCCAACATCGTGTGTGTGTGTGTGTGTGTTGAAACGGGCGGCTATTTGATTGTTATTGTGCGTGCGTTTTATACTTTTTCACTTAGTTCGGTGGTAGCTGCTTGTATGGCAAGAAGCTTTCGTGGCACTTGCAGTTGTAAAATATATTTCCAGCTGGACCTGGCGCGCTACTGTACTCTTGCGGACACGGCGACACGGATGAGGTTAACGCTGGCGGCAGATGTGGTGACAAAGCCGACGACGACAATATTTGCGGTTGCTGCAGCTGGGCGGGCTGCGAATAATGTGGCAACTGCGCGGGCGATTGTTGATACTCGTAAGCGTCGTAAGAAGTTGGCGAAGCGGCGCTGATGACAGGCGCTGGCGAATATTGAAATTGTGGCTGCTGGTGGTGTTGTGGCTGAAAGTGTTGGTGTTGTAGCTGTTGCAGCTGTTGGTGTTGTAGTTGTTGATGTTGCAGCTGATGCTGCTGCTGCTGGTGATGTGCCAACCGTAGTTGTAGTTGCAATTGCTGTTGCTGCTGAAAGGCCTGCTGTGAATATCCTTCCTGCTGTTGCAAATGTTTTTGGTGTTTTTCCTCCTCCAGCAGCGAAGTCAAATGCGACAGCTGAGCCTGTTCTGGCTTAAGTGGTGGCAGCGGCAATAAATGTTGCTCCTTACCCTGCTCGCCCGGTTGGCCACCCTGCTGCGGCGGCAAGTGTATGTAGTGTGGATAGGGACTGTTGTAGACGCCGCTCAAGCGTGGCTCCCAACGAAAATATGGCACACGCTCATAAATGGTGTAGCAGCGCGTCTGCGGATTCACTTGATAGAAGTAGCGCTCGCGTTTGGGCAGCTGTTGTGCAGAGTGACGATTTTCCGGTGTTTTTGTGGAACGCACTACAGCGCGACAGATTTGTGTTTGTGAGCTGGGTTGGCGAAGTCCGCCGCGACCAATTAGTGGTTGCGCGTGTTGTTGTTGCTGTTGGTGCACCGTATGTGCGATTATACGCCTGTGTGTGTTTTGATGATTGCTGCAGCTGTTCGAGCTGCAACGCGTTGTTTGTTGATTATGGGATGCCGTTGCGATGCTAGTGGGGGTGACGAAGGGGTTGGGCGTTAAAGAGCTACGCGCGCGTTCTACTTTTATTTAGGCTGGAAAAGTGTGGGCGGAAGTGCCGCAGGGTAGGAGAATGTATTTATTGCTAAATAACACGTTAACTTGCTTTATACACTTTTTTTTTTTCTTGAACAACGTTGTACTTGACACTGAACTGCAAAGAAAAATGCCTGAAAATAGAGAAATAAATTGTTTGATAAAATTTATAAACCAAATGATCACCGGTAAAATTAAAGATAAAAGTCAATAAATAAAGTTATTGATATTTTTTATCGACAAATTGGTTTTAATATTGGATTAACGAAACATATTTGGGTGTATTAAAGTAGAAAGCAAAAAATACGCGATACTAGATAGCCCTATCGATAGGTAAGTGTGTACATATATCTATGAATTCAATAATAAAAATATCGGCTTTGTTATCGACGAATGTACTTTTTAACCGACTTCCAAAAAAGGAGGAGGTTATCAGTTCGTCGGAATATTTTTTTATTTTTATTTTTTATGTATGTTACGGCATAACTTTGGACCACGTCAACCGATTTCGATAATTCTAATTTTGCATCGGAAAGGTAGTGTCTCAGAGGTGGTCCCATACTAATCTGGCTGAGATCCGATCAGTGGATCATGAGATATATATATACATATATATTTTTTTTATATGGGAGTTGAAGTCGGTTTTTTTTTTGCTAAAAATTACTTATTGTCCTACAAAACGATAGGAGTCGATATTTTAACTAGTATTGACTGCTTTTCTTTTGTTTATTTAATGTTTTATAAAAGTATAGCTCATTATCTAACAAAAACCACATAAATCCAAATTTCAAACTTTGTGCAAAAATGAATGGTATGCAGTTTTATAGCCCATTAAATTTTATTATAATGGAATGAAAGTTTGAAGTTTCTAAAAAAAGGGGTTGCTTTTTGGCATTTTTTTTTTTTGTTGACGTTTTGTTGTAGGTACTACGCATTTACTTCCATACAAACAAATTTCGAGCATACTTTGTATGGAATAAAATGCGTGAGACCGTCAACAAAAAAAATTGCCCAAAATCAACGGTATTTGGCAGCCACTTGAAACGTGCACTATATTATACTAAAATTTAATGGGCTATAAAACCGCAAATTTTTTTTTTTAATTCTAAATAAAAAGTTTGAAATTTAGATTTATATGGTTTTTGGTAGATAATGGGTATACTTTTATAAAAATTAAGAAACAAGAAAGCTTAATTTAAAAAACTTATTTGAAGAAGGTTGCCACTTGTTTCAAAAGTTTAATGAAAATAAATTCCAAAGATAAACCACATACTCGTAATAAGTATTACAATATGTGTATTACACTAAAGAGGCTTAAGAAAACTTTATTTCCAACATATTTTTAGGAGGGTTGCCACCTTTTTGAAAAAGTGAATTCTATTAAATTGAATTGAAATTTTGTAGTATGGGTGTCAAAATAACGTAGTTTAAGAAAGCTTAGCTAGGAAAATATTTTTGAAGAGGTTTACCGCCTATTTGAAAGATTTAATTCAATTAAATTGATAAAATAAATGAAATACATACTACCACTTTGTTATCGAACGAAAGGTATTCAAGCCGTCTTTGAGCTATAGAAATTTTATTGTTGCATTTAATTGGAGCTAGAAACACACATAGTACCACGAAATTTAACCTTCTACTTGGAATAACCAGTGGTTAAAATATTTTCAAATTCTTTAATTTAATAGATTTTTTTAAGAATTTCTTCTGCCTTATTTTATAATTTTCACTACAATGCCGACATAGGTTTTCATTCAGATATGTATAAGTTCTCTGATTTTCATATTTCCAAAAATATAAAATTTTAAAACTTAAGTATCAAATCAAGAAGTATCAAATTATTATTGTTTTTTTTTGCTTTTCAGTTCATTTCTATTATATTTTTTTAAACTCGGTTAATTTTTTTTTTTTGGTAAAAAGCTTTAAGTCAATCAAAGTTACAGTAATTTTTATTACGAAAGTAAAATTGAATGTTTAGCGCAAATAATGCTTTTTGAATTATTTTCCTAGATATATGAGAATTTGGTAAACAAATTCAATTGATTAAAAAAATAACGTTTTTTATAAAACAAGAATCGTAATTTCACAAACTGACCACTTTATTTTGTTGCCAATAAGTTATCTAATTGCTGTCAAAAAATCATAAGATTTGAATGAATTGTTGCTGAAATTTTTCAAAAGGTTTAAAAGCCTGCATAAAAATTTGTTTGCAAATAACTCGTAAAAAAAAA
>NW_023458560.1:57280207-57292639 GCF_013731165.1 Rhagoletis pomonella
ACCAAAATTTATATGTGATATCTTCGACTATGGTAGTATCGATTTTGGGTATTAGATGAAAAAAAAAATTATTTAAATTTTTTGAGTCTCCATGGAGGAATCTGAACTTTGCCATAACCGTCTCAAATCGGGACCAAAATTTATATGTGACATCTTCGACTATAGCAGCATTGACGAAGGGGTTGAGGCTTAGGAAATTTGATGTACAAGTTTGCTTCCTACATATAAGGACCACCCTAATATGTATAAAGTGTGTCTATGTACAGGTGTATCTCTAGCAGATTAGCGGAGAGTAAAAAATAAATACACAGCCAAAGTTTTACGATTAGCTGTATTTAGTTGTTTGTTGACATATTTTTGTTGCTGCTATAGTGCTTAGATGTGGTTTTCTACTTACCGCAACAAATAATTCGTCCCACAAAAACATTCACACATAGGTACTAAACATGCATATATATATGTATCTCTATTGTCAAAATGAGAGAATAAAATGAGAGAATTGGAAAATTCAAATGGAGCAAAAGGAAAGAATAAAATATATAAAAATAACCGTACGCCGAAAAAGGTGGCAAAGTAAAAGAAGGTAGATGTTTGTTAACAAATATTAGAAAGTTTGTGTCTTAATATTAAAATCCAAAATGGTGAACCAGAAATTTCAAAGTACTCCTAAGAAGACTGTGGAAACGCAGCGGTACATTTCAATGAATCAAAAGCTTCTACTGAAAGTTTTCATGAATAATAATGCTGGATTTTCACTCTCTCTGCTCCAGCTCTGAAAGTATTCAACTCGGAACCCGCTGGTGGTAGCAGAGGAAGTGGGCGGCCCCTACTGCGATCGAAAGACCAAGTGAATAAGGACTTGGCTTCACTTGGCATTTCCAATTGGCATCAGTTAGCACAGAAGAGAAACGACTGGCGTGCTTTGTTGAACTTGGCCAAAATCACTTAGGCGGCTACAGCGTCAAATAAAAAGAAGAAGAAGAAGCTTTATGCAAAAATTTGGGTATTCAAAAATATCGGTGGCATTAATTTGCTACTTTTCAAGTCCGTGGTGCTGACCGTTTTTTTTTTCTAGTGTAGCTACCAGAGCTATTTGAGATTCAAATTTACAGCCTTGAAGACCCCAAGAATGCATTTACCCCTCTATTCTAACAGAGTGACAAACCTAAGCTCGTCACTGTTGTGATTTCTAGTGCGCCGCGAAATTCGCCACCAACTTGCATAGTAAGGGAAATAGAGAGAGCAAAGTGACAGTTCACTTGAAGCAGAACTTGCAAGTTCTTGCTGGAAAAATTTTTAATATTGGCAATTTGGCAGAAAAAACAGCAGATCAAAGTTATCTGCCTACAATTTAAGAGAAAATAATTAAATTTCTACCCAATTAAAAAAAAAAGTGGTGGTAAGGCTTGCGTGAGCACAAGAGTAAAAGAGTTTAAACGCTTGACGAAGCGATTCAAAATAATATAAAACTAATTCAATCAATTGTGTGCTTAATTACGCAAGCATCTTTTCTATTTGTATTCTACGATGTTTTTTTTATCGAAGAAAAATAACTGCCAAGTATCATTAGCAAAAGATACTCAGCTAGCAGGTATTGTGGAAATAAAGTCGCTATTACCTTTTTTGTACGACTGAGGTATGGTGAGTGTTTGACAAAATCACACAGCGAAAAAAGCTTAAAAGGGAAACAACAGCTAGCTGAACAAGGCAAAGCATAAGTTGACACAATGCAAAGGAAAAAAACCAAAAAAATATAAAACTGATGAATAATAAATTAAGTGAGAGAGTAGCAATTTCGAGCGATTTTTTTAAGGAAATGATTGATAATTTAATTACAGATCATTGCATCCAATAAAATAACACATTTCAAGCCATGTGTGTAGATTGCAGCATTCCAAGAGTTACGGGAATCATAAAATGTGTCAACTATATTTATGTACATATGTATGTGCGATCGCTGCGAACTTCCATTCAAGCAGAACTATAATAAATAAGCGCTAAAAAATTGCAAAAAAATAAATTAAAAACAATAAAGCAGCATAAATAAAAGTAGTTAGAAAGAAAACCAAAAATGGCATAAGGAAGTACTAAAACCCACACACACACACACACAAGTCATCAGCCGTCGTTTTTTTCCACACCACTTCAACTCAAAACATAAGCAGCCAATTTGCGATTATTTACTTTTAGAGAGACAAATGTGGGTAGATAATTTACAGTAACCAAATACATAGAAAGCTGGCTGACAGCCAACAGTTCGACAGTAAGCCATATGGAGGCTGAAGGCACTTGAAATCTAACGAAAAACGAGAAAAAAAAAACGAGAAGAAATGAAAAACTTAAAAGTGGCAATGGCAATGGCAGTGTTGCGATCGGCACACGCTTCCAATTGGTGTTTATGCAAAGGCGGCTAAGTTGACGCCATAAGTGACGACAGCGCGACGCTACAAAACGCTTCTGAAGTTGACGCTTATTATTCTACCTTCCGCAGGAGGCGTTCTTGTGCCACTCAAGTATGGTTATATTTTGTTAAAAAAGTTTTACAATACCTACTTCATAGGCGAAAATTTAAGTATTTAAATTAAGCAGGAGCTTGATTATTTTTTATTGTTATTCAGATCACTAGAAAAAAAACCAGTGAACCCGCATGGCGTTAAAACGCTAAAATATAATTGAACTTTTTAAACACGCGGTAAACCTATTCAAAAAATTATTAAAAAATTATTTCACATATCTGTCGGAACTATAAACGAGCCGTGAGCCAAATTTCATTTAAATCCGTCCAGCTGTTTCTGAATGAAGAGCGGTCGGTCTCGAATGTTTCAGTTTTTTCAAATTTAAAAACACTCTGTACCGCTAAAAAAAGGCCTAAGTTGAAAAAATAAAACCTTTTTGTGCATAATTTTTGAAATGCGAAAGAACTGTGAATCTGATGACCTTCACAGACAATACCTTCGCGTATTATATGCATTAGACTGCAACACTCCCCATACAAAAAAAAAAAATCGGTACTATTTTTCCATTGGAATTATAAAATCTGTTATATTTTAAGACGTCCACCAAAATATTTCGGAAAATTATTAAGATTTACGTCAGGTGGACCGATTTGAAAATACCTCTAAAAATGGAATGAAAATAGTTTCTTAAAGATTTTTTTTTTGAAAAAATCCCCTCAAATGACAAAACGGTTTAAGCTTACAAAATTTACATAAAAATGTTTTTAAAAAATTAAAAAAAAATTTTGCACGGAATCGTAATGATGAGATTTTTGATGCTGTTTTAAAAATAATATTGTTTCCAACTTAAGTTCATTTATTTATTTTTAATAATTTTTACTTAAAATATAGCTCGATATAAAACAGAAACCACATACCTAACGGAGAGTTTCAAAGTTCGAAAAATTTATTTAAACTTAAAAAAATTTTCAAACAAATTTCAAACTTTGTATGTATTCAGAGTTTTTAGAAATTTTCGAGTATGCAGTTTTGTATCTACATATGTATGTATATTAATTTTATGCCGAGTTTTCACTGGGATTGTAAAGAAGAAAACTGTGTATCATTTAAAAAATGCCATGTGGAAACGCATTTAATGAAAAATTTTCTTAACGTAATGGCCAGGTATTTTTCAATGCCCAAATTAGTCATTAAAATTTGTGTAATTTAATGTCTATTGGAAATCCGGCACAAGTATAATAAAGTGCATGTTGTTTCTAGTCACTAAAAATTACCGTTGATGTTGATTTCTAAGATTTTTATTTTTTTTTTTTTTGGTTGACCCTCGACATATTTAAAACTTGCGTGTATATTAACTAAATTCGACTTTTCACATAGGTGGCAACCCTCTTCAAAAGTATTTTCAAACTAAAATATTTTTAAATCTCTTTCGTCTGACAGTGGTACATAAACATACTTATTTCAAGTTGCTGATGTTATAAATGGAATTTAGCTTAATTTAAGTAATTAAATAAAAACAAGTAATTTTTAAGCAAAAACACCGACTTCAATTCTCATATAAAAATTTAGGAGTACCGTTAATTCCTTCATGATCCAATGATCGGATCTAAACCAAACTAGACTGAAAAAAATCGGTTGACGCGGTTCAAAGTTATGCGGTAACATAATACAAAAAAAATAATTCCGACGAATTGATAACCTTCTCCTTTTTTCGGCTAAAAATAAAAAACCTAATAAAGCAGTCATAAACATTTATAAACACTCTACGACATTTTCAGTTTTTTTCTGGAGAATTGATGAAATCAAGTTTTTCTGAAAGTCTGGATTGTATATAGAAAAGTAATTTCTCAGTTTTCCCCAGATTGTAAGCGTTTTTTTAATCAATTTGAAGTTGGTTGTTCCCTATATCATATTTTGATACAACTTAATCTCAAATATCCATGCCTTTACCGATTATATCATGGGCTAAAAATAGACAGCTAGCCAATTTAGCAGAGCATGTACACGACTAAATAACTCTAATGATCGAAATCAATCGATAAATATACCACTTTGTATGTCCTATTGAAATTAGACCGGGATTAGAGACATGAGCCACTGTTCAATAGTAAGGGTTTTTTTTCGTCCATATTACCATCGTAATATTTTTATAGGTTTTAAATACAAAATAATTTGATAATAATCTGCTTGATAGCACATTTGGGCAAATGAGTGTGGAGCATCAAGTCCATAGGTGGTTTGGGTGCATAAAATTCATTTCCGCCAGACACCTCTTTGTATTTAGAAAATATTTACAATTTTTTTTATTCACAATTACGGTTCTTCCACTTTTTCGCTTTTAATTACTGCTGCTCAACCTTAGAAATTTACAAATTAATGAAAGTGCACCCACACATCACAGATACTAAATACCAGGTAAATATGTATAGAAATACACACACGTACGTACATACATATAGAATTCTAGTGAACTTGACATTTTCTATGGCATAAAAAAAACAAAAGTTAACGAATATATGTGTAGGTGGCAGCAAGAAGCAAAATAAAAGCAAATCAACAATATAGAATTTATACAAAGAGCCATATATGTGGCAACGCTGAAAGGTAATTGTTTGGAAAATTGTATACACAAACGTTATGCACATATTTACATACACACACACACAAATCTAACGTAAAAGCAGTAATTTTGTATGAACTTAGAAATACATACATATGTACATATATGTATGTATTCGCACATACATATATTTCTGTGTATATTCTCGAGCTTGGTTGGATGATGTAATTGAATTGCTTTTTTTTCTAACAGAAAATTTGGGAAAGTGCAAAATTGTTGATGAGCGTGCATGAGCGTATTAATGAAGCTGCTTAAGGCTTTATTTTAATGGCAGCTCATTTTTTGAGATGTGCCATAAAAACCATATATGAATTTTGAATTAATTGCTTGAAAGAATTTTTTTCTGGTTGGCATGTTATTGATTTTAATTTAATGACTTGAAATATCATTTAAAATTTTATTTCATAATCTTTTTGCAATAATTATTATTAAATAATTTGAACAGTGAATTTGAGAATAATGGCTGGGAACTTTTCTGGAAAAAGTTGATTTAATCTGTTGCAAGAGTTGGCGCTTGCGAATTTTGGAAAATATCCATATTTCTCTTGTGAAAAGACTTGGGTGATTTTGAATTATTCAAATCACAAATCTAAAAATTAAATTGCTTTTGTTTGAAGAATCACATCAGAAATAAATTTTAAAACTTTATTGTGATTGTTGATAAGTCGGACAAATAAAAAATTAAATTTATTTGTGAGTAGATTTGCCGAGCAAACCAATTTGATTTGTGATTTTCCTACTAAAAAATACTTTTTTTTTTATGTAAGGCAAGCACGATTTTCGAGCTTTTTCCAATACAAATCAAATCACAAATAAAATAAACTTTTTAGTTGGTTGATGACTCAAATCACAAATAGATTTTATTTTTTATTTGTTCCACAAATCAAATCACAAATAAATTTTATTTCTCATGTGGTCGACGAATCAAATCACAAGTAGAATCTATTTTTAATTTCGTCAAATAGAATTAAAAGCGGATTTAAAATCAAAAATCATTTTAAATCATGCAACCCTGATCGTTATAAAAATAAGCGTTAACTGTTGTTTATCGTTATCGATATATAAACATGACGCAACGGAAGCCCTTTTCTCGCCAAAATTGGTTTAGGTATATAAAATCGGGCAAGGTCTTAAAATTTTAATAAAAACAAATACTTTTTAATGCAGAGGCATTTTTTAAAATTCAAAATGGCGGCTAATTAAAAAAAAATCATGGGATTAATTTCAAAATTGTTACTCGGGGGTTTTTTGGGGTCGCTGGTAACTAACCAAATATTTTTTTTTTTTAATTTACTTGGATACTTCTGAAACTTGTCACTCGAGTGTTTTTGGGGTCGCTAGCAACGAATCCGGTATAAGTTTTCAAAGTAAGCGACTCCAAAAACCTCCGAGTGAATCCAATGAATTTTTTTACGAAATTATCCGCCATTTTGAACAATCGTCGCGGTTGGTTCACATGCAATTTCCACAATAGAACCCAAATCGGTTGTTGTGCTGAGCAACCCCAGGCCTTAAGTTTATTACTTAGGATCCTAACGTTTTCAACGCATATTGGCTGTCAGCGAGTATAGTATTCTTCGTTCATAGAGACTTACAATTCTGTATATGTAAGTCAAGTATACATACATAGATCTTCGCCTGAAAGACACTACAGGCGATAGGCAGGCGGGCGATATGATTGCCTGACCGACAGATCCACCGAATAAAACTTAAAAGTTTTCAATGAAAGCTACTAATAATGAAAATATAAAAACTATTCTAAAATTCAGCAACGCACATGAAAACTCATATCGCACAGAATGATAACGCGTCGATAAGATAAACAAACAAAAAATGTTGACACTGACATTGTTTTGGCAAACACATCAACAACAAAGCAGACATGCCAACTCATCAGGCTGGTCTAAAACGAAATGTTTTGCGTATTGTTTAGCGCACGAAATAAAAGACAAAGCTATTTTCGGTCTATGATGGTGGGCTTATAGTCAAGTACGAATGTATTTGTGTACGTACTATTTTTTGTGTGTTTTCCACGCTTATTTATAGAGCTGTGAAATATTTACAAGAATGACGCCATCGTAGCAATTTATCATGACGTAGCTAGCTGGTGGCGGCTATGCATTGCAGTAATATGCCAAGAAATACAAATAAATGCATAAAGTGAGAATAGAATGGCATAAATATGGGCTATATAAAGCACGCAACAAGTATGTAGACATAAATGCTGCAAACGCCGAATGGGAGATATTAGGCAGGGAACACTTTAGAGAGTAAAGTATGTATGTATACGCAATATTTTATCTACATTGAATGGTAATCTGAAGTTGTATATACATATGTATGTACATGCATATTTTATGTAATTTACTTGTAGTTACATACGTTTATGTACAGATGTATACAATGGCGGTTAAAAATGGATGAATGGTGTTTCGTATTTAATATTTACAATGTTTTTCAAGCTAAAATTTTTTTGATATTTTTTTATAAGAATATGGCTCACGTTTTAGCATAAACCATATAAATCACACTTTCAAACTTTATACAGAATTTGGAAAAATTCCATAAATTTTTATTTAAATTTCGAACTTTTTAACCAGATTTTTATTTTTTGTAATTTTTTGGGTATGCAGTTAACAGGATCATAAAATTTTAGTAAAATTAGTGCATTGATTTTTAATATTTTTTTTGTGCTGACGGCTTTTTCGGGTTCTCTCATATAAAAAGCGAACTTTTTTTTTATTTTTTTCGCAAAAGGCATTGCGCATATTCTTTCACGCAAAATTTATGTGGAAATTTATATGGAAAAAAGTTCAAAACGCCTTCAACAAAAAAAAAAAAAGATTAAAAATCAATGCGATTTTTAGCTGCTCAAGACTTGCACTAATTTTACTAAAATTTTATAATCCTGTTAACTGCATACCCAATTTTTTTTTTTTAATTCTGGTTAAGAAGCTCGAAATTTCGATAAAAATTTGTGGATTTTTTGTAAATTATGTATAAAGTTTGAAAGTGTGATTTATATGGTTTTTGTTAAAACGTGAACCATATTCTTATAAAAAAGTGTTAGCTTGAAAAACATTGTAAATATTAAATACGAAACACCATTCATCCATTTTTTGACTGCCACTGTATACATCTGTACATAAACATATGTAACTACAAGTAAATTACATAAAATATACATGTACATACATATATACATACATATGTATATACAACTTCAGATTACCATTCAATGTAGGTAGAATATTGCGTATACATACTTTACTCCCTAAAGTATTTTATTCTTATTTTGATGCATACAGACATAGATAGTATGTGCCTTTGTTTCAAGGAATATCCATGTCACTCATACGCCACGCATTGTCAACAACACACGGTGGGCAGGAAGCGAAGATAGGTTGCATAAAAATGTCGACAAAATCTGAAAGCAGGGTTGTATTTGTTGATATCTTAAGGTTAAGAATCCGCTTAAATTGAAATCCTAGCTGCTCCTGTTTTAAAGATATCCACATTTTATATACTTCTGATAGGATATATTTGCAAAAGAGGAAGGCGTACTTCTCGATAATTAGAACATATTTATACGAAAAGAAATCTCATACAAATCTGTTTCCCTTTTTTAACTCACTAAAACTGATCAAATCAATGTGAAACATTTTCAAATTTTCCTACCGAAAGAATAATTGATCGAGATTTATTGGGCGCTACCGGTATACAACTTAGATAAAACACCGCAATTACCTTTTTCTGTAGCGTGAACTTTCTCATTACAAACACTTTCAATATCGCAATATATGTATGTATGTATACAATATTGTATACTATATAATACGGTAGTAATTTTTTGTTAAAGGTTTGTTGCTATAAGCAAGTAGCGCAGGCAAGTCGCACTGCGCTTGTGCAAGAAATAAAAATGCTCTAACTTAGGCCAACGGTACTCCTCATAATAAGTAAATAAATTCAAAGCTTGTATGAGATTTATTTTGGTATTTATGTACTCTCAGCAAATAATGACTATTGTACATCCAGAACACAAATGCAATCATGAAGAAAATTGCATGAAATTATGCGCTTTGGGTGTAGGGCTGCCAGACGCCCCGGTTTTCCCGGACATGTCCCGGTTTTAAACTATTTGTCCCGGTGTCCCGGTCCAACCTTAAAATGTCCCGGTTTTCGATTTGATTGCACAAATTTTGCATAAAAATGACTACACTGAGAGAAAAAACGCTGTAATATTAATAAATTTTTTTTTAACTTAATTATGAAAAAGCATCTGTTAAGTGCAAAGCGCTTCATTTTAATATTGGCGTATTTTAATTGAATATTTCTATACTAAATACTAAAATTTGTATACTTAAATTTATTACGAGTTGGGTTGGTGCTCTTTCATATGCGATTTTTGTTTATAAATTTAGCACGTTTTGCATAAGCAATAGTTGATGATTAATATAAGTATGTACCTAAATACGTTAAAATTACATGCACAGGGTTTTACAATTATATTAAGCAAAAGCCAGGAGTTTTGAAACAAGCTCACAGCAACGAAACAAATGACTGATATTTTAATGTTACCTTGTATTTAATTTTTTTTCTTTCGTGAAACCTAGATTACTTATAAGTACCGTGCCGTACAAAATTATTGGCTCGGAGACACTTTCATCTGATCACAATTTCTAATCAGATCTTTTAGAAAAATTTTGAAAATGTAGATTTTGAGCCAATTAATAAAGTGCAAGTCTGAAGTTACCAGAAAATTTCGTTGATTTTTTGCAATTTTTTATTTTTTGCTGACAGTGTCTTCCACAAACAAAAAAATATCGAACATAGTTTGTATGGAAGAAACTCTCAGTAAAAACAATACCAAATATATTGCCTCGTTCAAAGCCATGAATAAAATCGTGAATACATGCTTTTCCGAAAATCAAGCGGATCTTAGTAATTTTGATAAAAATCTTAACGAACTCCGCACAGCTCTGAAAAGTACTGGAATTTCTCAAACTGTCAAAATCCATATTATCCTTGAACATTTAAAGCAATCTATTTCATTCTTGAATAACGATGGTTTAGGATTATGGTCCGAGCAGGCCGGGGAGTCAGTTTATAGGGAATTCATTAAATTCTGGGATAGATTCAAAATAAATATGATTGATGAACCAACTTTTGTGAGTCGCTTGAAGAAAACTGTAATGACACTTTCATTCCAGCATATATGAAAACTTAATTAAATAATAAAATATTTAAATACTAAAATGTGTGACTATATTATATAGTAAGCTAACAAAAAAATAAAAGGAAACAAAAAACAAATATAAAAAAAAATAAAGCAAGAAAAAAATATAAACAAATAAAACCAAAAAAAGAACAAAGAGGTGCAACAAAGTAAGTTGCCTCCACGTGGTGCGCCTTGGAAACGATTGAAACCGGCTAAAAACTTGCATAAACTTATATTTTCACATAACATATATACACACATTTACTCACACATACATTGTTGAATATTTAATGCACAAGGATGTTTTTCTCTTTCGCAAAAGTCGGTCCTATCATAACCATGTAAAATGTGGATATCTTTAAAACAGGAGCAGCTAGGATTTCAATTCAAACGGATTCTTGACCTAAAAATATCAACAAATACAACCCTGCTTTCAGTTTTTATCGACATTTTTATGCAACCTATCTTTGCTTCCTGCCCACCGTGAACAGCAAATGTATGAGGGTTAGGGGAGATTTAGAATATTTAAAGCTTTATTGTGTCACTTATTCTACTTTTAAATAGGTTTGGAATGAAACTCATCACCGTTGTGTAAATAATGGAAGAATATTTGGCCATATTATGGTTGTCGATGGCGATGTAACGTTTTCATCAACAAGTAATTTTTAGCAAAAAAAAAACCGACTTAAAAAAAATATATATATATATAAATATTTCATGATCCAATGATCGGATCAGATTGGCATGGGCCACCTCTGAGAAACTACCTTTCCGATGCAAAAAGAATTATCGAAATCGGTTGACGTGGTCCAAAGTTATGCGGTAACATGCATAAAAAAAATATATATATATATTCCGACGAACTTATAACCTCCTCTTTGTTTGGAAGTCGGTTAAAAAATAGCCCTCGTAAGTCTTACTCCAGCTTCGCATACCACGGTATTTTTGCGAGGAACACCTTTCCTAGTTTTATTTATTTTACACATGTTTACAACAAGCCTCCATCACGCCAGGTTTGTGGTCAGTTGAAGGTCAAAAAGGGAAAAATGTAGTACAATTCTTCTGAATTTGACCTTGGGATGACCTTGGCATGACATTTAGATATTAGGATTTAATTTTTTTATATGAAATACATGGAAAACTTAGGTGCTTTGAGCGACCTCTAAATATTTTTTCCGACTTTACTTTTTCCACATGCATTTTTGAATCACCCTAATGTACTATGTATGTACATTGTACATAGTGACTTCATTCCATGCTTAATACATACACATTTAAAATATGTAGATACATTTCACTTAAGAATACTGGTCACTGTTAGAAAACTACAATGTATCAATTACAACAAACTATGAATCAATATAATGAATTGAAAATAAATCACTGGGTCTGACTAACTCTGTCGTACCGAAAACATCGACAAAGCTGTATACGCCGCACCGAGTGGGTGTGTACATTCAATTACTCCTACGCAATCTATAAGTGTAAACAAATATATACAGACTAGATAAATATAAACTAAAAAAAAAAAAATAGATGTATGTATGGAAAAAATACAAATATAAATATTGTATGAATACACGACGTAAATATGTATGCATCTATACCTATGTATTTTTATAAAGACTTGCAATTTTCCATTTAAGCTAAGCTAGAAAAAACCACTTTCGTTAAGCGAGATGACCTTAAGCAGGTACGAAAAAGAAAATTACGTCATTTACGGCGAGTTGGTTCGCGGCGAATGGAAAAGACGATTAAGTTATGCTAATTGCGAGTAACTAAATAGGAGCGTAGATTAAGTTAAAAGTAGTAAATGCAAATTTAAAAGAAAAGAAAGCCAAGAATATGGCAAAAGATATTTAATCCCAAGTTTCCATAGCTTGTGCAACAAACAAATCAGTGATGTCCGAAATGTGCGCGGAGAATCTTCTTTGGTATTCTTAATAAACTGTTAAATTTGCTGTCAAATCAACGTGCGCGGAGAATCTTCTTTGGTATTCTTAATAAACTGTTAAATTTGCTGTCAAATCAGAAAAAAAAGAAAAGCAAACAAAACAAAAGTAAGCAAAATACAGGAAAAGAAATAAAAACAAGAAAAGAAAAGAAAAGAAAAGAAAAGAAAAGAAAAGAAAAGAAAA
>NW_023458560.1:57292649-57324239 GCF_013731165.1 Rhagoletis pomonella
AAGAAAAGAAAAGAAAAGAAAAGAAAAGAAAAGAAAAGAAAAGAAAATAAAAGAAAACTTCTACGGAGATACCTCTCACTTAGCATAACGAGAGGGGGTGGTCTGCTAAAAGGATAAGGTTGTTCGGCTTTAGTCCCTCTAGCCTTAAAGGGAGTCACACTACTCACATTTTTTCCAGAATGAAGTATTTAGTTGTAATCTTAGATTCTTAACTTTTGCGGAAGTTTAAGCAAATTTCAAAGAACGACAGCCGTGTGCTGTACGCGTGCTTCTCCTACCACTACTACGCCCCTCCTCTGGATGATTTGCTGTAAGTGGGAAGCCGTAGTAAAAGACCCTTTGCCTACTTAAAAAAAATGGATACCGCTTTGATAGATACCGTTACAATGCGGCGAATATTTATGGCAGCAGACATCTAATGTATTTTCAGGACAGTATGTCGCCATTGCTTTTCCTGAAGAAATATTATACAGCATTGAGTACCCTCAGGCTGAGTGCTGCCTTAACTCCTTGGCGGGAACCATCTTTATTTCTTCCTTGGGGAATATGACCCGGTATTCCAAGTCAAGCTATTAACAATTGTCACGGCCAGGGACTACGTGGTGGATAATAGGTGGAGAGGTAGTATCCAGCCTGAGCCCCTACCGAATTGTTGTTTGCAGCACTCACCACTCGGCTGTGGTGGAAGCAAAACTCGCTTGAGTTGTTTGCTTTATATATTTTTCATTCACAATAGACAACATTGAAACAACTGGATGCCAGTTTACAAGGGAGTAGCTGGTAATCAGACATGTAACTATTTGGCTAGAGAGGACCCACACCAGGTATTCCTGGATCTGCAACCAGTTATACTGCTGCCACCTATGGCGATCGAAGCACCATCAGAAACCGGTGAATATTTTGCTCAGCGATGATTGGGAGCCATTGAGGGGCTACTCAGGTGGTCTTGCTAGGAACATATTTGCCTTCACTGAACAAATGGGGGGACGGCATATAACTTTTGGGACTTTTCAATGGCTACTTTACGTGGCACAAACATCTAACTGCGATCCGACATAATCAATCTCATTTTACCCTTCCGGTCTTGAAGACGATAGGATGGCGGAACTCTTCTTTTTTTAATTGTTAAATTTAAGTGAGAATTGCTGATTTTTTTCTTTCCAAAGGCAATTTAGTTTCGAATATTATAGCGAGTAGCTTTTAAAGTAAAGTAAAAAGTAGTGTAAATATAAGTTTAGAAAAATTCGCGAAAATATCTTAAAGAACTTCGATTCTTTCACAACAGAACGGTCTTACGGTTTGAGGTTCGTGCACTAATACATTGTTTTTTTTTGCGAAGTCGTAGGCATAAGTGTACAATGAAATAAACATTTAACCTAAGAATTTGTAGCTTGGAGACCGCTCATACAGAAAAATATATACAAAAATTGCCACAACCAAAAAACAATGCTACTCTAAATGGGAAAGTGAAAAAATGTCAAAATAAATACAAAA
Source organism: Rhagoletis pomonella (assembly GCF_013731165.1). NCBI lineage: Eukaryota > Metazoa > Arthropoda > Insecta > Diptera > Tephritidae > Rhagoletis > Rhagoletis pomonella. Next base: position 57,294,144 of record NW_023458560.1, read on the forward strand.
CCAAAAATATTTTGCTCGTCACCGGAAGGGAATAACTAAATTAGCACGCTTGACGCTTCAAAAGCAGCGGAACCAGACAAATATGCATTTGTGCTTAAACGAGTATAAATGTAAGCATTTTTGTATATATAAAAACAACTGCACAACAATAAGAGAAAAACAGAGAGGAAAAGAGAACTGCAAATAATTGGCAATTTCAGCAATAAAAAACTAAAATCTCATAAAGTAATTTGCTTGTCGTTTTCAGTATCGCTGACATTTAGGTGAAAAAGGTATTCGCGTATATAAAAATAATGTATGTATGTACATTAGGGTACTCACCAAAAAGTTGCGATTTTTTTTACCGAAATTATACAATTTATTATAATTTAAGACTTCCGCCAAAATACTTCAGAAAAATATTAACATTTACGTGAGCTAGACCGATTTGAAAATACCTTCAAAAGTCTCATTATTTTTATTCTGTTGATAAATTTTTTAGATATTTTTATGTAGACCTTTTAAGCTTATACTCTTCTATCCTGAGGTGATTTTTTAGAAAAAATATTTTTAAAAACTAAATTTATTTATAAAGAAATTCGAGTTTTTGATGTATTTTAAAATTGGCCAGCTCACATAAATCTTAATATTTTTCCGAAATATTTTCGTGGAACTCTTAAAATATAATAAATTTTACAATTCCGGTGGAAAATGAGTGCCGATTTTTTACATTTTTTTTTGTATGGAGTGATGCACCCTAATGTACACACATATGTATGTACATAAATATGCATCTAGTACGTATGTGTGTATGTCTATTTGAAAGTATATACCGGCAAGTAAGTACAGTTGTGTTTACAGTATTTTTTTTTTGTTTGTTTTGCTTATACCTTTCGCTTTGATACAGTGTTTTATTGTTTTTATTCACTACCTTTTCGTATGTATTTCCTCGCATTTTATTGCAACCCCAACGCACGACCTTGAAATACGCGTTTGACAATTGTGGGCCTGTTTGTTTGGAATTAAAATAAAGAAAGAAAAAAAATTATTGCTTGCCTCTATGGATGTGTGTGTTGCATGTACAAACATATGTATGTACATTGTACATAGTAGGTTTGTATGTAACGGGTGATTTTTTTGAGGTTAGGATTTTCATGCATTAGTATTTGACAGATCACGTGGGATTTCAGACATGGTGTCAAAGAGAAAGATGCTCAGTATGCTTTGAAATTTCATCATGAATAGACTTACTAACGAGCAACGCTTGCAAATCATTGAATTTTATTACCAAAATCAGTGTTCGGTTCGAAATGTGTTTCGCGCTTTACGTCCGATTTATGGTCTACATAATCGACCAAGTGAGCAAACAATTAATGCGATTGTGACCAAGTTTCGCACTCAGTTTACTTTATTGGACATTAAACCAACCACACGAATGCGTACAGTGCGTACAGAAGAGAATATTGCGTCTGTTTCTGAGAGTGTTGCTGAAGACCGTGAAATGTCGATTCGTCGCCGTTCGCAGCAATTGGGTTTGTGTTATTCGACCACATGGAAGATTTTACGCAAAGATCTTGGTGTAAAACCGTATAAAATACAGCTCGTGCAAGAACTGAAGCCGAACGATCTGCCACAACGTCGAATTTTCAGTGAATGGGCCCTAGAAAAGTTGGCAGAAAATCCGCTTTTTTATCGACAAATTTTGTTCAGCGATGAGGCTCATTTCTGGTTGAATGGCTTCGTAAATAAGCAAAATTGCCGCATTTGGAGTGAAGAGCAACCAGAAGCCGTTCAAGAACTGCCCATGCATCCCGAAAAATGCACTGTTTGGTGTGGTTTGTACGCTGGTGGAATCATTGGACCGTATTTTTTTCAAAGATGCTGTTGGACGCAACGTTACGGTGAATGGCGATCGCTATCGTTCGATGCTAACAAACTTTTTGTTGCCAAAAATGGAAGAACTGAACTTGGTTGACATGTGGTTTCAACAAGATGGCGCTACATGCCACACAGCTCGCGATTCTATGGCCATTTTGAGGGAAAACTTCGGAGAACAATTCATCTCAAGAAATGGACCGGTAAGTTGGCCACCAAGATCATGCGATTTGACGCCTTTAGACTATTTTTTGTGGGGCTACGTCAAGTCTAAAGTCTACAGAAATAAGCCAGCAACTATTCCAGCTTTGGAAGACAACATTTCCGAAGAAATTCGGGCTATTCCGGCCGAAATGCTCGAAAAAGTTGCCCAAAATTGGACTTTCCGAATGGACCACCTAAGACGCAGCCGCGGTCAACATTTAAATGAAATTATCTTCAAAAAGTAAATGTCATGGACCAATCTAACGTTTCAAATAAAGAACCGATGAGATTTTGCAAATTTTATGCGTTTTTTTTAAAAAAAAAGTTATCAAGCTCTTAAAAAATCACCCGTTATTAGCATTTTCGCGGGCGAAACGTTGCGCGACTGACTGGCTAACAAAATTAGCGCAAGCGTTGAGCAGATACTACAACGACAATTAAACGCCTGCTGGGATAATTAACGTTGCCTCTATAAAAAAAAATAAAAAAAAAAAAATCAGCGGCGCGTTCAATGGGCGGGAAAAGTTGTATGTGTAAAAAATACATAAATATTTAAGAAGTAATAGACATTTGTTGAAACCTGATATAAATTCAAATTAAAATATGCGCATTTCAAATGAATTGCTCATTACTAGATTATACCTAAGCTGAAAGCAGCTAAGTGAGAATAGCTAAATTGAAAAAGATAAGATGAAAATACTCACAGAAAGTAAATACATTAGGGACAGCAACAGTAGTATAAATAAGCCTTTCTAAAAGCATTTAACAAAACACGACGCAAATATTTTTTGAATATTTGCTTAAACGTTTAACGTCACTGCGGAGGGGTAATGAAATGAGTGCGAGAAAAGAATACCAAATACAGGCAAAACTAAATATACGGCTGAAATAAGATAAGACTAAACGCCAGACTTATTGGTCAAGAAATTGCACACAATGGGAAAAATTATCAAAAACTTCGAAATTTCACAGTGCAAATTTGTAAATTCATAAATTTAATTAAACAACTTTTTACTTCTTCTAAAAATGTTTCACCTTCATTTTAAACTAAAGCTTTATTAAAACTCTTTTTTTACATAAAATTATGATGAATAAAGCGGAATGTTGTTGTTGTAGCAGTATAAATATTGAAATACCTCAAATAAAGAATGTACACGAAAAATACTGGTCGCACATAACCAAGCATAGCTCGGTTAATCATAACATTAAAATAAAAATCGGTAGACACTTAAAAAGCTGGAAGCATTTTCCACCTTACTGCATCATTTCTTTTTAGTAACAAAAATCAGTGTAGAAACGAGGACCAAGAAAGAAATCGATCGCGAGTTAATATTGCGCAAAAAGCTGGAAAATCCCAGCATGTTACATAACGACATCGCAAAAAAGCTAAAATTTCCAAAGTCTACCGTTACTTATGTGCTTAAAAAATACAATGAATGTTTATCTTTAAAAAGGAACCCTGGTAGTGGCAGAAAAAAATGATTTGCTTGCGAAATTAAGGCAAAGGAAGTGTTATCTGCTTTTAAGAAAAATCCTGGACTTTCGGTAAGAGATGTCGGCAAAAAATTAAACATGTCGTCTTCGTATATACAAAAAGTATGCAAAACAGCAGGACTACGTTCTTACAAAGTGAATGCAGCACCTAATCGCAACGGTAAGCAAAATTTGTTGGCGAAACAACGTGCTCGGAAATTGTACGACAGTCTCATACAAAAATTTGGCTGTATTGTTATGGATGACGAATCGTACGAAAAAGCCGATTTTAAACAAATTCGGGGCCGCGAATTTCACACTGCAAATAAAAGAGGCAATGTTGCAGATAAATATAAAAACAAAAAGTTTGACAAATTTCCCAAAAAGTTTCTCATTTGGCAGGCAATTTGCCAATGCGGCTTCAAAAGTGATCCTTTTGTAAGCACTGGTACAATTAACCAAGAAATTTATGTTAAGGAGTGTCTGCAAAAGCGACTTTTACCTCTTATACGGCTTCATAAAGATCCAGTGCTTTTTTGGCCTGATCTCGCGATATGTCATTACGGAAAAATGGCTTTAGGATGGTAACATAGAAACAAAGTGTATTTTGTAGCAAAAGAGGTGAATCCACCTAATTGTCCAGAGCATCGGCCGATCGAAACCTACTGGGCCGTTATGAAATCCAAACTTCTTAAGACCCACAAAGCTGTAAAAAACGCACAACAATTCAAAAATAAATGGCAGCTGGTTTACAAGGAAATCACTGAAACTTCTGTGCAAGGGCTAATGAAGGACATAAAGTCAAAATTGCGATCGTTTGCTTATTACAAAGAGAATTAACTCTTTTTTAACGAATTTCAATAAAACTAAGTTTAGATGTAAATATATGTAAATATCGTTGAATTCCATTAATATATTTATGTTTTAGAACGTTTTAACTGTGACCAGTTTTTTTCGTGTACATTCTTTATGTAACTTGTGTATAATTTATATATTTAAATTCTACTTTTGAAATAGGTGGCAACCCTCTTCAAAAATATATTCAAACTAAAACCGTATTGTGATAAATATTTCAATTAACAGATTAATTAATTTGAACTAAACGTTTTAAACTGGTGGCAACCCTCAAGAGTATTTTAAAACTGAAACCTTCTTAAATCTCTTACGGATGACATTGTGATACATAATTAATTGATGAATTGAGTTGAATTTGACTTTTTAAACAGGTGGCAACCTCACGGCATGTTGTTTAGAAATAAAGCATTTTCAAAATCAATTCGATTGATTCCATCTCTCATTAATTCATTTAACCTATTAAATAATCGGAATCTAACTTTTAGAACATATTCTAAAAGTTAAAACTAAATATCAGATTTAACTAAATTTGATTTTTCAAACAGGTGGCAACCCTCTAAAGAAATATTTTCAAACCAATGCAAGGCAATTTAATTTTATCGTTAAAAGACCACACATTCTAAGTTTATACCCATTTTCTCTTGGACCAGGAAAAGAATTCTCAAAAGGATGAGGAATTTAGCCTTGGATGAGGTCGCGGTCAATGTCGAGGCGGAAGATCATAATCTGGGTATCCTTCTGGACTTCAAACTTTTGTGCAGGCAATCACTACCAATGCTACGAGAACGCTGATGTTGTGCAAACGTCTAGCGAGCGCACTACAGTGGGACACAAACGGCTCTAAGGCCCTCTGAGGATATTGGAGCAGCCCTCAGTTTGTATGTAGAGATTAACCTCTGTCGGAATTATCGTAGTGGGAGGATCCTTATAGTAAGTGATAGTGCGCGGCACTTATGGCTCTCTGATCCTTCGAATTCAAAACCTCATTGGTCTTAAAGTGCATAGAGAAGCCGAATGCCCTTTCTAAGACCAATGCTATCATTAGGATGTGGATACTAAGACACATGGGAGTCGAAGAAAATGAGCAAGTTGATCAGTTAGCGAGCATGAGGTCCTAACACGATAAAGAAAGCGCGCAGAAGAGAAAATTGGCGAAACAGCATGGGTAAATATTCATCAAGCTAAGACATTACTAGTGGGGTACAATCTAAAGAGAGGCTAAGGATTGCTGCAGGTATTTTGACGGACTATTCATTGTAGGCGGAGAGACCACTTGCATAAGCTAGGAGTATGGTCAAACGATCTACATATGCCGCTTTTGGGACTCCGCCAAAGAGACTACATTCCAACTCCTCCTGGAGTGTGAGGACGTTCCGCGGAGAAGGCAGAGGTGCATAGGATATCTATGATCAAGAGAAGAGCAGTGGTCCTATCCACGAGAGCTATTCTGAAATTTAAAAAGAGTCCTTAGGGACAGATGCAGTGTTGTGAGCTGCTGAGCCTACTGGTCGCAGTGCTTACTCTATTTATATCTATCTATCTTTTTATCCACCTAAGTGCTTTAAACATTTGCCGCAGTCACCATCAAAAACGGGTCTAGTCTAAGACTTTTAGGACTTTTTCACTGAAACCGTTTTTTCTTGCGTCAGTTTTATTTAGGACATTTCCAAAGCTTTCCTAACAACTAACAAATCCGTCGCATTACAATACTGCAAACCAGCAATGTCCATTAGATTGAAAATGAAAACTTTTACCTACAAGAGGCGTGAAATTGGAAGCACTTTGAAGCAGTATACCAAGTACAAGTAAGCTCACAAACAACCAAAGTCATGCCGTGATGCTAAGTTACAACATCAAACCAACATGCATTGTTGGACGGAATGAAATGTCAAAAGTTGTACAGAGGCAAAAAAGGGCGCAAACTGTACATAAGAGAGCTTTCACTTTGCCCACATTTGTTTACCTTATTTTGCACATTCGAATAGGTACACATTTTAGTTTAACAAGACTTTGTTTATTTTGTTTGGAAATTTATTTTTAGCCTTTGCTTTCATTGGTTTTTTTTTTTTTTAATTTTGCTATACTAGTGTAACGTGCTCGTGAAAAAAAAAAAAAAAAAAACAAAGTGTAAGCAAATGATGAAGGGCGACATTAAAAATCACTTTTCTATCAAAGCAGGGGACGGCAGCGACGAAAGGCAGTCAGTCGCTACACCCAACGACGAAATTCAATACACAAATCAAATTGTGCAAAGTCGAACAAAAGTAGACAAACGAGCAGCGGCTCCTCCGCGGAAGAAGGAGGCGAGAGTTGTTGCGTTAAACTATTAAAAATAAATTTTTCGCAAAAATGGAGAACCAGAAAGTAAATAAATAAAAACAAACTAGCGATGCCATGCAGCAGATGAAGGAAGGAAGGGATCTTCGAAAAGTGCAACACCAAAGTGAGGTCTCATTTATTCTCTGCTAAAAGCAACAGGAACGGCACTATGCAACAAAAGCGCCGTTGGAGGACACTTGCATATTGTATATTGTATGTATATTGTTGGTTGCATGTAATACATATGTATGTATAATAAAGTACCAGAAATAATGCAAATTGCTAAAGAAGAGAAGCTGAAAGTGGCAACAATAACAAAAGCAATACTGATAACGACATCCTCCGTCCATTCCGTGCTAAAGGCATATATTTAAATAGTAGCAAAGAAAGTAACTGTAAATTGAAGTGGCTTAGCAGCAATTGAACATATAGAGATATTATATTCACCATACAAGAAAATATAATAAACTGTGAAGAAAGTTTAAAAATTGGTACATAGGAAATATATTGTCTAGTTTTTGGGCCTGGGATTTTTTAAATTTTGTTGTGGCCATCGCATCGTATTTTAGCTTATTAGAAGTCTGGGGTCGTGGCTAATGGACGCTATAAAAGAGCGCCTACAAATGGTTTTTCGCGTTTTCATGAAAAAAACTCCTTAGAGCTTAGATTTCATTTACTACGTGGTATGCTTGATAAAATCAACATTTTCAACTCTAAAGTAGCCCAACTGACTCTACTGCTGCTAAATAAGTTAATAATTTCTTCTTGTTTACATTGGTAATATATGCAGACAAGCTGCACCTAGGAAAACAATGGCAGGGGAAGAGGTGTAATACATATGTACTCGTATTAGCTCAGAGCAACACATACTTTCGTTTGCAATTTCAATCATGTCAGTCAGTATGTACATATGTATGTATGTACATAGAGGGTGATTCAGATCTTTGGCAGCAATTATTTGTGATATATTTTAAATATAAATTTTTTTCTCAGTTTTGCAAGTGCATTTTGCGCATTGCGAGAATTTTTCGGTCAACATATTTAATCAGTGAACTTAGTCAACAATCAGCCGTTTGGTGAAGAAGTTCGAAGAAACTGGTTGGGTGCAAAGCGTGACAACATCCGTGCGGCTTTGTATAGGTTGTTCGGCAGAAAATATCGCTGCAATGGAACAAAGCGTGGACCTGGCCGCGACAACCTCAATTCGTCGTTGTGCCCAAGAATATGATAACAAAATTTGTATGACCTGAATTAGAGGACCTGGACTTTCTCTGGGGCTACGTAAAAGGTAGCGTCTATGCCAATAAAAGCCCGACACTATTCCAGAAATGAAGAAAGAAATCGTATGCGTTATAAATGATATACAGCCTGAAGTCACAGAAAAATTGTATATGGGCATCCTGTGTTTCCGGGAGTCGAATATTGTGTTTCATGCAAAAATGTGATTCGACATGATGAAGTAAAAAACAATAATTTCGAAAAATTTTGATGTCTTTCACTTAGTAAAGCAAATCTGCAATCTTATTGTATCACCCTGTACGTATGTATGTACTCGTAAGTATTTTGGTACAAGTGGTTGCCATTCCTTGCCATTATTGTAAAGTATGTATGTAAGCATTTTTTATTGGGTCAAGGTGTATGTTAAGCCAACACGTAAGTATGTATACTCAATAAGTATAATATTTAGAATATGTACTACAATATATTTTCAAATAAGAATACACATACACACGTGTATGCATAGTTGACGATAAGCTAGCTCTACAACACGCTAAGCGGATATTACTTAAGTTGCATAACCAATTCACAGCTAGCTATGCATATATGCATAGGTTGAGTGATTGCTAAGAAGGATAAATTTTTGATGGAACTATATATTACCCAGTGGATGTTTCAACTTACTAAAAAAGTAATACAAACATTAAACATATAAATGAAGGGTTAAAAGTAGAAACTGGATATAATTCTTTATTCTTCTTCTTCTTTTTTATTGGCGCTGTAACCGCCTAAGCGATTTTGGCCGAGTCCAAAACAGCACGCCAGTCATTTCTCTTCTGTGATAACTGACGCCAATTGGAAATGCCCAGTGAAGCCAAGTGCTTCTCCAGCTGGTCTTTCCAACGCAGAAGAGGCCTTCCTTGATGACAGGAGATACTTCGTCTTGTCCTTTTTTAACACCAGACCCATTCGCTTTGCTTCCTTATCCAACTTGGAAAAGGCAGAACAGACTTCGCGGTTTTTGTTACCGATGATGTCGATGTCATCGGCATAAGCCAGCAATTGCACGCTCTTGTAGTAAATTGTTCCTGAGCGATTCAGATCTTCAGCTCTTCTTATCTTCTCCAACATCAGATTAAAGAAGTCACATGAAAGGGAGTCGGCCTGGCTGAAACCCCGTTTGGTGGCGAACGGCTCGGTGAGGCCTTTCCCAATTCTGACGGAGTTGGTGGTATTGCTCAACGTCATTTTACACAGCCGTATGAGTGTTGAGGGGATGCCAAATTCAGATATAGCGGCGTATCGGCAACTCCTTTTAGTGCTGTCGAAAGCGGCTTTAAAGTCGACAAATAGGTGGTGAGTGTTGATCCTTTTCTCGCGGGTCTTTTCCAAGATTTGGCGTATTGTGAATACCTGGTCTATGGTGGATTTGCCAGGTCTAAAGCCACACTGATAAGGCCCAATCAGTTCATTGACGGTGGGCTTCAGTCTTTCACACAATACGCTCGATAAGACTTTGTACCTATGCTTAGAAGGCTGATCCCGCGGTAGTTGACGCGAATGGCGGGGTCGCCTTTCTGGTGGATTGGGCAGAGCACACTTAAATTCCAGTCGTCGGGCATGCGATCATCTGACCATATTCTGCATAAGAGTTAATGCATGCACCTTATCAACTCCTCGCCGCCGTACTTGAATAGCTCAGCTGGCAGGATGTCAGCTCCAGCAGCTTTGTTGTTTTTTAGCCGGGTTATTGCTATTCGTACCTCGTCATAGTCAGGCGGTTACTAGATAACCGTTGTTGTTCTTACAGGCGTACGCCCTGGTCTTGAAACCTTCCGTAAGTCGCCTAACTCTCTGGTAAAATTTTCGGGCATTTCTCCTGTCGGCCAGCATTTCAAGCTCTTCGCACCCACGTATTTCAGTCTCTCTCTTCTTATTGCGGCAAATACGTCTCGCTTCCCTCTTCAGATCCCTGTAGCGGTCCCACATAGCACGCGTTTCACCCAATCGCAGCGTGGCCCTGTAGGCGGCATCTTTTTTCTCTGCAGCTTCCTGACACTCCGCATCGTACCAGTTCTTCTTTCGGGCTCGCTGAAATCCGACTACTTCTTCGGCGGCGGTACTTAATGAGCGGGAGATGTGGTTCCACTGCTCGCATATGTCGGTTTGTTGAAGACTGCTCTCTGAGAGCAGGTGTGAGAGTCGAGTAGCGAAAGCACTGGCTGTCTGTTGTGATTACTTCACCTAGCTGTGTAAAAAAATAGCTACCGCAAGAAACGGTAGTCATATGTAGCTTGTGGCAGACGATTCGCAGTCTTTACCGCACTTCCGAGACTTCCTCAAAACTTGAGCTGGTTTTTGATTATTATTTTCAATAATTTTTTTAAACATAAAATCGAAGTGTTCTGAATTATGTGACCGCTGCTTTGTGCTGGCTATTTATTTACAAATCGGAAAAAGTTGTCTTAAGCTAAAATATGGTTTTCAATTAACTTGAATGTAATTAAAAATCTCAGTACAATATTTCCAAAAAATCGTTAGGATCAGTAACAAAAATTTGGATTTATACGCAACGTTTTTAATATCTAAGGTGAGCGCAGATTATCTAGAGACTCGGCAAAAATCCAGAGAGCTTGGCGGTTAAGTTTTGTTGTAGTCATCGGGCCTTACCCCTTCCAAGGATCATTTGCTTCGTTTAACTATAGCTGACTTCAAAAAGGAGACATGCGAAACTCACTTTATTTAGGTTTCCGCCCAGAAATTTGAGAATTTCTGTACTAAATCATTGAATTGACAAAATAACTTAAAAATCTTGAAATCTTTGATCTTTGAAAAAAATATTAGGAAACCTGACCAGAAAAGTGATTTAAAAAATTTTCACTGGGTTTCCACACTTCCTTACCAACTAAATTGCGTGCGATGCACACACACACACACATGTATAAGAAGAATTGCCACTACTGTGTGTGCGATATCCGGCTTGCGGCAACTGACTGCTTAAGTCAAAGCATGAATTGCATTCTTGATAAACACCTGCATAGAAGTTTTCGTGAGCGATTTCACGTGTTGCCCGCCCTAAAAAGAATAGATTTCAAACGATTTTATTTTGCAGTATTTTTGTTTTTTAGTATTAAATTTTTTTTTTTTAATTTTGAATATCGTGCCCTAGAACGGTTGCAAGTCTCAGACATGCATATATGAACGGACGTAATAAATCTTAATGCACTGACTGAAATTTCAAGCAATGAGAGGAGTAGAAAAGTGCTTAGGTGGTGAACAGGTACGACACTTGAAGGCAGCTAAAATCGCGTGTCTGAATTGGATTTGTGCAAACACTCTGTACTCTGGATGCGATTAGCTGCCCGCCGTTAAGTTCAAAAGTCACTTGCTTAAAGCGATGTATGGCGCGTTTAGTTATTAAGTGACCGTTTTATGTGCTATTCATTTTATTTTATTTTATTTTTTTTTTGCTTTACATTTACTGCAACGAAAATCTAGTTGTGAAAGCAATTTCTGCATTTTTGACGAAAATTATATAGAAAAATGCTTTCGCAATTTATGAGCCAAAGAAAATTGTAACGTTTGCTCGGTGCTTAGCTGGCGAAAGTAGTTAAGTATAGAAGAAGTAAATTCAAAAAAAAAATCGATTTTGACGTAGAATACGTCTTACCTTAACCTTAAGGTATGGGGGCTATGTTCAAATGTTGTAGTTGTAATTTTTAGAGCTTCACAAAAACGCTTATTGCACGAGAACTAATAAAGCGATTTCAAAGAAAAGTGTGGCGTTTCAAAGATAAAATTCCAAACCTGTCGACAGATTCATTTTTGTAAATAACCAATTCGGTTTCTGTCGTAAAAACAACGGTAAACATTGCCTTATTTTGGGGTCAATTTTGAGCCTTTAAAGTGCTCTAGCAACTTATTGTTGGCATATATAACTTTCATTTTCGGGATATAGGTTCTTTGGAGCAGTAGAAATATTATCGGGTACAAATTTTATATAAATTTAACAAATATTGAGCATTTTAAGGCAAAAAATTGTTGAAAAAATTTGCAAATTTTTTTCATTACCAAAATGCTCGAAAACCGCTCGAATGATTTTGTTTTTGTTTTCTTAAATCAAAAACTCAAGAGTTTTCCTTTCGTTTGGTATATGGGAAGTATTGGTTGATATCTTCTGTATATGTTTATTTTATTCAAATATATGGGCATAAATGATTTTCCATACAAAATCACCTCGTCATCATTTTGCAAACACGTGCATATGTTGGAAGTGTGGGAAGGAGACAAAAAGTATGTATGCGTATGTAATGCGGCTTTTGATCGCAGCGTATGTACATATGTAAATGCATATATACGTACATATGAAAGTTTCAGTTAATGTGGATCTGTTTGGTTTTGTTATCGATATTTTTATCGATTTTGTTATCGATATTTTTATAGATTTTGTTGCCGATATTTTAATCGATTTTGCCATCGATATTTTTATCGGTTTTGTTACCGATATTTTCACCGATTTTGTTATCGAAATTTGTATCGATGTTGTTATTGATTTTGCTATCGATATTTTCGGAACTTATCGATATAATGATCGATATTTTTATCGATTTTGTTATCGATTTTGTAATCGATTCTGTTATTGATTTTATTATTGATTATTTATCGGTTTTGTTATCGATATTTTTCTTAATTGTTTTAACAATTTTGCTATCGATATTGTTATCGCTTTTGTTATCGATATTTTTGTCGCTTTTGTCATCAACATTTTTATCGGTTTTTCTAAAGATATTGTTATCGCTTTTGTTGTCAGTATTTTTATCGGTTTTTTTACCGATTTTGCTATCGATATTGCCATCGCTTTTGTTATCGATAGTTTTATCGAATTTATTACCGATTTTGTAATGGATTTTTTGATAGATTTTGTTATCAATTTTGTTATTGACTTTGGAGTCGATTCTGTTATCGATTTTGTAATCGATTTTTCGATAGATTTTGTAATCGATTTTTTATCGATTTTGTAATCGATTTAGTTAACGATTTTGTTATCGATATTTTTATCGATTTTGTTATCGATTTTATTATCGCTTTTGTTATCGATATTTTTTTCTTAGTTTGTGCTTTCGTTTTTGACTTGGATATGCTCTTAACCATACCACGTATTCTACGTTTAAATTTAGCGGGTGTATCTCCGATACAGCCTGCAGACCAAGACGAAGGCGCTGGACTGTTCCTTTTTTGTTAACAGGTAAGTTACTCATCCGCCATGTTGACCCGCTCAAGCAGGCGCGGCGCAAAATGCACATCTACATATGTATATACACAAATAAAGTATATAACGATACATACATACATATAAATACAACGCTATAAGTGGACACTTGGTTAAAAGTTTCCTAAGTAAATGTACACATGTAAGAAAAATGCGCACAAATAGTGGAAAATGAAACCGCATTCGGCGCACAAATAGGGCAATATGAAACGCTATATGTATATATAAGCAACAAAATAAAAAAATAAAATAAAAACAATAGCAGCATAGAAACAGCAAATAGCGCCAGCTAGTTGCAAATAAATAAACACAGAAAATGTGGAAATTAAACGCTGCGGCGCGCTGCGCTCTCTGTCCGCTCAATAGCTTAACGCTTAAGCTGCGCCACAGTCAACACTCAACCAATGCCATTCATTGGGGTATATGTACATACATTAGACCGTAACACTTTACAAACAAACAAAAAAAAGTGCGCCGTGCACCCCTGAGTTTAAAGTGTTTTGGCAAAACGGTCTCGAATTTTTTTTTAATTTTTTTTACAAACCAAACCAAACAATTTTCGGTGACACCTTCATTCAGCAGTTCTACTTTGTAGTACTTTGATGAATTTTGGAGAGCTGTACAGGGCAATGCTGGCAACTGCCTTTCAACTCACCAAAACGCAAAAGTCTTTCGCAAGGCAATTGCCAATTCTGGCAACTATCTTAGTTTCTGTCTTTCGAAAGACTTATTGAAAAATCTGCTAACAAGGAGGTCCTAGCGTTTTTTTGTTTAGTCTTTTAGCAACAAGTTTTCTAAAAAATTCAACGAAATTAAAGAAAATATATAGTTTATCTTTTTAAGACCATAAAAACTAAAGATTAAAAGAAATTTTAATTGAAAACAAATTTAATCAAAAGAAAAGAATGTTAAATCCTTAAAACTAAATTAAATAAAAAAAAATATTTTTAAAATATGTAATATAATATAAATATTGAAAAAAAAAACAATATTAATAGATAAGAAAATAAATAAATATAAAATAAAAAATAATAAAATTAAAAATAAAACAATAAAATTCAAAAATTAAGAAAAAAAATTTAATTAAAGAAAAAAATTTAATTAAACATAAAAGAAAAAAAAAACTTTGTCTGAGGACTTGACCTCGAATCTCCCGAATGGCACGCCAGTGCTTTGCCCACTCGGCCTTTGCGACTGTTAGAGCAGCGCGAGCAAAATTACATACAAGTGCTTTCTGTCAAAAGAGCTTTTCACCATGAAAGTTGGGAGGGAGCTTTATATTGTAAGTCTTTCGTGCCAGAATAAAGAAAGTCTTTCAAACTATCTGGCCTACTTGCTTTCAATTAGCTTACTAAAGAATTTCAACTGTCTTAGCCAGAATTTCGGTGTTAATTTACTGACATTAGGGTAGTATGTTAAAGTGACAAGAACTGAGATCTGTTGGGTAAGCACTAGAACGGGCTACTTGCGGTCAATGAACAAAAAACTTTCACGAGACAAGGACATCGATATATTATACCTTAAGATCCGACTGTAAATGCCGGCGATATGACGTGAAAAATAAAAGGCGAGCCTTAGAGTGCAACTCCACAACCAGCTTTTAAGGCTTTCAGCAATAGCTGAAAAAATTAATTTTTTTTTCCAAATTGCCTTGCAAAAATACTTTATAGACTCCGGGGTGTACGGCGTACTTTTTTCTCTGGTACGCTCTAATGTATGTATACCCAAAGATACTCCTCTTGCACCACTTTAGTTGGCATTGACTGTATGAGCCAGCTGTGGGTGACGACCACCGCTTGCCAACGACATTAACAGATCGCTTGCCTGCCGGCCTCAGTACGAATGCATCTCTCTTGCATTTAGTTTCACTTAATTGTCATTTCCATAGTCATTAGTCGTGACATGAGATTATGTATGTACATTGGTTCTTGTTCATTAGTTGGTGGTTGGTTGGTTGGCACACCAGCTACCTCTTCCAACCTCTTCGCCATTTTTAAGCTTCGCTCTTAGCTGCATCTACAGCAGCTATAGTGATTTCAATTTCATTATTGCCAGTGAAAATGGCATTCATGCCGTCAATGTTCGTTGTCCAGTTTATAGCCTGTGTGTCAATGCAATTGCCGCCGCTGCAGATTCGATTAAGATTTAATACTTGTAATTATAAATTACCTTTTATTTAGTTAACGGATGATTAAGTATTTAAGATACGGTGATTAAAAGCTTACAAATGTTATTTAATTGCAGCTAGATTTAATTGTCATCATCCGTTTAATGTTTAGATGGCTTCCGGTAAGAACAATTTATACCCGTATTTTTCAGATACTCTTATGTAGCTGAGGAGCGATAGCAATACAATTGCTTCAAATGCCCTACCTAGAGTGGAGAGGCTTCGTCTGGATAAAACAGGGCACTGGCACAACAAATGCAGAATCGTTTCCTCCTTTGTCTTTATCTTGACAACTTCTACAGAATTCGTAATCGATACTAACAAACTGATATTCTGCTTAACTAAGCTCAGTAGTAGGCCAGTTGAAGATGTAGATATCAGCTAGGGACGCAAGACGCAACCTATGGGAGATGCCCAGGTGTTCGGAATATACGTCCCCACCCACCCTTCCCTCGAGCTTTGAGCCATCTGGGTATACATGGATGGACTTGCCACTCCTTAGAGTGTCGCATTTCCACTACTCTTCCCTTGAGGGTGGGAGAGTTGTAAACGCTGTAATGAGGTCAGAGTCCGGAGGTGCATAGTCCACCAATACGGGAAGCCCCTAAAACTCCGTTGGTATCCTACCATAACCATAACTGGTATTTAACCACTTATTTCGATAGTTCATACGAATTTACGCTACGCTTGCGACCTGCTTGGCATCATGTATGTGGATCTACCGGAAGAAAGTTCATTGGGACATACAGTGTCTTAGATGGTGTTGTTCTCATAGCACCAGTTAAGAGCCTTGGACTTTATTCATCTTTTTCAAGCTTACCCCTTTCTCAAGGGTGTGCCGCCATACCACTATACCGGCATAGAGAATTGGCCTATCTTTGGTGACTTTACTGCGCAGGCAACCCGGTAAATGCGTTTTGTATTGGGTGCTCTAACGCTTCTTCGCTGTTAGCTGGCCAATTACCAGCTTCCTTGATGAGGCAGCTAATATTGCTATGATACGTTGATAGTATCTTACGTAGTCTGCTAGACTCTGAAGAACTTTCTATCTTCTGACAGAAGTTTCTCGATGAGTAGCGTACTTGAATCGGCGTTGCCAGTCTTTAAATTCACTCCAAGAGTTGGTTCTCTTAGCTTCGTTGAATTTGGATGTACATTCCCTTCTGAGCGTTGCAATTTTAGTCGACCCCATGGACGTTTTTGTTTTCTACTTTTCGCCCTGGTCGGGCAGGCTACCTTTAAGTTGATTCTCTGAGTCTCTAATGTAATCTTATTATTTCACAGTTTGGCCAGCCAGGACTAAATATTGCAGTTTCCTAAATGGGACACGATTTGGCACCATGCCTTTTAGAGCAGTGAGTATTATCCACATCCAATTTAGTTATATGTACATATATTGAATTATCGAAATCTTCATTATTATTTCTTCTCATTTCTCTAACGAATTCGGTTGCCTTTTAATTTGAGAAACAAAAACAATTCAAATGTCTGCAGTTTATTAACATTTTTGTTATCTTTATGATCTGCTTTCTTCTTCTAACAAATTTCCTATCCTCAGAGCTATTTTCGTCGACCACAAACGTTTTCATTTCGCCTGACATCTAATCAAGATTGTGGTCAAATTTAATTAAACAAACAAAAAGTAAAGCAACGAAAGTTATCTACACGACATCTTACTCGTAATAAAAGAGATGCACAGCGCAGACCTCAATTGACATTTTCAATAAATTGCCAAATGTCAAATTACAGTGCAGGCACAGCCAAACCACAAAACATTTACAACACCATGCACAAACAATGCAATTGATGTGAAATCGGTTTACCAAAACAAAAATGCGACAAAGAATAAAAAGAAAAAATACACCACAAAAGACGAAAACAAGATTGAAGTTCGTAAACTATCGAGTACTACACCCTTCGTTCGAATTGGCACGGCAGTGCGGCAATTTGGCAGCGGAAAAAGCAGTCAATGTCGGCGACAGCAGACGACAAGACATTACATATATATATTTAGCGAAAGGGGAAGAAAATAATAAACACTAATAACAACAAACAGCCCACGTCTCCATTACAGACGTGCCGCCATTATTATTTGGCTTCGTCGATGTCAACTGTTTTGGGTTTTGTGGGTTGCAATGGCGCGGCGTCTGAATATTAGCGTTGCAAAGGACGGACGAAAAAGTATGTAAAAGTATATGAAAAATGCAAAAAATATGGCGCTTGAATGGCAAAGGTAGAGGAAAGAAAGAAGAAGAATGGCGAGCGAAGAAAGGTTGTAAAGATTTTTATTAGTTTCTGCAAGTAATGGTTTTGCGGAGGCGAATATTGTTATTGAGCTGTAATAAAAATGCCAAGAAAAAAATATTAGAGGTAAATATTCGAAATATGGCAGGAAGTGAGATATGTAAATATAATTATGTATGAAAAAAACCAAAATTTTTAAAATTTTTTTTAAATGCGAAATAAAAAAGCATTTGCTCAGTACCGAAAAGCATACAATTCGTAACTATTGTAGCAAATCAGAGACCAGTTGATTTATAGTTTACTTGAAGGAACGATAAAAAAGCAAAAAAAAGAATAAAGCCTGAAGACCGTAACATGAAATATGGGACAAAACATAGTACAAACGGATTAAACATACAGCCAGAATATATTCTAAAATTTTATTGGTCTGGAAGCGAGTTACGCTTTATACAACCAAAATACTGTTTACTATTCAATGGCTCCCAGACTAATTTTGGAATACGATTATGTGGTTTGAAATCCAAGTTATCAAATTTGCTCCAACAGGATAGAATCAATACGAAAACAATTACTATACAGCTCTCGCATTTTTTGGTAGAGGTTCTCACTGGTCACTGACCGATCGTAATTAACACTGGGACACTAAGAACCGCATCTGATCTTGGGGACGAAAAAAATCGAGAAAATTTCTTTATAATGATCGTGACATTTTTGAACTATTACATTTTATTTAAAACGTTCCAACTATTCTGTCTGGGAATCAAAATGTTAGATGAGGCATTTCTCTACATATTTGGTGTGGTGCCGATCACAATGGAAAAAGGTAATTGGTAATTTCTAAGTATAAATTTTATAACTGGTCAATGGCTGAAAACAAAAGAAGGTTTCAAATGTTCTCTGGACTACATGAGTTACTAATGTCAAATTTAAAGAGCTTTTTTGAGAGTTACCTTTTTCCGATTACGACTAAACGGTCAAAATTTTTATTTTTTTTGTCAACGGCGAGCGATTAGTTCATGCCAGAATAAAAAAAAATGGACTGAAGATAGGCAAATTATATTTAAACACAAAAGGGCAATGAGCTCAAACCGATAAGACTGGACTGGACGAAGCTTCCGATTGCGCAACACACATATAACTAGGAAAAGGGTTTGAAAATTGCTCTTTGACATCGAAAAAACTTTGCACCACAGATGATATTCTCTGTCTTCTTGGACACAGAAGGTGCTTGCAACGATATTAGTCCGCATGGTAGTGTTTGTGAATAACCTCCTAGGACATCGGATTATAAATGCAGAGCTGGACGTTTACTATGTATTTTATTTGAAAGTATTTTCGTCCGAAAACGGATTTTCCTTTGGGAGTTAATTCTACAAAATCAGAACTTGTATTATTTACAAGGAAATATCGTCGTCCATCTCTAGGAAATATCACCCTAATGGTGAAACACTGGAGATCACTAAATGGGCTAAATATCTAGGCTTAATACTGGATAGAAAATTAAATTGGGGACCTAACATCGATCGAATGATACGGAAGGCCACAAGTGCTCTATACTTCTGTACCAGAGATATCAGCTAGATTGTATAACGGATTTACATTGCGTTGTAAGAACGATTATTTCCTACGGAGCAGTTGTTTGGTGGGATGTTCTCAAGAGAAAAGTAAACGCTATGAAAATGGATTAGGTTCAACGGCTGGGTTCTCTACTGATACCGGGAGCCTCGAAACCAACGGCCAGCAAGACGCTTAACACGCTACTAAACTTTTGTTCCGACGTATTACTTTGCATACAAGGAAAATGGAATGGACGAACTAACAACACCAAGTTCATGACCAGTCTTCGATTAAGGAAAGAATGGACTTTGGACACGGTCAGGGCAATATGATCCATCCATGTTTGTACGGATGGAACATTAAGCTTTAAACTTCCAAATGTATGGCACTGTTTCCTTACGCGGAACAATCAGCGTCTTTCTGGTGCATTAAGAAAAATTGCAAGGCTAACGAACTTGTGCGTCTTGTAACGACATTGTCTGAAACAGATATCAGGGACACATATGGTATCCCATTTGAAACGCGCAAACTTCGACTAAACGAAAAATTCAGAGAAATAGACAATGAAATATGGCTGTGTGGAACCAACTTGCCATATTTCTAGAACACACCGACCAGCCATTAATTTACAAAGCACAAAGTTTCTACATAACCTAAGAAGGCAAGAGATCCGCAAAGTAGCTGGAGTACTTAACGGAAATTGTCTGATTGGATTACACGCCGCGAGACTGGACATTCGTTATATCGGCATTCGTTATACTGGAGCACCACTGTTAACTCAATTTTCCGTTTAAAATTGTGGAAGCTCATTATTTTATTTCAATAAAATACGAAAAAACTAGTTAAAAATAATTGTAGGGTTTCTCCAAAACGAAAAAAGAATTCACAAGAAAAATTTGAAATGTTATAAAAAAAAAAATCACTAAAATTAGTCTCTTTCAAATTTTAAAAGCTTTAATAAAAAAAAAAAAAATAATAATTAAATTGAGTGAAAAATTAAGGCTGCAGTGAATTATGAATAATAAAGTTTTGAACTACTGTGCATCGGGGCTTTGAAGTTTTCCATACATTTTATATGAGGCAAACACATTTATTCATAGGATTGCTATAAAATCATTAAAAATAAATATTTTTTATATCGAAAAAAATATTTCCGTTCAGAAATCTTTCAGCAATAGACCTATGGTGCAAATTTAACACTAAAATTTTACTAACTGATCCTTTAAATACGCATGATGTGGTTACGAACACATAAAACAAGTAATTTTTAAGCAAAAAACACAACCGACTTCAATTCTCATATAAAAATTTAGGAGTACCGTTAATTTTTTCATTACCCAATGATCGGATCTAAATCAAATTAGTATGGGATCACCTCGGAGACACTACTTTCTGACGAATTGATAACCTACTTCTTTTTTTGAAGTCGGTTAATAAAAATTTTTTTTTATCGATGAGAGTATCGGTTATGAAAAAGTAGTTAGTAATATTTTAAAGTTCGATATGCATCACAATTTTATTGTTTGAAGATTTATGGAGGAAAATATTTTTACTCGAGCAAAAGATATTTATTTTTAACAACTTAATAGCATTTCTACAAAAAAAAAATATTTTCCCCATACGAAATATAAATGTTAACCGATTTCAAAATAAAAAAAAATACGGGTCTCCTTATTTTCAATGCTCTTCAGTCCTGGGGGAAAAATTGACCACCCCAATGTATAGTACATATATATGTATATATGTACATATAGCCCTACATATGAAATGTATTCATGTCAAACTATTTATTCCATTATTTGTGAAATGAAGAACAACGAACATTAAACTTTTCCACACTCATACTTCCATAACAATATCGATTTTTCCCCTCAACTGTCATTTAGTAAGTGACTATTGTCTTGAAATTTCAAGGTGCGGCGACAACAAATTTCATGACCACCTTTGAAGCATTGCTAGCTTTCGAACATACATACAAACATACATATTTAGAAGTTGGGCTGGGTGGTGTTCGAACACGAGAAAGCACAAAAAAACAAAACCAACAGCTAGACCTTCAACTCACCAATCAGCATGACCTAGTGAGAATATAGTTCTCCTTTTGATTTAATTTAATTTAGCTTAAATGTATTACCAGCAGGTATAATAGATATTAGTGACATTTAGTGTTGCTTTCTCATTGATTAAAATGCCGCAACAGGAAAAATAATTTCTTTAAAATTAAGTTTAAAAAAAAAAAAGTTTTCTATGCCAAACTAAAATAATTGCAGACTTACCACACTCACTGGTTCTTTTTTTTTTTTTGTTAAAATGCACAAAATACAGCAAATATCTGCAAAGTAAATAAAGTAAAAAAAGATTAAATTTTTAATTGGCAATTTAGCAAATTAATGAAAAATATTTGAAAATAATTATAGTTTCACTACCAAATAATAGCGCTGCCATTTGCGCCGAAAAACATCTATTCAAGATGACGCAATGTGTGCAAAAATTTTATGATCGTCGTCGGCCAACCAAAAGGCTAATGGATGGACGGAGAGCGAATAATTTGTAAGTAAATAAACACATTTTCCCGTCCTCCAGCTACATACATACATGCATATGCTCAGAGAAATGTACGTTTATTTAAATACATTTTGATGATATTTGATAAAATTAATAATAAATATTGTGCGCACACAGATTGTTGGTCCAATTAGCAAGGCTGGCGGGCGGGCGGGCGCCACTTATTCGCCCGGCAGTACTACGGGCGGTATACGTAACATTGCTTAGATATGTGTATAGCGGATGTGTAATTAATTGCAAGATGTGAGATTTAATAAGCCTGCTTATTGATAAATATCTGTGAATGTATAGTCAATTTAATTGGCAAATGATGACGCATAACGGCGTACATAGATACATATATGGGTTTGAAAAAAGAAATTTGAATTTTAGTAACGGCACTATTCTGCAGGCAATGGATAATACCGTTCGACACGATTTTCCACCCATGTAAAAATCAAACATTTTCGGTAAGCAGAGACAAAAAAAAAGCGCCTGTATTTTGGCGTTTTACTAGATCAACTCATTTACAGTTTCTATGGGGGAAAACCGTTATGCTGAATCGGTCAGTAGAATATCGCCTTGGGATTTTTTAAACTTTATTAAACTTCGTATCAGAGGGTTTTGAGGGGTGCTGATTAGCAAACTTATATCTGTTTTCAAAAATTCGAAAGGCGGATCCAATGTGGTGGATGGATTTTTAGAAAAATTCGCAGAACTTATTTTTGGAATGAAAATGCGGTCTGTTTAACCCACTTCCGGTCGAAACCTGAGGTTTGTAAGACGACCAAAAGGTAGAGCATCCCCAACATAATTTTTCGTTATCCAATGAAAGCATTTTCGTCCATTTTAAGAATCCAAGACGAGTTGAAGTTCGAAGGTCATTTAGAAGTTGAAAACGGCACTTCCCATAAAAAGAGTCAAACAAAAGTTACCCATTTTTATCCGCAAAATGCGAGTTTGTGGTAAAATAATTTATATTCCATTAAAAAAAAAATTGATTTCCGGTCAGTTTAAGCCATTTCCGGTCGAACACCGAAGGCGATAATACGACCAAGAGAGCATCCCCGACGTCGTAGTTGATATTATTGTGTTTTCCAATCAAAAATATTTTCGACCATTTTAGAAGGGGTGGACGGGTGGTTTGGGACACAGTGTATATACTTAATCTGTGACCTTCAAATTTTGTTCTGCATCTCTTAATTCAAAGGCTAAAACGGTTAACATAACAGACTTAAAAAATTAAATATTTGTGCAATTATTATGGGCACAATTTTGAATTAGCAATTCTTAATTAACGACCCCAAAAACACTGTAAAAACAAATCAATGGCACTGAAAACTCTTGGCTATCAAGTTACATAAAAATCTTAAGATTTTTTTTAAATCCATGCGCCACTTTGAATTTTTGAAAACTGCTTTCAGTTTAGTAATCAGCGACTCAAAGAAACGTTGGATAACAAATTTCATAAAAATTGGAAATTTTGTTAAAAATCCATTTGCTACATTGGATGCGCCATTATCTTTTGGATATTTTGATAAAAATCTGAATTCTTTTTTGTAATCAGCGATTCAAAGAAACTTTGGGATACCAAATTTCATGAAAATCGGAAATTTTTTTAAAAATCCATTTGCTACATTAGATGCGGCGTTATGAATTTTTATTTTTTTTTTGTGTAATCAGCAACTCCAGGAACTTTTGGATATCAAATTTCATAAAAATCTAATTTTTTAAATTCAGCTGCCATATTGGATCCGCTATTTTGAATTTTTAAAAACTGAATTCAATTTTGTAATCAGCAACTCAAAGAACATTTGGATATCAGATTTCGTAAAAATCTGACATTTTTTTGTAATCAGCATCTCAAAGAAACTTTGAATTTCAAATTTCATAAAAATCTGAAATTTTTTAAAAATGCATCTGCTATATTGGTTTCGCGATTTTGAATTTTTAAAAACTGATTTCAGTTTTGTAATCAGCAACCAATGAACTTTTGGATATCAAACTCCATAAAAATTTTAATTTTTTTTAAATATATCCGCCATTTTGAATTTTTGAAAACTGATTTCAATTACAAAGTAATCAGCACCTCAACAAACCTTTACGATATTAAATTTCATAAAAATCTGACAAGTTAAAAAAACAATCTATGCGATCTATTAGATATGCCATTTTGAAGTCTTACAAACTGACTTGAAATTCGTAATCAGCAACCACAAAAACCCTTGCATACAAAATTTAATAAATCACAGGGAATTATTTTATTGACTGATTCAGCATAGGGGCTGTTCTACAACACTTTTTTTGTCTCTACTTTCTGAAAATGCTTGATTTCTTCATGGGCGCAAAAAAAAGTTTAATTTTGTCGAACGGTGTTATAATTGAATACAACTTTATTGCGTGTTAATAAAATTATTAATTTAACCTAAATTGAATTCACTAAATTTATAGTCCGCTGACCGACTGCCAGTTTTTCGCTTCACGCAGTTATTAAATTAGTTATATTTATTCTCATAAAACAAAACCCAGACATCAAATGTACGACCTTCGTGTTTCTCAACTACAATGAAAATGCTCTCCTACCCGTACAAAAGGTAATAAAACATGTATTTAGGTCAAACAATAGCGAGAAAATTTCACAAACTGAAACGTCTTGGCTGAGTAAGAAGCGGACTTGATGCGGTAATAACGGGCGTGCACTTAGGGTATTTAGAACTCCACAAAAGGCTTTTTAGGCGTCCGCCATTTGTCAAGGCTTTCCGCACTTTATCAGCTATAAGTTTTAAATTGCAGCGTGAGCGCTGAAAGCCATAAACGCCCAAAAAGCTTGGTATGGAGTTTTACTCTTAACGCTTTCCCCGACCTAACCGTCATTAAACTTAATAGTAAAAAGGTAGCTATGAGCTCGGCAAGTCAGATGCAGAGAGTCAGAGCAGAGTCGGGATATTTGACCTCCTAGAAAATAGCAAAGATGCAACAATCCGAAAATACAATTTTTCGCCAGCTGAGATTCGAGCCGAAGACCTTAGGTTACTCGTGTCTGCACGCCAACGTCGCATATGAAGCGTTAACTGTACCCGTTTAGAGATGAGTCGGGGACCTCCCTCCAACAATACCCGTATGAGATTAGTCGCGACTAGTTAATGCTCAATTGTATCCTCTGGAGACTAGTGCGGGAATACTCGCTTTAATCGATTAATCGCAGAATTTTTAGCAGCGCTCCGATTATCTACTTTGATGTATTCTCAAATTGAGTGAAAATCTGAAACAGATTAAAAAAAATGAATACGAAAATAGTACTGAAGACGCTATGCAGTCAGGGAGCTGTTTTTTTTACATGCATTCTGGTGTAGTGCGGCAGTAGTGCAGCTAAATACACATTTCATTATTTGTGGAGAAGCAGTCGCCAAATAAAAAACGCATAAAAAATTGCTAAACCAAAAACACAAGTCTGTAGAAAAGGGTAAAAGATAGACATTTCTGCCAAATGCGGGTCAATGACTTACCAATTATAGGCGCCGCTGACTTTTACGTCGTCGTGTGTCTTAGCGCCAAAGCAATGACCAATGCATACACAACTTTAAGTACATAAATTTATGTATATCTATGTATGTCCATTAGGGTGGTAAGAAAAAAAGAATGTGAAAAAGAGAAGTCGAAATTTTTATGCTCTCACCCCCTAGGATTGTTCTATACCCCATTTTTTAATTTTGAAATTAAAAAAATATTTACAGGTCGCACAAAGTTTTCCATGTATTTTTATATGAAAAAAAAAACTTTTCGTAGAAATGCTATAGAATTCTTGAAAATCAATATTTTTCAATCGGAAAACTCTGTTTATCTTCAGGAGATTTGGCAATAATAAAACCCACAATTTTTTCATTGTAACTACATATGTACATTTTATAGGTCCGCCAAAAACCCCAGAAAATGCAATGGCGGGACCAATAAAAAATCTTTAGTATTAAAAAATGGTTAAATAAACAATTGGGTATTATTATTGAAAGTCTCTTGAAGAGAAGCGTAGTTTTCCGATCGAAAAATATTGATTTTCACTGAGGTCTGGTGGGTAAGTACTAGAACTGGTACTTGTAGTCAATGAACCTTGGAAAAAATTGTCTCATCAAGACAAGAACATTGATATATCATACTTTAGGATCTGATTGTATATGCAGAAGTTATGACCAAAAATGTAAAAGGCGGCATTAGGCCCAATTTTTTCTTCGAATTGTAGAAAAAAAGTTTAGCGTGTGTCAGTTTTATTTAAGCACTTATGTATGTCGAGAGAATATTTTGGGTGTAAAAAATTTTTCTTTAGGCACCCGGTAAATCGCGTCTTTTGCTTCATTATTTTATATCAGATTTTTTAAATCTTTATGCCGCTGAAAAGCTCTCGCTCAGGACTATACATTTTTTCTCGACATACATACATAGGTGTTCACATAAAACTGACACACGCTAAACTTTTTTTCGTGATACGCCTTAATGTACATAGGTATACATGTATGTATGTATGTGCCACACATTGCTGAATGCACAGCCGAAAGTGTGACATCTACGCACAAAAGCAGCAACACATTCGCCACAGATGCATTTATAGCGGTAAAAAAATAGAAAGATACAACGTAAGATAAGCACACGGGTCTACCTTGCAGGGAGAATGATTAACAATTATTAAAGCTATTGATCTTTATTTTGCATTTTTTAATAATTCCTGATTTCTTTTAAAGTTGTAAATTTCAAATTTGTGACACATTAGTTTGCATTTGTAAACAAGTAATTTTTAAGCAAAAAACAAAACCGACTTTAATTCTCATATAAAAATTTAATAGTACCGTTAGTTTCTGCATGACCAAATGATCGGATCCAAAGTTATGTGGTAACATATGTACACAAAAAAAATATAAAAAAAAAAATATTCCGACGAATTGATAACCTTATCCTTTTTTTGAAGTCGGTTAAAAAATTAGGGTTTTCCTACAGTGCTTGTACAGAAAAGCTGCTTAAAAGCAAACATACTATAAAAAAATGCTGAGGAGTATGGCATAGATACTCTGTTCGCTGATGCTGACTCTGGTTGCTGTGTCGTTAACAGTAAATTGCCTGCAACAGAAAGTGTCACACAAGTATGTATCTTGTCAACTAGTAAATGCAGAGAGCAAATATATGCGTGTACATACATACTTACACACAGTCCTACATAAAAATGTACGTACATACTAGTGATGTTGCGAATGTGGAATTTTAAACATCCGCGAATGCGAATATCCAGTATTTTTACGAAATAATTTAGGTAAGTAAATTCGGTGATGTATGTATGTAGGTAAATAAAAAAATGCAAACGTTAATGATTTTTAATAAAGTTTATTTTATTGAGTACATAATTGAATTTAAAAATTAGAACATTATATTTAATAAAAAGTAATGCTGCCTATTCAGGTTGCATCCTGTTTTTAAAGGGTCGCAAATCAAACCTACGAGGCGACAAATATCTGCGTGTGAAACTTGAAAATGTCGGATGTATCCTCCTGACTTTCATCTTCACTTGAAAAATCTAGCATCATGGCCGTTGTTTAAACACCGGTTTTTCTTAAGCTTTTTCGAAAGAATTCTTCATTCTCACTCCTTTTTGCTGCTTTAGATATTGGAGAACCTGTAACGTGTAACGTTTTGTAATTAATTTTTAATTCTTACTTCTAGGTAGATATGGCAAATAAATTCTTATTTTCAAGGAATGAAAACTTCGAACAAAATTCGGTTTTCAAAGTCGTAGTAGACGTTGAAAATTTCTGCTGGAAATCCCTATTAAAAGAGCAAAAGCTCCACCTTGATTATTGCGAATGCGAAAGCGAATGTTAAAATTAATGCGGAAGTTCTGCGGTTGCGAATGCGAATACGAATATATTCGCAACAACCCTGGTACATATGTGCACGCAACGTGGACGCAAGTTAAGACTTGTCTGGCATTATTATGTAGGTTACATGTGTGTCTGCTGTAAATATGTACACAAGCAAGTGCTTTAGATCACTAAAACATATTTATGGAGTACCTTACACAGGTAATACCTATGTGTACATATTCTGCTGGCAGCTGAAGTTTTTCCATTTATCTTTCTGTACAAACACTCACACACATATCTTGGTAGGTCGATATAGCAAGCAAATCATAAATGCATTAATGCAGTAATCATATTTCTTTCTTCTTTTGTTTTATTCAACTTTTGCATTAATACTAAATGAATTCCTGATTCAATAGCAGCTCATAATAATTGCTTGGAATGTACGATGTGGAAAAATAAGAGTTTAATTAACTCAATTGAATTCCAGAAAGAACGATTTCAATAATGGGTAATTGAAGTAAACAAACGTAGTATGTTTCTAATTAATTGCACGTTGCAGAATTGTTTAAATTTAATTTAATGGCTATTTTGCAGCGATCGTACCGAGTATGCTAAAAAAAAGCAAATAAAATTCAACAAACTTGTTTTGCCTTTTATTTTTATTTTTATTTTTTTCTTTTGTGCAGAGAATAACCGCTAGTTTATGCTTTATATTGCTTAGGCAAAAAGCGCTAAGAAGTCCTAATAAAAACTTAAGAGATTGGAAAAATTCCGAAAACTAAAACCTGAAGAATTCCGAAACGTCCCAAAAATCCTTGACGGCATCGAAAAATCCCGAATTAAGAACGGGGGCTGAAATAACACAAACGGCAATAACGCAAATTTGTGTTATTTCCCAATTGAATATGAAATAACACAAATTTGCTTTATTTCATTTATCGTTGAGCAAAAAGACCAACTTTTAGACTTAACAATTTGAGTAATAAAGCAAAATAGTGCACATATGTAGGTAGTCACCCAGTTACATTTGACAAAAAGTAGTACATGAACAAGTTAAATAGACGGATTTGAAATGTATACAATTTTGAAAGTGCCCAGCGTCGCGGCGGTCCGTATGAATTATATCACATTTTTTGTTTAATTGTATTTTTGGAATAAACAAAGTTCTTTTACCTTCTGTCAGTAAACTGTTTTTGTTACAAATAGTATAAATAAGCAATGGGAAATAAGGCAAAATTTATTTTATTTCCAACCTTTGTTGGAAATAAAGCAAAACTCAGATTTTGGTATTATTCCCCATTTAAAAGTGAAATAAAGCAAACTTTGCGTTATTGCCGTTTGTGTTATCGACTATCATTACCGCAGCACATCCAAAAAAAAATTCATATAGTGGAGGGGCAAAGCAAATTTGTTGTTAATGGGCACTAATAAGCCCAACGGATGTATGTATGTACATGTGTGTGTTCTCGCAGTTTGCTTAGGCTTTCTACACTAACGTATTTATTTATGATCAAAGTATTTTCACTTTCAGAAACTTTCAAAATTGGAACTTTAGAAGCAATTCTACGTTTTTGTTGCAAGACAAAGTTTTGGATTTTATTTTATATATCTATGTATATTTTTTGCTATAACTAACTACATTAAAAAGTTTGATTTAAATGTTCTAAATGTGTGTACATATATCCATATTGTATGTATGTATGTAGCTCACAACCGAAAGAATCTCGGCACGTCTCCATTTGTATTTTGTTTAGTATCGATGTTTGCCGAGTTGTTTTTGCGACAAAGCAGTAGACCGATAGGATTTAATTACTGTACTTAAAACACGGTGCATGCATACGTAGTGGGGACATTAGGGTGGTTCGAAAATGCATGTGAGAAAGTTAAGTCGGAAATTTTATGCTCTCACCCCCTAGGATTGTTCTATACCGAAAAAAATTATATCCCAGTTTTTTTTTTTGAAATCATAAAATAATTAGAGGTCGCTCAAAGCGCTCAAAGTTTTCCATGTATTTTATATGGAAAAAAAACAACTTTTCGTAGAAATGGTATAACATTTTTAAAAATAAATATTTTTCGATCGGAAAAATCCTGCTTCTCTGCAGGAGATTCCTAATAATAATACCCAATTGCTTATTTAACCATTTTTTCATTGAAACTATAATTTATAAGGCCGCCAAAAACCCCCAAAATGCAATGGGGCACCAATAAAAAGACGTTAGTATTGAATAATTTAACCTTATTAAAAAAATATGTTTCTTTCTAAAACAATGAAATTTAAAAATTAAATAAAAAAAATCCTAAAAACTAAATAAAATAAAAAATATATATTTTTCTTTTTAAAATATAACTAAATATTAAAAGAAAATTTTATAGAAAAAATTTAAGCAAAATAAAAGAAAAATATAATAATTAAACGAAATAAACTAAACTGTTTCTTTTTAAACCAATCAAATGTAAAAAAGAAATTAATTAAAAAAATTTCCCAAAAGTTGAAATGGTATTAAAAAAATGTTTCTTTTTAAAACAATAAAATTCAAAAATATTAAAAG
>NW_023458560.1:57324249-57331879 GCF_013731165.1 Rhagoletis pomonella
AAAAAAATGTTTCTTTTTAAAACAATAAAATTCAAAAATATTAAAAGGAAATTAAATTAAGAAAAAAATAATGACTAACAAAAAAGTTCCTAAAAATTAAATGAAATTAAGAAATACCCAATTGTGTATTTAACCATTTTTTCATAGTAACTATGATTTATAAGTCCGCCAAAAACTCCCAAAAACCCCAAAAATGAAATGGGGCACCACTAAAAAGTCGTTAGTATTGAAAAATGGTTCAACAAACAACTATTATTGGAGGTCTCCTGAAGAGAAACATCGAATCGAATTGATTTCCAAGAATTCTATGCCATTTCTACGAAAATTTTTTTTTTCTCATATAAAATACATGGAAAACTTTAAGCGCTTTGAGCGGCCTCTAAATATTTTTCGATAAAAAAAACAACAGAAGTCTAATTTTGTTCGGTACAGGTAGGAGGTAGGTGAAAGCATTAAAATTTCGACTTTACTCTTTTTTTTTGGACCACCCTAATGTACATACATCCATATGAAAGTACTTACATACATAGTTAGAAACGTGTCTAGGTACCACCTCCTATTGTATCCAGTTGCTATAGAATTTTATATCTTCTTTGTCACTACATAGTGAAGCATAGATAGATATGTATGTATGTACATATTTATGAACACAAAAGACACTCACTGCATAAAAGTTCTTTTACACATTTACACATATTTAGCCCAGTCCAAGGCTCTATCGTTCACATAACGTCCTTGTCAAGCACGGCGCGCACACAAAATACATACGAGTATGTATGTACATACATATGCGACTCGACGCGTGTGTGTACGTACACTGCGACAATATTAGAAGTTTTTGTTTTAGCATTCACTTTCATAATTTCTATGCATACAAAAGTGCATATGCAGCCAAACAAACCTACAAATGCTCTCATATGTACATTTGTATGAAATATCTGAGTATGGTGGATTGAAGATTGTTTTGCTGTTGCCGTTTTGTATATGGCCAACAAAATGAGTGCTCATACTCGTATGTACGCATGTAAAAAATGCACAAATGCACTCGTTTAAATAACTATGTATGTATGTACATATGTATATTTGCACAGCTCAGCGGTGTTCTTGCACTTGTGTTCCCATTTTTTGAATAAAACATTATGTCGGGGATTTATTTATTATCCCCGCTTTAGCTGTTCTACAAGCAATTGATTTTCTGTTTTACTTTTTTAAATGTTCATATGCACATATGCGCATACGAATGTCAGGTATGTAGTACATACTATGTACATATGTATGCAGTGAAGTCTCAAGAGTTTCTGTAAATATTTGCCAATGCAAATAAGGGTTAATGTGCTGTGCTAAAAAATCGATTTCTCCCACTAAGAGGAGAAGAAGAAGTGAAAGAGTAAGAAATATGTGTTTCCATAAAATTTTTTAAATTATGTATGTATCACGAAGTTGTCTATTTCCAGTGAGCTGCGAGGTTAGCTTAGGTTATCTTGGCTGCCCCCATCCAGCACAGGAAAAGGGCACACTTCGACCACCATGGGCACATTTTGATGTCATATTAAAAACTCCTTACACCCCTCTTCTTACCCTAGAAATAAAATCGGTTTCTAGCGCAGATGAACGCACAAAATCGTAGATACTGAGTGCATTCAGTTCAGTAGGAAATGTTCTGCGCTTTCGATTTCAGCCCGCATCACGACAGCTACGACTGTAATCGTTTAACTGTATACCTATTCTAATAGCGTAAGTACCCATCAGGCAGTGCTCGGTGAAGACTCCAATTATGTACTTACATGTTGGAGCAGTGGTCGCTCCAGGCGGAGGAGAGTACGAGATCTACACTCAGAAAAAAGCATTTCCTTAAAACCAGAAAACAATTTCCTTATTTTAGTGTTACTGTTTTTTCTTTAATATTATGGAAAATTTACTTAATTTGAGATGTTTTTCCTTAATTCAGGTTGATGCTAAAAATAGTGCGTCATTAATTTGAGGAAGTAAATTTCCTCAATATAAGTACAAAAAAATTTCGTCAATGCTGTTAAGACGAAGTGAATTGCTTTACTGGCAAATGTCGGCTGTGGCGTTGCGTGAAGACTACTGTTTCTGGTTCTGAGATCGCAAGTTCGAATCC
Organism: Rhagoletis pomonella; assembly: GCF_013731165.1. NCBI lineage: Eukaryota > Metazoa > Arthropoda > Insecta > Diptera > Tephritidae > Rhagoletis > Rhagoletis pomonella. Next base: position 57,326,372 of record NW_023458560.1, read on the forward strand.
GATTGGAGGTAGTTAGAGTAAGTAAGGTAAGTCAATTATTTCAATTCAAATATAAATTACAAATTGTAAAATTAATTTCATATGAAAAAACCTAAGTACTCAGATAAAATGACGTAAATTTTTTTTAAATACAATTTAAAAAATTACTATAAAAAATAAAAAAAAATAAATAAAATTAAAAAAAAATCCTGCTCTGGGACTCGAACCTTGCATCTCTCGACTAGCACTCCAGACCTTTACTCTGTCGGCCATTACGACTGTTTGAGCGTCGCAAGCAAAATGACATACTTATTCCTTTCACGGCAAGTTAATTTTTCCTAAGAAGAAAGAAAATAGTAGATACTGAAAACTGAGTCTTTAGAGCCATTTCAAGATAATATTGCCTTAGAATAATATACTTTTTTCCTAGCATCAAGTAATGTTTTCTCTGAGTGTACGCTTATCCATCTTAGACCAGATAGTGTTGATAACCTGCACGTGGGCTACGCGGGCCATTTTGTATTTGGCCGTTCAATAAAGTTATTTTCCTGAACTTAATACACAATCTTCAGAAATCGGATCAAAGGTGGCGCACAGCGTTTAACTGCCGTATATACAAACTCATGTGGCCCATGTAAAACCCTAAGAAAAGACATAACTTATTAAAAAACCCAGAATCGACATTTCAAGGCTTGTAGCGATCCTTACTGGGCAGCATTGGCCGGCTAGCTAGAAGGTTGGAAATCGCCTACAACGACTTCTGTAAAAGCAGCAGAGACGAGAACGAGCAGGAAACAGTAGAGCACCTTCTTTGCAAATGTCCAGCACTAATGAGGAGCAGAAATACCATGCCAGGAACATATAAGTTCACATCGTTACGAGAGCTACATATCTGGTGTATGGTATCAAAATGGCACTTAGCTGCTACTTGGGCGTAATAGTTTGTCCGCCACCATTCTAACCTAACCTAACCTAACCCAACTTCCTACATTCAGATCTAACTGGGAGCCTTCAGTAAAGATGGCTGCTAAATCAGAGTACGAGATTAAAAATGAATTCTCCTCCAATTCACCCCTTGAGGGACCGTTGTTTGGAAAATATTCCTCTGTCTAGTGGGCGGTACTGTGTAGTACAGTCCTAAAGTGTGCCGGAAGATCTTTCAAAATTCTAGTGTCCGAACCTCGTGTCACTCCATTTGATCAAGGCGTTTAACCTAATAGCATCACAACCAAGTAGAAAGTGAAGCAATGGGTCTCTCAATGGGCCTTAGCCGGCGTTCAGGATAAAGACTTCGTGATCATCACACACGCCACCCCTTGAAGCTTTATAGCGTTTTTTTTTTTTACTCGAAAAAAGGCTGCACTTATTCTGCCTTGTGTAAGCGCTGTCAAATTTTCATGTTCTTTTCTCAGCCCTTTCACAAGGCCTCGTGTTCTTTTCTCAGCAGGTTGCGCTCTGATCCGGCAAAAGTGCTGCCTTTTCTGACCTCAAATAGAGGTGAGGGTGAGAGTTGCGCGGTTGATTTTTAATTTACGCTTGAAAAAATACAAGTGCTTTGCTTTAAATGTATTAAAGACTTACAGGCCAAGTGTATTAAGTTGTATAAATAAATTCTAAAGGAGTAGTATATTTTCTCTTTCATTCTCATATAAAGAACGCAACATTTTCTCAGGTTTCAGGGCAACGACGCAAACCAAGAGTTCCCATATAAAAGGGCTGAACTTTTTTTGAGAAAAGAAAACGCTTTTAGCTTGTTTGTTAGTTGCTTTAACGATTTCTAAATGTTCTGTGAATTATACAATACATAACGAAGTCCTCAAAATATTTCATTGCTAGCGGTGAGTCTATTTCCCACAGCAGTCATTTTATTTTTAGGAACTTATTTTATGTTTTTTAATCTGCTTTTTTTATATGAAATAACAAAAAAATTAATTGTTAAAACTTGTAAATATGTGGTGCGCTGATAATTTTGACACGGGGTGTATGTATTTCAACATATTTAAATACATATGTATATGTATACATATACATTGTATTTACCCTGCAGTAAAATTTAGAGACAGAAAAAACGAAAAAACATCAAAAAATCTAATAATCAGAATTTTTTTATAAAAAACTTATTGTCGCAGAAATGGAACCAGTTTAGAATAGAAAAATAATCAAATAATCGAGTTTTAAAATTTTTTCTCATAGAAAAACCTACTGTCCCAGAACTGTCTAAAATGGATCCAGTATAGAACTAGTTCGAAAGTTCTGCAGAGGGGGGCAATTTCCACTTCGTAGGACATCGCCATGTAAAAAGAGACAGTTGAAAGCATTGCGTTGGGATAGATCGAGAACCAGTACCGCCTCTTAAAGAGCCAGTTCTGCACTAGTCCTGAACTAGCGCGATTTACGGCAGGGTACGTACAAATTCTTGCATTATCTTTAGCATATGAGTCAATAAATAGCTATATATATATATGTATGTGATATATGTACATATGTACATACATAGTACATAAATATTTATGGGTGAATACGTGCACACGGCTAGTCTACACACCCCTTTCCCATGTCACTTTCACTGACAGCAACTGGATTTGCTTTGTACTCGTCGTATGTTGATTATTTTGTCCAGATAAAATGTTTATCAATGCATACGTTCAAGTATTTTATGTTTACATACATATGTACATACAGAAGTATGTCCACAACTCATTTTCATCAGCTCATTATTATTCCTGTACATGTTTCTTTTGAAGCTTTTTTTTTATTTTCTGTTGGGGCACTCGGTAAATCCCTTATAGACGACGGTTTAAAAGCTTAGTATCCAGCTTTTAAGAAAAGCAAAAACTCCATATAAAATGACGTACAAGAAATGGCTAAGAAAATTTTCTTGTTACGCAGTTGTTAGGAAATTTGCTACGCTTTCTACTAGGGTTTTCTAAACTTTTTTTGGGAATAAAGAGCACAAGGCAACCCATGTTTGCAAGACAAATATATGCTCGCTCTATTATTTCTTGAGGATAGAATGAGGCAACGGGCTTTGAAATATCAGATGTCAAAATTTCTTGGACACACAAACGAAATACTGGCAATTTTTTTCTTTACCGTTTCCTTAGGAGCTGGATACTAAGCTTAAGACTGTTATAATGGAACCGGGGATGATGACTTCTTCAAGTTTTTCAAGGAATATAAGTTGAGATTTTGTTGAAAAAATGAACAACAAGTAAACATGAACTTATGGGGTTGGTAAAAGTTGATGCAAAACTGAAACCTACAAAACTATTTACCAGGCATCTGTTGAAAACGCCAAACAGGGTGGTGGCGAAATTCCTTTTCAAAGGCGAACAGAGCTACGAGCCTCGCTGGGATTGACTACAGGACACACGGCCTAGGGGCATGGAGGATGTGGATTGTGCATAATATTTTATCTGCAACTATCTGGCCTTCGCCAGACTGAGATGTTATATTTTTGTGTCAGATGCTTTGAGAACACGTGTTACCTTTTATTTGCAACAAATCTAAAATTGAATAAAAAATCTACCAAGTTTTCAGAGGACTCCCATCTATTTTGAATGTATTTAAGGTAATCTATTAGCTCTTAAAAAATGGTTTTAATGAATTTTAATAAATTTTAAAATGTACATAAAGCTTAGTTTACCTCATGAGTTTGGGAAGGCTTACATACACAGTGACCCAAATACCTATCTACAATTATTATCAGAGCCCTCACGTTTGTAATTCGTATTTCTGCAACTTGTATTTGTCTTGGGTTCTCGACTAATGTTTTAGTCATTGATTTATACCTTAGGTACGATTTCATTGTGGCTCCCAAAACTGTGCCTATGACAGTTAATTTTCTTGTGCGATTCTTTTAGCCACATTATGCAATATTTTCGTAAATTCATATTTGTACATCTACTTGCCGAATACTTACATGAATATGTTTACACATTCACACATAAAATTATTTCTTTTTTGCTCAAATTTTGTCCTAATTTCATTATACATATTCCTTGATAGCCTGGCGCTTTGAAAGCGAAACTGGAAATTGATATAAATATCAACATTGCTTACCAACTAACGACTATCCGCAAACTAGCATAGTACTTATACATAAATAGTTGCTAAGGCGGCGGCTTACAGTGGGCAAGAATTACTTTTTTTTAAGCGATAAAATAAATAAATTAAACTTGAAGCTGCACTTCTGATTAAATACGCAGTACCCAGGAAACATTAAAATTCATTTTGAATAATTTGTTACCACCTAAAGTGTAAAATGATAATGGTAATTGTAATGGTAATAGTAATGATATGGTAATACATACATATGTATGTGTATATACACGTGATGATAATAGTAATAGATGATTATCTTAAGGTTATAGTGATTGTAGTGGTAATGGTAATTGTAATGGAAAAGGTAATTGTAATTGTCATGGTAAAGTAATGGCAGTCTTATAATGGTAATGAAACGGTAATTCTAATGGTAACGGTAATGAAACGGTAATTGTAATAGTAATGGTAATGAAAATTGCTATGATAACGGCAAAGGTAAAGGTAATAGGAATACATAGTAATGGTAATGCCAATGATAATGCTAAAAATAAATGATAAATAATGGTAATCGTAATAGTAATGGAAATGGAACGTTTATTGAAATGGCAATGGTAACGGTAATGGTACTTGTAATGGTAATGGTACTGTAAATGGTAATGGTAATGGTACTTTTAATGATAATGGTACTGGTAATGTCAAAGGTAATCGTAGGTTAAATTAGTAATGGTTATTGTAAATGTAATGGTAACTGTAGTGGTAATGATGATGGTAATGTTAAAAGTAATGATAATATTAAAAATAATGGTAGCGGTAGCGGTAACGGTGACGGTAATTGCGATGTTACAAATTGTAATCGAAATGCCGATCATTGCTGGCTAAGTAATCATGCAATATTTTCGAAAATTTATAACTATTTCTTTATTTATTTTGTATGTATATATATCATCCCCATGCACTTTGGAATTATGTATGTATGTTTATGCATGTTTGCGCGTAGTAACTAAGTTAAATATTTTTGCGATTTTCCACATACGCATGGCGTAAGTATGTGTGTATGTATGTATGTAAGCTTGCTTGTTTATTCGATTACACTTGTTGTTGTCAACATTAAAGTTGCGGTTATGCTTTTCTACTTTTTCTGTTCTGTTGTGCCTTCGCCTGCTTTCTTGTTATACACGGCTGAGTGTCGCTGTTGCTGTTGTTTGTTTTTTGTTGTGCTATTTCTTTGCTACATACCTCATTATTACATATTGTCACTAGCTGGGGGTGGGTGGTGGTAGATGCCCGTTGTTTTGTTGAGTGCCGTTAATATTGAAGCGCTTGCAATTGTTTTGCTTGCCACTTGAAAATATCCTGCAGACGTAAGCGAAAGCAGAAACAGCAACAACGAGAGGATGGGAAAAAGCAAGAATAATCTGCACGTGCCAGTGTTAAAAATAAAGCAACCGTTAAGCCTTGGTTGGCGAACAGACTGACAGGCTAACA
>NW_023458560.1:57341879-57364015 GCF_013731165.1 Rhagoletis pomonella
ATATGGCTAATATTCAATATGTACATTCAAGGTATATACTTCATGTGCCTTCAATTTAGTTTCAATTGAACTCAACTAGAAACTAAATATGTATGTACATACATATATGTCCTGAAGACTAGTGTGCCGAAAAGGGCTTATCAATAAACTCACTGAAGTCCACCGTTGTCCACCTGACAAAGACTTCACGAAAACTAACCTACTGGTCTTTCAATATGTTAGTAAGACCCGTTATCACATATGTGGCACGGTCCGCGTGACCATTACAGGAGATATGGGCACCTGTCCAACGGATGCCCTTTATGTCATGATAAAAACATTACAAGGTAAATTCATTCTCTCATTTCGTCGGCCATGATTTTTTTCTGGCGTTTGCCAACATTTTAAAATCATATAAAATTGAAAATAAAAAAATTAAATTGTTCACAATTGTTGTTGTTTGAGATTGAAAATGAGAATGTGTGTGTGAGTTTGAGTTTTGATTTTAAAATTATATTGTTGGCAAACGTCAGACTGCCTCTCAATGGTTTTACCTTGTTATGTTTTTATCATGCTTTATGTCATTACGGAATGCCTTTCTTTTGCCTATTCTGTGTGATAAAGAGGCCAGCTGGAGCGCCCTACGGCTGCACAATATGATCAGCAAGAAAATTGGAGATCTTCAAGGTCATTTGGAGGTTCTAAAGGCATTCCTGGATAATCCTGAGTTATATTCTATGTGACTGCCCACGTATCGTAAATAGCAGACTGATACAGCTTGGGGAACGATTGTCTTATTCATCCTCCAAAGTGCATAACTTCTTCAATAACTTAAAATTGATTACAAATAGGGTTAAGCACAACAGAACTTCTTAGGTCGCAGCGCAAGTATAACCGACGTAATTATAATAATGATAATAATAATAATATGTATGTAAGAGACAAACATTTGTACAGACTGTACTGCAAAATTAATTGTTATACGTACTTAATTTGTTTTTGTTGTACCAGCTGTGTTTTAGTTTTACTGACTGTTATTTTATCTACATTTTTAATAAACTTCGCATAGGTCAAACATTTTAAAAACTTATCAATTTTTTGGTAGGTTTTGCTTGGTCTTATGCCCTGTATGCAGCTCTCAAGAAAACGGTCAAGAAAAAATTTAGCATTATTTCTTGTGTGTCCAAGGAATTTTGACATTTTTGATACTTTGCGCAGCATATGCATATTTTATGTTTTAAAACAAAACCATAACATTTGAATTTCAATAACATTTGTACTCTTTTAAGATTTGTTTTATATTTGTTTATTTTACCGTGACGTTTTCCAAATATCGAACTTATAGAAATAAACACTTTTTGCCACTTACTCCAGCACTTCCGTTATAAATAAGATAATAAATAATAACAAATTTACTTTATTTGCGGCGAACTTCACCTTTTGCCTCTGTTGAGCCGCTTTTAATCTCGGTAGCGATTCCATCGTGGAAATAGTTCGACACGCAGTCATTGGCATTTCAGAAGACGTAACAGCTCAGTAACTTTTGCGATTGCACCTTCTGAACGGGTTGTTTTGTACTTTTTATCACCATTTGAGACAACATAATGTGTGTTGTTGAATTTGACAGCTAATTAGGGGATTCCCTTAAACTCGTAAAGTCTTAAACCGTGTAAAACTCGTAAGTTTACGAGGCTTTTATAGGAACGCCCCCTTTGTGAAAAGGTGTAAATAGGGGCGTAAACTGACTGTTTGACAGATCAACCAGGATTTTGTGAAGCCATTTTCGTTTCGTAGTATTTTCCATAACATCCCGCCATCTTGTTTCTATCACTCTTGGCTAAAATACAATTAAAAATGCCGAAAATTAGCAGTAAACCTATGTCAATACAGTTAGTGGATGAAATTCATTCATTTTATTAGCGTATTATTTTTTTCATTATTTTATGATACATTTTAGTATAAAGATTTCGGCCTCTCGGCAACATTGATGTTTACGGAGTCGTTTGACAATCATATTTGCCTCATAAATTTACGAGGGGCTCGTAAATATAGCTCCATACAAATTTTGACAGTTCCTTTACGAGGCTCATAAATTTACGGGCTTACGAGGCATTTACGAGTTTAAGGGAAGACCCCTAGTGATTGAGACAATTGAAGAAGTATGCATGCATTAGTAAATAAGTGTCGCAGTATTGTCCGGTGTAGACCCTAAGTAAGCCTTTAAAAATTAATATTCTCCCACCCTGTCCGTCAATTATCTCCTTACGTTTTCTCTTTACGTTTAATACAGCAACGTTTTTACGCTAACGTTTGTTATTATGACCGAAAAGCTCAAATTTATTTCAATGGAAAATTCGTCTTCGTCGAGAGTTGATGTCGAACGCAAACGCTAAAATAAAGAAAAAATTTTCGCTAAAAGTGCAAAAGTGAAAAAAATAATAAAAATTATCATTTCAAACGAAGTTAAACGAACCCTGTGGACGAGAAAATTGCAAAAAAACGATACTTTTACAGCGCATACAACTCAAACTAGTTGTGCAAATTTCTCAAGCAGAATTAAAATTGCAGTTGTTCTAGAATAATCTTTTGAGTATTCAGTAAAATAATTAGCAAATATAAAATTTAACTACTTCAGCACATGAATAGTTAAATTCGAGGCAGCATTTTTGAAGAAACAAAGCATTAGTTGCATACATATGTATATGTAAGGAGCTCCCACTGCACCAAAGTCGGTCTGTTAGCGAGGGGTCAATTACATAAGCGCGGTAGGAAGAAGTGATTTTTCGACAATCTCTTGTGTAATAAAAAACTTCCTCGGAAGTGTAAAGGCGAGCAAAAGACGCAAATAAAGGAATCAAAAAGCTTGTCACGGGCGGCATCCCCGTCCTCTGAAAATCGTGTAACTTCTTGGTGCACGTTGCGCCCCTTTGTACACTCGTACGCTCCTTCATACACATCCATAGTGGTGGTCATACGCTATACTCCCGGTTCGCTTTGTACACTCGTACGCTCCTTCATACACATATACTCCCGGTTCGGTGCGCAATATACATATGTATGGACAGCAGTAGAAGCGACGACGAGCGCCGTGACCATAAAATTTCTTATGTGCCGCTACAACAACAACACGACGAGCGCCGTGTGTGTGTGGAGTACATATAGAAGTACGCTTTTAAGTTGCCATATTTACGCGCACGACCTGCAGCTGCCAGAGTCATCGTAACCAGTCGGCTGATCCCCGCGTGAAGCAGCGCAATTTCACTATTCCCAGCAGCTAAAGCGAACTTTTGCGGGAACGTTGTTTAAAACTTGTCGTTGTCGTGGACGTCGTTTTAGTTGTTGACTTTTAATCACCCGTTTGCCGGTGCTGCTAATAAACCTATTGTGTTGCTATTTGAATAGATTTGCTTTCCCCATATTTTATCGCAATTTGTGTACGTAGAGGAGTGTTATAAAACCGGCAAGCAGTAGCCGGTAAAATATTGTTTTCTCTATTTAATTGTGTACATTGAAATTTTAATTGTACATTTTAAAGAGTGCGGAAAGCGGTCTAGTCCGATTATGTCCCAGAATCAACGTGACACTCTTATACATTTGGTCGCTGGCGGGTAAGTGATTTTTTTTTTTTTATCAATTTGCATATCTACATACCTACTACATTCATTCTATTTATGTACATAATTTCACAAAATTTGCTCGTAAAAAATATGCACACAATTAACTTTGCACATGTGCCAGCTGCTAATGGAAAATTTCCAACTAAGTAATATTTGTGTGTTCCAATTGTTTTTCTTCATGTTCCTCAAAGTCTGTTGACTTGTACTCTGCCATCAGGCAACATCAAAGGCTTCTTATCAGAGATAACGCATTGCAAGTGTTTTGCAAATCTGTGATAAGAAACAAAAAATGATAAGCGTGCTACGCAGTCACATGTTAATTAGGCAACAGTATCAAGCTAATGATTGAGCCATTGTATTACATAAATAGTATTGGGTTAAGCTCATGAAAAATTGTGTAATTGCAAAAATATCTACACCATTTAAATTTTTTCGGAAACTCAACTAGAAATAGATGTTTTTGCCGGTCCACTTGGTTTTGTTTTGTTCTTGTGTGGCTACCATAACCTTTCCTAATCTAATCTAATGAAACATACAGAGAGAGCGATCAAAAGCTGTGCTGCTTTGCCTTGAAATATCCGGTTATTAGTGTCAGGGCGAAGGAGGAATTGAAAATACACAAATTCGCTAGGAGGTTTCAAAGGTTCAGATAAGCTTATAGGTAGGTATAATAGACATATGCATCCAATGCTATGCATCTAATCAAAATCACCCTTTTTGTCGCCTTTAGCCAATAGTGCAAATTAAAAAATAGACTCTAAATAGCCCAATACAACGCCTTCGATGCTGGATGTCTCCTCTTACCGTCTAAAAATATTCCCAAGATAAGTCGAAACTTTCTGCTCCTCAGTTCTTGTTGAAACTCTACAAAAAAAAAAACAGAAATTTTAAATTGATGCTCACAACAAAATCAATGCTACAAACTACGTCCAAACTTGTAATTGCACTTTAAGATGAAGTTACTCTTAGCCAAAAACTGATGTGTGTCTTATGGTCGCAAACGGCAACTAAAGTTAGATTTGGACTAACAGTACATAGATACATAGTTTGTAAAAAACATTGGAGATGAAATTATTTGCACCCAAAAAACGCTCGGAAAAGAAATGAGGGCAAATGCGTGCACGCCTGCTCCACATGCTGCCAAAAAAAGACAAATCGGCGCAGGCATAAATAACTATATGTATGCATTAGTTTAGGGCAAGCGAAGTGTGAGGGCATTGAATTAAACAAAAAAAAACAACAAAAAAAAACTTGATAAGAAAGGCACAAAGATAACGAACGAAGAAAAAAGGCAATGATTTAAGGACTCTTAAAGTCGCCTGTCGCTGTAGCTCGTCTGTACATACATATGTACTACACACTATATCAGCATCTAATTGTTCAAAGATAAGGAAAACATATTTGACCATTAAATTTCTTATGTGGGGTATGCGACAACAGTGGGTCGGTCCTGCAAACACATATCACACATACAGTGGTAGTAAAATAAAACGGGACGTGACTGTAGGGTATTTTACCTATATTTTTTTATACTTGTTTAAATTCTTTATGTTCAATTTATGGTTCAATGAATTTGTTTGTTATCAAAAAGAAAATTTTTGATTATTCAATAATAAACTTTCAAACAAGAAAGAAATAAATATTTTTAAATTGAACAATATATCATACGATATAGTGACATTTTAACAAATTTTACCTATTTGTATTTATTGTTTCTTTTATAAAAGTGCAGCTCAATATCTCACAAGTCATATAAATCCATTTATCAAACTTTGTACAAAAATTTAAATTTTGCAAAATTGCATCTAAATTGTCAACTTTTTAATCAGAATTCTCTAAATAAACTCTGAGGCAGGGCGATCTTCAACCAAATTCTCAAATAGAGTATTCTTGAAAAAATTTCTGAGATAGGACGTTTTCGAACCGGCTGCCGCGATAGGTCGGTCTTCCACGCAGCCTTCGATATAATAAAGCGCAAGTTTAAAGGTGGTAAAAAATCGCGTTGATTTTTGATAAATTTTTTTCTGACCGTATTATGAATTTTTTCCATAAAAAAATTGTCGAACATACTTTGTATGGAAGAAAATGCGAAAAAAAATTCAAAAATCCCCCCAATTTATGAATTTATATGATTTTTGTAAAATAAGTAGCTGCACTTTTATAAAAAAAAAAAAAATTATAAATATTTCTAAAGAAGTTAGGTAAATTTTTTAAAAGTTGCGTTCCCATTTATTTTTTCACCACTGTACATACGTGTGCATGGGTGAATGTACTATTGGATCTACTTTTATCAGCCATGCCTAACGCTCGTATCTTTTTTAGGACAAAATCAGTATATTAAGTACTGCGCAAAAATCCCGTTTCGCAGTATCTCCATTTAATAATAAAAGCATTTTTTACAGTACATTACAGAAACAGTTTACCAATAGAATAAAGAAATTCCTGGTATGCTACACATAAGACCAGGTATTTCTTTATTGTACACCCCGAGACAAAACTGCATACTTGGAATTTTTCTAAAAATTATGAATACAAAGTTTGTTGTTGTGGCATTTTTTTAATTTCTCTATAAAGTTTGTAATGTGGATTTATATGGTATTAAGTATTATATAATTAACTAGACTTGAATAAGAAAGTATTAAACATTAAACAACCGAAAGGAAAATAATCAAAACTGGTCTATATGTCATGTCCCTATTTTTTTTAAACATGTGCATTTTTAAAACGTGTTTCCGCGAACACTGTGTATAAAAAAATTTAGGCAGAAAAAAAGTATAAATGCAGTATTTCGGAAAAAACCGCGGTGTCCATTTTTGGAATCCAAAAAAAAAAAGTATTATTCATACTCCCGAAAGAAAGTATAGATACGAGCGTTAGCCATGCCCATAAATAAATAACCGAAATTAATTACTCCAGATACTTAAAATAATTATTTTATATTTTATATTAAGAAAATGTTAACTTTAGCGCTAGCAATGTTGATAAGATAAAAAATAATATTTTATGTGTTTTCAAATAAGTACCCACTTAAGTACAACTAGTACAGTGAAGATTAGTTGATAAATATATGAACATGATAAGAATGCATTTAACACAAAATATGTAAATATTATACAGAAACAAATATTGAGTACAGCGCAAATGCTCTTTATTTTTTAATTTTTTTCGTACAACTTTTGAACTTTTAATTTGCAAAAAAAAAACTCTAAATGTGTTAATTATCCTTTCTTTGTTTTGTCAAAAGTCTTTCTTGTAATTCTTTCATGTCACGTTTTCTACCCTTTTGAGAGAAAATTTTTTGTTTTTAGTTTTCTACTTTTATTTTGCTTTCAGTTTTTGTTCTTATATTGCTTATACTTGTTGACTTGAACAGTGAGATGTTTGTAAATATGTATGTATTTACATATGACTAACTTAGAGTGTAAAGTTGCTAAGTCTGGTTTTTTGTAAAAAAAAAAAATGTTATGCAAGTAGCAAAAACAATTGAAAATTTCTACTTTTCTAAAATATCGAACCAACTGTTTTCTTTCTAACCTTTTCTATACAGTGGCACCCAAAGAATGCAACAACTTTTCATCAACGCCGTTATTTTAGCTTGGATTAAGCGAAATCTTTGTTGATTCGAATTATTCCGTAATGAGTGATTGAAGAATATGAGTTGCAAATGTTTTTATTTTCCTCTGTAAAATTTGAAATACCTGACTTAGCAACTTTTCGCTATAAGCTAGTGATATGGTACATATGTATAGCTATTTGTAAGCATTTACTTACCGTTCTCATGTTTTTCTCATTTTATTTTTATCGTTACATTCTTTAGTCTCTTTCTGTTTTGCTTTTTAGTGTCGCTGAGCTATTTTTAGCCACAATAAAATTGAATGCCCAAAAAATAGCAGAGTAAACGCTTAAGAAAATTATATTTTCTCTGTTGATGGCACAAAACTACTAATACATATGTACACATTTATTTACAAACGTACATACATACATACATACATACATACATATGTGAACGGCATTATGATAAACAAGATAGACCTACATATATACATATGTATTTATCCAGCAGTGCCAAGAAGAATAATTAATTTAAATAAAAAAAAATATAGATTCCGTCTGTTGGGTACGAAAATAACATGCATTTTTGTATACATTAGGGTGCCCCTTATTTGGCAAGTTTAATTATTTTTTCGTTCCAATCTCTATTTATTAAAATTAACTGTGCAATAAATAAGCTCATCAGATGTTTCACTCATTGAAGAATTATTTTTAGATCCTGTATCGGTCCAATCTTAGTTAGATCCAGCTAGTAGACTAAATCGAGTGTCTTTTTGTAACCAAATCTTTAGCACCAAGAAAAATAAGGATTTCATAGAAACCTCTTTCTATGTACATAGTTGTACGTTGCACTTGGAGATCATAGAGAACATTCGACTTTTGAACGCTACGATAGGAAGTTTTGTGAACTAACCCCAGTTTAGCAACGTGGCCACCACCCAAGTCTATGTATGTAATGCAAAAATATCCAGGAATAGATCAGTCCCTCCCCGATCCACGATAGGCACTTTCAGGCCGCCTCAACCGAGCCGAGCAATCAGAGCACCTAAAAGATGCTGCGACCTTGAGTATATTGTGGCCTCAAAGCTGATTCGGAACACGATGGTCGGAAAGGCCATGTTTATTTTTCAAGAAATGTTTTTTTTTTTTTCAAAAAAGTATAACTAATGAGTAAGGCCGAGTAAGATCTTCATTCTTTTACCAAAAAGTAATAAAAAGGGTCATTTAATGATCTACGAAAAGAAAAGCCGCGCATACTGCCGCCAAAAAGTGTGGCGGCCAACTTTAGCAATTGTTCCAAATAACATAAAGTGTATTTTAAAGAATAGGTATTAATATAATATATTCTATATTTAGCTTTATCTAATTTATAAGATGTGTCTCAGCAAATCCGAGTAAAAGTTCCAAAATTAGCGAATCCAAAATACTAAAATTTCATGAAATTTGGTATTTAGAGGTTAAGAACTCATTACAATTTTCAAATTATTTTCAAATTCCAAAATGTAAAATCCAATACGGCGGTTTTGTAATTTTTTAATAAAGTTATTGAGGTTTGATTTTTGCAAATGACGAATTTCGTATAAAATTATAAACAAAAAAAATCTTAAAACAACGATGGGGGGGTCCAGGTAAATTTTTTTTGGTCTGAACATATAGCAGGCGGTACCAACAATCCCCCATTTACGTATGTTCAACCGTCTGTCAAACATCCTGTATAATTATAATTACTGTTAATATTTCATGCTTTAATTCAATAAATAATTTATTTTGTCAAGCAAAAATATTGTGTTACTCAACTGCAAGAAATTCATTAAAGAAAAGGGCAATTTTTAAGATATTTTTATTTTTAGAGAAAAGAAAGTTGTCAACTGAAAAAAATTTAAATGTGATAGAGAATTCGAGACCAGTGAGTCTTGAAACCTATCGCTACCTAAAGGTGAAAAGGTGCCAAGTCCATTTTTTTTTCAAAATTTAGTTTTTGATGTAGAATAGCAGGTAATACGAAACTACATCGATTTTTCATTTCTCCTGAACAATTTCAAAAAAAAAAAAAATGAACGGCACCTTTTCACCCTTGGGTGACGATATATTTTTTGCAGATTTTTCGAAACCTGAAAACATGTTTTTTAGCAACTTTCTATATTGTCCATTAACAAACGTATGCATAGTATGGAAAATTAGACTTTAAAATAATTATAATTTTTTATAAATCTCTCACTCTATGTCAATAAAAAAGTGCAAATTGATTTTTTTGATACAACCAATATTTATCGAGGTATGATATGATAAACAATGGCTTACGCGGAGACATCTAATATTTTGGTACAACATCCAAAAAAACTTAGAAAAAAAAAAAATAAAAATTTTGTGGTTACAAACACTTTATGACCTCCTCTACAACATATCCGAAAATCGAGCAAAAGTAATTTTTAACCAATTGAAACAGTGTGGAATGCCTCACATTCCTGCCTTATGCTTTCGTCAGTTTTTGAACCATCTATGTACCACCTTTAGTTGTGTGATCTTAAGTTGTTTACTAGAATTGTCGAGTTCTAGACCACTTTGCTGCCCATTTCGATCTTGAATCTATCGTCAAAGATTGTCATCTCTGTTGAACTGGAAGATGGGTACCTTTGTTTTCATAAGTTCCCCCAATTTGCTTAAGCTCAATCTGCCTTTATATGTGCCCTCGCTCATGAAGTTTAATAGAGACTGCTTTATGGTCTGTTCTATGACTATGTGCAGTGACATACGGTCGAGAATGACTTCCAGAGCTGCGGCGTGGTTAGTGCGCATGACACCCGATTAACAGGCATGCGCCAGCTATTGAAGCCTTGTAAGTGATCTTATCAACGTGTTAAAGGCGGTCTTCTCGGATCACGCCATCGCTCCATATGTTACTAGTGGCCTGACTATCCTGGTGAGCATCTAACGCAGAATATGTGTATTTAAAAGCTACACTCCTAGTATTTGCCGATTAACCTTCTGGAAACCATTAATGCTCGAATGTCTTTTCTAACAGCGCAATTCCTCCATAATATTTTGGTGTCAGAGATTTTCCTAAGATATTTCGGTATACATATGTGATTTTCCGCTGATTTCGAGATTTCTCTCGGGACTTTTTTTTGAACTTCCAGACCATTCGGGATTTTTTTTCGGACTTTTCAACCTTTTTCGGGACTTTTTTGGGATTGAAAAATTTGCACGCCGAATTTTGCTTTTGCACAAAATGAAACTATATTCAATGTATAATTTAAAGGGCTGTGCGATTAATTGATTATTTAAAATTTTAAGTAATCACAAATGTAACTCAATTTTTCGATTAATTGGAAATTATGATTACTCAAAAGTTCAGTTACTCGAGTAATCAAGATTTTGATTAACCCAAAACAGAAATATTTGAGTATTTTGCTTTATGATTAATCAACATTATGAGTAAAATGAGTAATCGACAGTACTCTTGACATATAAAGTTGTAGAAATTCCTTGATACTTTGAAAACAACGTTGCTCTTTTCATAAATTAAAATGAAATATTTTTTTTTTACATATACAGAATTGTAAAAAAGAAAATAAGCATTTTCCAAAGCAAACTCTTTTAACGAGCAAAATTCAATTTTTTGAGTAATCATATTTTAAGTAACTCGATTAATCATCGTTTTGAGTAATCAAAATTAATTTATTACTCTAAAATGCATGCTCAGTACGTACGGTCTCTAGAAAAAAGTCGATTTAAAATGATTTTTTCGCTTGGGTGAATAACTTGCTTGCATCACCCTTGAACCTAATTGCCAACACTTTCTAGAAAATCACCAGTCTTATCTCTTAAAAAATAACGTAATTCCATAGAAAATAAATTAAATGATTTTTTGCCTAATAAAAGCATCTTGGAAACTTTCTTGCTTAGCTGCATTTATTTGAATAACCTTTAAAAGATTTAACTCATACAAACCTCTTTAAACATCTAAATAGTCTCTTCATACGTAAAAATATCCATGCATGTGATAGTTTGTATTATCTTTGGCACTTAAAAATGTTTTTTTATTCCTTTTTTAGTAGAGTTTTTTTTTTTATATGCCGCATTTGTTGAGTAGCAGTCCTTGAATTTATTATAGGCGCACATACATACCTATGTATGAACATAGTACATCCGAATACATATATCGAAAAAATAGTCAAGTAATCAGAGTAGCGTAAGCCACTAACCTTCATTCACTCTCTCTCTCTCTCTGTGTTCTGTGTGCGAACTTGAGTCCTCGAACAGCAGCTTATCTGTGTATGTTTGTTGTGTGCTTGCCTGTTTGGTTTCCACAAGTATTTAGGTGCCTAGTTACCCTGCAGGAAATGTATCTAACTATAAGCTAACTAAGTTGATTAGGAACGAGCTAAAAGTCACTAATACCTGCATATTTTCTTTGACGAAAGCTAACTATATTTCTATGGCGATGGTCGCGAAATAGTCAAGTGGTAACCAAAATGCATTTGATGTAACTTACTTGTAACTAACTACTTTTGGACATAAAATATTAATATTTTATTTTATTTTATTTTTTATTTACTTTATTACATTTCATATTTGTTTACATATTCTGCTCTAGGTGGTCCTATATTCGAACTCCGTCAGACACAACTTCAAAGTGATAATATGAAATTTCGATCTTCCCTTTCTTTGTCCTCAGTTCGAAAAAGTATTTGCGAAGTGCAGGATATTTAAATAGAAACGCTTTTAAAGAAAACAATCCTCCTGCATTACTTGTCAACTAGTTGCAAGTTAGCTTTTTGTATAAGTTATATATTTTATAGAAATCCCGCAAAAAAGCTAACTACAAGTGGGTTATTTTTTATCAATTGATATTTTTTTCCTGCAGGGTATGTATATGCAAATGTGTGTACTAAATATGTAGTATATGGTGTGCGAGCCCCCTCGTTTACTGGATAACGTGTGTCTTTAAATAATCGCAAATGATAGTCATACAAATAACTGCGCAAATCAGTGAATGTATAAATTTATACGAACAAATATATTAGTGTGGGTGTGTCAACAAATATGGTGGAAAATTAGATGAAACACAAATCACACACAGAACTGTTCCAATATGGCAATGTGGTGGTCCATGTTATTAAAGGTCATTCAGACAATTTTTCTTTTTAATACTAAAACAGTTTTTTTTTTGTTTTTTTTTAAGAAATTTGAAATTCAGTGCAATGTGGAATAGCAATATGGGTATCAAATAAATGAGAAAATCTTTGCTAGAATTGAAGACAATTACATTTTTTCGTGAGCACGGACGAATAGGTATTATAAATGTTCTTGCAAATTTCCAATCGTTATTTTCGAAAATATAAAAAGAAAAGAGACTAATATGGCCACAAACACAACCTTTAATTTTGTCCTTCTAAACTCATTCGTTTAGGTTAAACCAAATTAATTAAAAGGACGTTTGCAATACTTAATCGTTCTTAGGAATCAAATTTGTTTTTTTAATCTACAGAATTCTACATTGAATTTTTTGAATTAATTTTAACCTCGAAATTTCAAAGCCCTTTACCTCTAGAAAGATACCGCTATTTCATACTACAGATAAGAAAATCTCAGAATGCTTCGGAATTTTTTTCGAGATTCTTCGTGCTTTGAAATTTGGGAATTTTTAGGATTATTTCAGAACCTTTCCGGTATTCGGCAGGACCTTGCTATATTTTTTAGTACCTTTCTTAATCTTTTAAGATACTTTCGGATATTTGTTGCATATTTTCGAAATACTTTAGGTTTACTTAGAACTTTTCTGGATTTTTTTTTTAGAAATTTTTTGGGAACAATTCAGCTATTTCCCCGATATTTTCGATACTTTGCCGGTGTTTGTAGGACCTTTCGGATGTTTATAGAATTTTCGAAGTTTTTTACGGTTGTTTAAGAACTTTTCTGTGCTATATTCTTTTGGGATTTTTTCGTTTAATTTTAGAATTTTTTCGCGTATTTTTTTAAATTATTTGAGAACGTTTTGGGACTTTGCTTTATTTTTCGGGATCTGACACCCGCAAATTGTTTTTTGGATATTTAAAAAAATGTTTTTTAGAATCATTTCAGAACTTTTCAAAGAACTGAATGCTTTATTTTTGTGGCTTTACCGGAGTTTAAGGGGTTTTTTCTGATATTATTTAAAAATTGTTCGGAATTTTTTCAGGGAATTGCTTTATTTTGCAGGGACTATAGTGGGGTTTTAGGAATTTTTTCGCCTATTTTTAGAATTTTTTTTAGAGATTTTTTGTGATAACTGCAAAATTTGTCGGAATTTTTTCAGGGACTTTAACGGGGTTTTAGGGGTTAGTTGAAATTTCTCGGAAATATTTCAGACTTATGGAGATTTTTCGGGAAATTTTTGGATCCACAACTAAATTTAGATCTAAACTCAAAAATTATCTTCTATTTTTTGCTTTAAAAAATAAAAATCCAAACACTTAGAAAAAGTGTAAGTGCCAAAATAGTGTTTTTTAATAGGTACTTTGCTCTTTTACGTAGTATCTATTTTTTCCCCCTCGAATGTTCATGGGGTTAGGATAAGTAGATATTGTTTGCTGGAATTAACTGCTTGTCAACAACCATTATATAAAAAATACGAAAGTAACGTTACAGAATTATAAACGATGTCATGTTGACAATTTAATTTTTAATGGAAATTGTAGGTTATTTAATCGAAAATCACGTACATATGTATTTGCATTCAATTCCAAAATAGAGCCAGTGTAAACCCTTTACATTTATTTTTGGGTTCGGAAACGTAAATATGGCTCTCAAATTTTCCTCTGGCAATGATGACCTTGTCATCCGCATAACCTTAAAAACGAATGCCCATGGTGGACATCCCTTTTTAGTTTTTAGTTTCACCACACTGTCGCCCAATCTGGTTTCAACAATTCTAGTATGAAGCAGCGTTTCCACTAATTTGCAGATAACCAGCTGCACGCTTCCCTTCTCTAGTGCTCTGCGCACGCCAATGTATGACGTATTGTCCAAAAAAAAATTAGCGCCCCCTATGTCGAGGAAGGAACCTCCTTCGATCCATTGCCAGCAGGCTATGTATAATTTTATAAGATTTCAAATTGAATAAATTCTTTTCTAACGAAATGTTATTTTGCAGTCATAAAAATTATTTATAATGCGCTATTTACATATGTACATACATACATACATACATACTTAATGCATTCATCTTTATATTAATTAAAAGTCAACATTGAAAAATTTTGCTTACACAAAAATTTTGTTTTCGTCTAAACAAATGGTCAAAACAGCAAGCAGCGTTTGTTTTTCTATATTTCAAATGGTATTGGCAATTGCACAAGAATTTCACGATCGAACGAACGTCGAGGCGACGACAAAAACACATCAAAACAAGAGCAGCAATAACAACAATCGAGAATAACGACAGCAAACATAAATGTGTATTACAAGTATTGCACATATAGTGCTTATCATAACTATAGATACGACATTATACAGCACTATTTTTAAATTTTAGTTATTTTGCTATAAAAATATAGTTTATTCCTTAACAAAAACCGTTCAAATCCAAGTTTAAAACTTTGTGCAATATTTAGAAAAAAATTAACTTACCCAAAAATTTCGAACTTTTTAATTAGACTTCCTTGAAAGGTTTAGGCTGCATTGCACCAAACTCATTTAATTGGAAATCAACTTTAGTTAAATTTTGTATTTAATTCTAAAATTTTTTTTTTTTCAGTTTCAATAAGCTTTTTATTTATGTGAGTAAAAATATGGCAGCACCGTGCTAAAAGTGGTAGTAAAAGCAAGGCTGGTATACAAGTAACAGCTGATACACAAATTTGTGATGTGTATATATTGATCAGCTGATTAAACGTGTGACATCTCTGAGTGTGGTTATGCTGCTGCTTAAATTTTTACTAGAGTGAAAAGTGAAAATTGATTGGTGAAACCAAAAATTCGAAAATTAAAGTAATTTTCACTTAAATGAATCTGGTGAAACGCAGCCTTAGAGTTTACAGTTTTGTAGCTCATTAATGAATACCAAAAATGTGCAAGTTTGAAGTAGCCGGGATTTACAGTTGATTTTTGGGCTTTTTTTGTTCTTCTTGTATGGAGAAAATGAGCAACACCTTTACCAAAAAAAAAATTGGCAAAAATCAAAAGCAAATCTCAGGTACCTCGAAATGGCAATTTATTACACTAAAAATTAAATGCTACAACTGCATACTGAAAATATCTTAAGAAATCTTATTAAACAAATTTTAAGAATTTTTTTAAACATCGCTAATAGAACAAACTATATTTGTATAAAAAAGTATATAAAATTAAAAAATATTAAAATAAATTGTCAAAAGCTGTCAATATGTGTGTGTCGTATAGTTATGAAGAGCACTTTAGTACAGTACCAGCATATTAAAAATTAGAAATTATTCTTCAAGAAGTGATTAATGCAATGCACTGCGCATTGGCAGTTGGCCACCTTTTTTTCCAACCAATATTGCAATGTTGATTATTTTTAGTGTTTGTTACACTTTTTTTTTATTACACTTTTTGTTTGCTTTCTCGCTGCTAATGAACGTGCACCATCAATGCGTAATCATTTGCGATTTGTTCGAAATTGTTGCTTTGATATATCGTCGTTTATATGTTTGTGCTGTTGGTTGATTGTCGGATTGTCGGATTGCTGGCGCAGCTGGCGAGGTTGGTGTCATTGCACTGCCGTGCGCCATGTTAAGATCACAGTGAGCTACAGCGCGAGGGTGCGATTTGTGCACTTTTCACTTTTTCGTGTATTTTATTTTTGTTTACCGGTTAGACACCTTGATTTTATTTTTTTTTGCTGTGAATTCTCGTTTCTGCATTTTCTGATTTTCCTCATCTAATGTATTTGAGTACATACTCGTAAAATGACAACATGAATTGGGTTAGCGGCAATTTTTTTTTTTTTTGGTACGTTCGAAAATAAAATATTTATACTAAATTTGTAATTGGGGTCTAATTTGTCAAAGTAGTGTGGTTCTAACGAGGAAAATGTTTCGTCTGGATGATGTCACCGTTTTGGGCCAAATGCTTCATTTTATTCACCAAACTCTATTCGGCTATAATCGTAGCGACTAATATCTCGATTAAAAGTTCAAATCTCCTTTTGATAGTAAGGAGAGCTGCAATGGAAATCTGGAAGCGGCGTTCATCATAGAAACATTTTTCGAGTGCCAGTTTACAAAGTTGACCTCTCGTTAAAAACGAAAAATTCAAACTTATTTCCCTTAAAGCCAAATTTCCGTACGAGGATGGCGTTTTAAGCGGAGTGGCCCTTTTTATCGATCGGGCTTCGATTCATCGGCGTTTTATTTTTTGAAAAACTGTTAAAAAATTTAATTTAAATTATTTAACAATCAAAACCATCAGATCAGCACCGTTCGTTCGATTTTCAAAAATTTGCAATAAGGTTCTACTTTTTGGAAAAGAATTGCCACCTTTTAAAAAACTAAATTCAAACTACATACTTAAAAAAATAAATTAATTATTACAAAATGCGTATCAATCGGAATGGTTTTGAAAAGTCTTTTTCTTAGCTTAACTATAGGAGGGTTGCCACCTGTTTAAAAAAATTAATTTCAATTTTAATTAAGGGAATTAGGTAATATAAATATGTATCACCATATGGATGCCGCCAGACGAAAGTACTTTGAAGAGGGCTGCCACCTGTTTCAAAAGTCGAATTTAGTTAACTTATACACAAGTTATATAAACATCAAAATGTGGGTGTCAAACGAAAGGGTGTTGAGAAATCTTTAGTTTGAACATTTGTAATGTTTGAAGAGGGTTGCCACGTGTTAAAAAAGTTACATTCAAATTATTTAGTAAGTTAGGTGAGTTATTAAAAGATGGGTATCAATCAAAATTTGTTTGAGAAGTTTTTATTTCTGAACTATATTTAGCGGGGTTGCCACACGTTAAAAAAAAAACAAATTGAACTCAATTCATCAGCTAATTAAAATATGTCCAGTGTTAGACGAAGCAGAGGTAACAAAGTTTTAGCTTGAAAATACTTTTGAAGGAGTTGTCACCTGTTCTAAAATTCGCTTTAACTAACTTATATACCAGTTATATGAAGTATGAAAATACGTGTATCCAAACGAAAGTGTTTTAAGAAATCCTTAGTTTGAACATTTAGAATGTTTGAAGAGGGTTGCCACTTGTTTAAAAAGAGACATTTAAATTATTTATAAATTGGATTAATTATTAAAAGATAGATATCAATCGAAATGGGCTTGAAAAGGCTTTATTTTCGAAATATATTTAGGAGGATTGCCACCTGTTTGAAAATTCGAGCTGAGTTAACTAATACACAGGTTATTTGAAATATTAAAAAGAGGGTGTCAGACGAAAGATTGCTTAAGAAATGTTTAGTTTGAACATTTGGCTTATTTTTGAGGGGTTTCAAAAGGGGTGCAACGTTTTTAAAAAGTTAAATTACAATTATTTAACAAGTTAAATTAATTAT
Organism: Rhagoletis pomonella; assembly: GCF_013731165.1. Classification (NCBI taxonomy): domain Eukaryota; kingdom Metazoa; phylum Arthropoda; class Insecta; order Diptera; family Tephritidae; genus Rhagoletis; species Rhagoletis pomonella. The sequence continues at coordinate 57,359,541 of NW_023458560.1, forward strand.
TAAAAGATGGGTTTCAATCGAAATGGGTTTGCAAGTCCTTATTTTGAACTATGTGTATTTAGCGGGGTTGCCACATATTTAAAAAATTCCATTCTACTTAATTCATCAGTTAATTGAAATATGTATAAAAAAATTCAGACGAAAGAGACCTTGGCCTGTAGATGAGTGATGGCTGCGCGGATTTGGATGAAATATGCTACTCAGATCGCTTATAACTCTGACTGGCATTTGGAGTATTTTTTAGGTTTTTGAAATTCAATTTTTGGGCTTTTTAACGCCATGCGGGTTCACTAGTTATTTTTATTTCCGCAAATTTTTAAAAGACATAAATATATCACTTTTAAATCTCTCCCGAGCTATAAATTAACTTACTAAATCAGAAATGATCCATATAAGGTTTCGCTGCCGTAGTCACTCATTTCCTTTATCATTGCATTCTTAAAACATACTTGTTCCAAGAACATTTGTATGTAAATAAGCATGCATTATCTAAACTACCTCATCTATGTGCATATATGTATCTACTATATGGGGTGTTCCATACCAAAACGGACGGGGTTCACACTTCATGTGTTTGATTTGTTTCAAATTTTTAGGGTTGATGCATAAACATAAGTAATAAATAAATACGAAATTTGAGCTTGATTAGTACATTTTTAAAAATCTTACAGCACAAAAACAAAAACAAATCGATTTAATAGTTTTCCGAATATCTCGAGAACGGACCGAGGAAAAAATTTGAAAAAAAAATCACACATACACACATCAAAATCCTCTATGAAAAGAAATATTTTTAAATATTTTTCTTGAAAAATTTTTCTTATACACATTTTTAGATAAAAAAAAAATAGTTTTTGAAAATAGCTCTGAGTATTGCGCAATATTTAAGTATAGTACATGTTATGGAGTGCACTCTACAATAATTTGAGTTATGAATTTTTTTTACCCCGAAGTTGAGTATAGTGAGTACATTACAAACTTAAAAATTTAAAAAATTTTTTTTGAGTATGCAGTTTTGTAGCCCATTAAATTTTAGTATAATGAAGTGCAAGTTTTGAGCTACTGTAAAACTGCGTTGATTTTTAATGCTGACGGCTTTTTGCACTTTTTTCTTATGGCAAAAAATGTGCAAAACCGTTTTCAAAGAAAATTAAAAAATTTAAAACGGTTTTCCAACGCTTAAGGCTTGCACTTTTTCCTTTGTTTTTGTGCTGTAAAGTTTCTAAAAATGTATTAATCAAGCTCAAATCAATTTATTTATTACTTATGTGTGTGCCTCAACCCTAAAAATTTGAAACAAATCAAACACATGTAGTGTGAACGCCGTCCGTTTTGGTATGGAATGCCCCATATACATACATATGTATGTATGCATGTACATATGTTTGTGTGCTCGGCCACATTGGGGGTCACAAACTTTTTCTAGCACATTGACTTGGTTCAATGTAATTATCAGCATATTTACGCGTTTCATTCACGTTCCTTATACACATAGCATGTATGCACACACAGATCTTTACATACAAACAATTCGACAAATGAACAAATAGCACGTGTGAATCGGATTTGTTTATTGTACACATAAATAAGTTCATTTATTTTCTCTTTGTTCGAGCATCCAAACATATGTACATATGATCGGACGATATCTGCATTAGACCGTACCACTTCAGAAGCAAAAAAAAAACAACCTGGAATCGCCTTTTTACATTTTTCGGCAATAAATTTTTTCCTTAAATAGTTCCACTAGAATAATCGAAATACTTAGCAAAATTAAATTATTTTAGGAGAGTTTTAATTTATTGTTGGTACGTTAGGGTGTCAATAAAATTTGGAACAAAAAAAATTCTCCTCTAGACAAGAACATTGTATTTTAAGAACCTTGCAGTTTGCCTGCCAAAAATATATTAAATTCGAAGGTGTACGGCGAACAATTTTTTTCCGGTACGGCCTAATGTTTGTATGTACGTTAGAGTGCATCACGAAAAAAAAGTTGCGGTCTTTCCATCGGAATTATAAAATTTATTGTATTTTAAAACTTTCGACAAACTACTTCGGAAATATACTAAGATTTACTGGAGATAGACCGATTTGAAATTACCTCCGAAAATCTAATGATTTTGATTCCACAGTTGAAATTTTTAAACATTTTGATGCAGACATTTTAATGTTAAACTCTTCTATCATCTGAAGTGATTAAAAAAAAATATTTTTAAAAATAATTTTATTTATAAAAAACTCGATTTTTGGAGGTATTTTCAAATTGGTCCAACTCACGAATTTGTTCATATTTTACCGAAATATTTTGGTGGAAGTCGTAAAATATAAAAGATTTTTTTTCCAATGGAAAATCAGTGCCGTCTTTTTTTTTTTGTATGGAGAGTAATGCACACTAATGTGCATAAACACCTGTGTATATGTAAAATTTTTATATTTTTTTAGCGTCCACAAATTCTTTTGCAATAATTCAACTGCTCTTGCATCCTGCTGTGGAGGTTGGTGTAAAAAAGTGACTAAATATAGAGGAATTTATTTAAATACGTTTCCTGGAGCAATTTAAAATAAATTTTAAAATTAATATTTTTTGAAGATATTTTCTGTTGGAAAAACATTTTTTATGCATCTATTTTTGTATCTAATTTGAAGTTGTTTTTAGAATTGTTTGCTTATTTTTTGGCCTCTTGCTTATACGTTCGAAGGTCAGTGGAACGATCCAAAGTTACATATCCATAAACATATGTAAATATTTACTAGCGATTTATTCCGCTCACGTCCTCCGACATGTGTTTGAGCACGTAGCCCGTTTGACTAAAGCCAAAAGCATATTATTTATTACATTTAAAGTATTATTAAAATATTTCTAACAAATGCATACAATAAAATATACATAGATGTATTGGTCTAAAAATAGTTGAACTTTAATGAACTAGAATCACAAAACTGGGAACTACTAAGATATGTTTTAAGGTAACAAATTTCAAAGGCAGTAGTTAGAATTAGAATCTGCAAAAAAAACCAATCGGAACGGGAACGGCATGTACATATATTTGCGTTACAACGTTCATTATGGGAGTAGAAAACTTAGTGAATAAAAATTTCCCACCTGGACGCGAATCACGCTTTCGGTGATCAAATGTAAGATTACGTCACCCAGTATCTACCAAGTCCGCTTTTTAAATTGAAATAGGATCAGGGGAATTTTCGATGACAACACTGGTAAAAATGGCCAGCTGTTGTCTTTTGTACAAGTAAGCAAACAAAGCAAGCGAGAGTAGCGTGCTAGATGTCTGTAGGTGCCAGGTTCGATCCTCGGTTAGAGCGATTGAAAACATTTTTTTGTTTTTTTTTTATTTATTTTATTTTTTACTTTTATTTTATTTGATTTATATATTTAATTTAAATTTATTCTATTTTCATTTGTTTTATTTTATATCACATTTTTTATTTTACTGTTAGTTAATTTTAATTTTTAGAGTTTATTTTATGAAAAAAGTCAACAACAACTAACTGAAAGTAAAGTTAAAAAAATACAGAACTTATAAAAAAAATGAATAAAAAAGAAACAAATTAAAATTCTTCTGGCCGTCGGACTCGAACCCACAACTTTGCGGTTCGTTAAACCACATTACTGCCATCTGTCAAGGCACAATTTTAATCAGATCAACGCTGCCGTCTGTCTATGCTTTAATATTTGTTTATTTATTCGGGCCCTGGTGGGAGTGGGCACAAATGTCAATTATAATGTTCTTAGCCAGTCAAATCCAACCAAGGGGAATTTCTCATTTAGATCATTTTGATTGAATCCATAATTTTTTTATACTCCTACTACTACATTTTTTTTTTTAATTCCCGTTCAAATAAGTGATACTCCTTCTTAGGGCGGAATCACTCCTTTTCTGCTTCTGTGTGGTCGTAATGATTGCCTCCTTCCAATGTTTATTTTGCAGGCATATAAATACGTGATGAACATTTATTAACATTCGCGGAATTTTTATAAATGTTCCACAAATTTTGAAATTTTGATTAACATGATTTTTTTAAATAGTAGGTTATATTTTCATAAATAAATAATAAAAATTTTTCAATTTTTTTCTCTATTTATTGTTTTAAATAAAATTGTATTAAGCAATTTTATTCGAAAACCAAATTGTATGTTCGGATTCAATGCTTTCGATTTCGGCCACAGAAATCTAGTCACCATACATATAGTGCATATGCGAAGCGTTTCGGTCAATGAAATATCTGTGGCGATATATACTGTCAGCGTTTCTTTATTTATATTTTCCATAGCAAATTTTTCTTATTTTTTTTTATAAAAATATACTTAGTTCAACAGCAAAAACCAGCAAAATAAATTTTATTAATTTCATATAGAAGTCGGGGAAAATTCAAGAAATACCAAAAAATTTCCGCATAAACAAAATTTATTCTTATATGGAAGAAAATGCGCAACGCCCTCGTTAAAAAAAAAAAAA
>NW_023458560.1:57364115-57366223 GCF_013731165.1 Rhagoletis pomonella
TTTAATATTTCAAATAACCTGTGTATTAGTTAACTCAGCTCGAATTTCCAAACAGGTGGCAATCCTCCTAAATATATTTCGGAAATAAAGCCTTTTCAAGCCCATTTCGATTGATATCTAATAATTATTATAATAATATAATATAATTAATCCAATTTATTAAATAATTTAAATGTCTCTTTTTAAACAAGTGGCAACCCTCTTCAAACATTCCAAATGTTCACACTAAGGATTTAAAACACTTTCGTTTGGACACACGTATTTTCATACTTCATATAACATGTGTATAAGTGAGTTAAATTCAAATTTTAGAACAGGTGGCAACCCCATCCAAAGTATTTTCAAGATAAACCCTTGTTACCTCTGCTTCGTCTAACATTGGACATATTTTAATTTACTGATGAATTGAGTTCAATTTGTTTTTATTTTTAACGTGTGGCAACCCCGCTAAATATAGTTCAGAAATAAAAACTTCTCAAACAAATTTTGGTTGATACCCATCTTTTAATAACTCACCTAACTTACTAAATAATTTGAATGTAACTTTTTAAACACGTGGCAACCCTCTTCAAACATTACTAATGTTCAAACTAAAGTTTTCCCAACACCCTTTCGTTTGACACCCACATTTTAATGTTTATATAACTTGTGTATAAGTTAACTAAATTCGACTTTTGACACAGGTGGCAACCCTCTTCAAAGTACTTTCGTCTGGCGGCATCCATATGGTGATACATATTTATATTACCTAATTCCCTTAATTCAAATTGAATTCCATTTTTTTAAACAGGAGGCAACCCTCCTATAGTTAAGCTAAGAAAAAGACTTTTCAAAACCATTCCGATTGATACGCATTTTGTAATAATTAATTAATTTTTTTTGTTTAAGGTGGCAATTCTTTTCTAAAAAGTAAAACCTTATTGTAAGTTTTTGAAAATCGAACGAACGGTGCTGATCTGATGGCTTTGATTGTTAAATAATTTGAATTTAATTTTTTAACAGTTGGCAACTCTTTTTGAAAAAATAAAACCCCGATGAATCGAAGCCCGATCGATAAAAAGGGCCACTCCGCTTAAAACGCCATCCTCGTACGGAAATTTGGCCTTAAGGGAAATAAGTTTTAACTTTTCGTTTTTAACGAGAGGTCAACTTTTTAAACTGGCACTCGAAAAATGTTTCTATGATGAACGCCGCTTCCAGATTTCCAATGCAGCTCTTCTTACTATCAAAAGGAGATTTGAACTTTTAATCGAGATATTAGTCGCTACAATTATAGCCGAATAGAGTTTGGTGAATAAAATTAAGCATTTGGCCTAAAGCGTTGACATCATCCAGACGAAACATTTTCTGCGTTAGAACCACACCACTTTGACAAATTAGACCCCAAGTACAAATTTAGTACATATATTTTATTTTCGAACGAACCAACAAAATAATCCCCGCTAACCCAATTCATGTTGTCATTTTACGAGTATGTACTCAAATACATTAGATGAGGAAAATCAGAAAATGCAGAAACGAGAATTCACAGCAAAAAATAAAATAAAATCAGGGTGTCTAACCGGTAAACACAAATAAAATACACGAAAAAGTGAAAAGTGCAATTGACAATGCCCAAATCGCACCCTCGCGCTGTAGCTGACTGTGATCTTAACATGGCGCACGGCAGTGCATGACACCAACCTCGCCAGCTGCGCCAGCAATCCGACAATCAACCAACAGCACAAACATATAAACGACGATATATCAAAGCAAAAATTTCGAACAAATCGCAAATGATTACGCATTGATGGTGCACGTTCATTAGCCGCAAGAAAGCAAACAAACAGTATAATAAAAAAAAGTGTAACAAACACTAAAAATAATCAACATTGCAATATTGGTTGGAAAAAAAGGTGGCCAACGGCCAATGCGCAGTGCATTAATCACTTCTTGAAGAATAATTTCTAATTTTTAATATGCTGGTACTGTACTAAATTGCTCTTCATAACTATACGACACACACATATTGACAGCTTTTGACAATTTATTTTATTATTTTTTAATTTTATATACTTTTTTATACAAATATAGTTTGTTCTATTACAGTGGCTACACACGACGAACAT
>NW_023458560.1:57366323-57372378 GCF_013731165.1 Rhagoletis pomonella
AACAATTTGCTCAAACGCAACGAATGTTTCAACAATTTTGGAAGCAGTGGACATCAGATTGGCTATCACACCTCCAAACACGACCAAAATGGTGTCACCAAAGACGAAATCTTCAAATAAATGACCTCGTCATCGTTAAGGATGAAAGGCTACCACCCAACGTGTGGGTAATGGGACGCGTCATAGAGCTTCATCCAGGTCCAGATAACTTAGTCAGAGTAGTAACTATTCGTACCCAAAACGGCATCTACAAACGGTCTGTCTCAAAGCTTTGCCTCTTACCAATATCCTCATGCACTCAAGACAAGTAATAATTTGTTCATACTCATGCACCAAATAGCACCTAGCACGCTTTCTTCAGCCCTCCTCAATGCGTATTGGAGTTGAATCCCAGAAGTTTCCTTTGGTGTTTTCGTTGCTCAATGAAACCGAAAACACCACCTCCGGACGGTTGGGTGATTATGCTGATCCCTGCATGGGGGCGGCATGTACGGTTTCGAACCACCCTAGCCAAGAGAAGTACGGGAGAACAAGTTTTCTCCACGATGAAATCCACAGCGAGCGTTGAATTTCCAGTGACTTCATGCACACACCCAGATGTATACATATATACAACAGCATGAAGGTATATAGGTACATATGTATGTACCCACCCGCAATGTGAGAACCGTTGAGGCAATAAATAAATAGATGACCGTGTCGCTAGAAGTTATTATTAAGTGTGCTACGATCTAATGCAAATCCTGTATCGCTAATTTAAGACATTTTCTCTAATAAAAATACCGTACAGTTTAAAGCAATTAATCTGGAATTATTGAGTTTAAAATAAAAGGGAACCCCTCTTAACATTGCGAACCGCACAGATGTCCACCATGGGCATTCGTTTTTAAGGTTATGCGGATGACAAGGTTATTATTGCCAGAGGAAAATTTGAGAGCCATATTTACGTTTCTGAACTCAAATAAATGTAAAGGGTTTACACTGGCTCTATTTTGATTTTCGATTAAATAACCTACAATTTCCATTAAAAATTAAATTGTCAACATGACATCGTTTATAATTCTGTAACGTTACCGTCGTATTTTTTATATAATGGTTGTTGACAAGCAATTAATTCCAGCAAACAATATCTACTTATCCTAACCCCATGAACATGAACATGAAAAAATAGATACTACGTAAAATAGCAAAGTACCTACTAAAAAACACTATTTTGGCACTTACATTTTTTCTAAGTGTTTGTTCGAGCTTCTCCACGAATTTGTGATGTACGCCTTGCAAGATACAGCGATTATTTTTGGATTTTTATTTTTAAAGCAAAAAATTCCAGCAAACAATATCTACTTATCCTAACCCCATGAACATGAACATGAAAAAATAGATACTACGTAAAATAGCAAAGTACCTACTAAAAAAAACTATTTTGGCACTTACATTTTTTCTAAGTGTTTGTTCGAGCTTCTCCACGAATTTGTTATGTACGCCTTGCAAGATACAGCGATTATTTTTGGATTTTTATTTTTAAAGCAAAAAAATAAAAGATAATTTTTGAGTTTAGATCTAAATTTAGTTGTGAATCCAAAAATTGCCCGAAAACTCTCCATAAGTCCGAAATATTTCCGAGAAATTTCAACTAACCCCTAAAACCCCGTTAAAGTCCCTGAAAAAATTCCGACAAATTTTGCACAAAAAATCTCTAAAAAAATTCTAAAAATAGCCGAAAAATTCCTAAAACCCCACTATAGTCCCTGAAAAATAAAGCAATTCCCTGAAAAAATTCCGAACAATTTTTAAATAATATCCGAAAAATCCCTTAAACTCCGGTAAAGTCACAAAAAATAAAGCATTCAGGGCTTTTAAAAGTTCTGAAATGATTCTGAAAAATTACGAACATTTTTTTAAATATCCAAAAAACAATTTGCGGGTGTCAGATCCCGAAAAATAAAGCAAAGTCCCAAAACGTTCTCAAATAATTTAAAAAAATTCGCGAAAAAATTCTAAAATTAACCGAAAAAATCCCAAAAGAATATAGCACAGAAAAGTTCTTAAACAACCGTAAAAAACTTCGAAAATTCTATAAACATCCGAAAGGTCCTACAAACACCGGCAAAGTATCGAAAATATCGGTGAAATAGCTGAATTGTTCCCAAAGAATTTAAAAAAAAAAAATCCAGAAAAGTTCTAAGTAAACCTAAAGTATTTCGAAAATATGCAACAAATATCCGAAAGTATCTTAAAAGATTAAGAAAGGTACCAAAAAATATAGTAAGGTCCTGCCGAATACCGGAAAGGTTCTGAAATAATCCTAAAAATCCCCAAATTTCAAAGCACGAAGAATCTCGAAAAAAATTCCGAAGCATTCTGAGATTTTCTTATCTGTAGGTTGAAATAGCGGTATCTTTCTAGGGGTAAAGGGCTTTGAAATTTCGAGGTTAAAATTAATTCAAAAAATTCAATGTAGAATTCTGTAGATTAAAAAAACAAATTTGATTCCTAAGAACGATTAAGTATTGCAAACGTCCTTTTAATTAATTTGGTTTAACCTAAACGAATGAATTTAGAAGGACAAAATTAAAGGTTGTGTTCGTGGCCATATTAGTCTCTTTTCTTTTTATCTTTTCGAAAATAACGATTGGAAATTTGCAAGAACATTTATAATACCTATTCGTCCGTGCTCACGAAAAAATGTAATTGTCTTCAATTCTAGCAAAAATTTTCTCATTTATTTGATACCCATATTGCTATTCCACATTGCACTGAATTTCAAAGTCCTTAAAAAAATAACAAAGAAAAAAATTGTTTAGTATTAAAAAGAAAAATTGTCTGAATGACCTTTAATAACGTGGACCACCACATTGCCATATTGGAACAGTTATGTGTGTGATTTGTGTTTCATCTAATTTTCCACCATGTTTGTTGACACACCCACACTAATATATTTGTTCGTATAAATTTATACATTCACTGATTTGCGCAGTTATTTGTATGACTATCATTTGCGATTATTTAAAAACACACGTTATCCAGTAAACGAGGGGGCTCGCACACCATATACTACATATTTAGTACACACATTTGCACATACATACCCTGCAGGAAAAAATTATCAATTGATAAAAAATAACCCACTTGTAGTTAGCTTTTTTGCGGGATTTCTATAAAATATATAACTTATACAAAAAGCTAACTTGAAACTAGTTGACAAGTAATGCAGGAGATTGTTTTCTTTAAAAGAGTTTCTATTTAAATATCCTGCACTTCGCAAATACTTTTTCGAATTGAGGACAAAGAAAAGGAAGATCGAAATTTCATATTATCACTTTGAAGTTGTGTCTGACGGAGTTCGAATATAGGACCACCTAGAGCATAATATGTAAACAAATATGAAATGTAATAAAGTAAATAAAAAATAAAATAAAATAAAATATTTGGTTTTTCCTATTAATATTTTATGTCCAAAAGTTACAAGTTAGTTACATCAAATGCAGTTTGGTTACCACTTGACTATTTCGCGACCATCCCCATAGAAAGATAGTTAGCTTTCGTCAAAGAAAATATGCAGATAATAGTGACTTTTAGCTCCTTGCTAATCAACTTAGTTAGCTTATAATAATAGATTGGCGCTTACACATATGTTAGTGTTTGGCCGAGCTTCTCCTCCGACTTGTGGCGTGCGCCTTGATGTTGTCACACAAAGCGGAGGGACCTACCTACGCCGACTCCGAACGGCGATTGTATTTTTATGAGAAGCTGTTTTCCATGGCAGAAATACACTCGGAGGTTTGCCATTGTCTGCCGAGGGACCACCGCTGTTAAGAAAAACCTTTTTCTATATTTTTTTGATGTTGCTTTGACCAGGGCTTGAACCCAGGTGCTGATGTGTGAAAGCGCGCACTGCTTACCACTACACCACAGCGGCCGTTAGATACATTTCCTGCAGGGTAACTAGGCACCTAAATACTTGTGGAAACCAAACAGGCAAGCAAACAAACATACACAGATAAGCTGCTGTTCGAGGACTCAAGTTCGCACACAGAACACAGAGAGAGAGAGTGAATGAAGGTTAGTGGCTTACGCTACTCTGATTACCTGACTATTTTTTCGATATATGAATTCGGATGTACTATGTTCATACATAGGTATGTATGTGCGCCTATAATAAATTCAAGGACTGCTACTCAACAAATGCGGCATATAAAAAAAATTCTACTAAAAAAGGAATAAAAAACATTTTTAAGTGCCAAAGATAATACAAGCTATCACATGCATGGATATTTTTACGTATGAAGAGACTATTTAGATGTTTAAAGAGGTTTGTATGAGTTAAATATTTTAAAGGTTATTCAAATAAATGCATAAGCTAGAAAGTTTCCAAGATGTTTTTATTAGGCAAAAAATCATTTAATTTATTTTCTATGGAATTACGTTATTTTTTAAGAGATAAGACTGGTGATTTTCTAGAAAGTGTTGGCAATTAGGATTAAGGGTGATGCAAGCAAGTTATTCACTTAAGCGAAAATCATCATTTTAAATCGACTTTTTTCTAGAGACCGTACTGAGCATGCATTTTTAACCGACTTCCAAAAAAGGAGGAGGTTATCAGTTCGTCGGAATATTTTTTTTTTTTTTTTTTTTTTTTTTATGTATGTTACCGCATAACTTTGGACCGCGTCAACCGATTTCGATAATTCTTTTTGCATCGGAAAGGTAGTGTCTCAGAGGTGGTCCCATACTAATCTGGTTGAGATCCGATCAGTGGATCATGAGATATATATATATATATTTTTTTTTATATGGGAGTTGAAGTCGGTTTTTTTTTTGCTAAAAATTACTAGTAGAGTAATAAATTAATTTTGATTACTCAAAACGATGATTAATCGAGTTACTTAAAATATGCTTACTCAAAAGAATTAATGTTGCTCGTTAAAAGAGTTTGCTTTGGAAAATGCTTATTTTCTTTTTTACAATTCTGTATATGTAAAAAAAATATTTCATTTTAATTTATGAAAAGAGCAACGTTGTTTTCAAAGTATCAAGGAATTTCTACAACTTTATATGTAAAGAGTACTGTCGATTACTCATTTTACTCATAATGTTGATTAATCATAAAGCAAAATACTCACATATTTATGTTTTTGGTTAATCAAAATCTTGATTACTCGAGTAACTGAACTTTTGAGTAATCATAATTTCCAATTAATCGAAAAATTGAGTTACTTTATGATTAATTAAAATTTTAAATAATCGCACAGCCCTATAAATTATACACTGAATATAATTTCATTTTGTGCAAAAGCAAAATTCGGCGTGCAAATCTTTCAGTCCCAAAAAAGTCCCGAAAAAGGTTGAAAAGTCCGAAAAAAAATCCCGAATGGTCTGGAAGTTCAAAAAAAAGTCCCGAGAGAAATCTCGAAAACACTGAAAATCACGTATGTATAGTGAAATATCTTAGGGAAATTTCTCTAGGGAGTCTGCGCATAGTCATAGAACAGTCCATAAAGCAGTCTCTATTAAACTTCATGAGCTAGGGCACATATAAGGCAGAGTGAGCTTAAGCAAATTGGGGGAGCTTATGAAAACAAAGGTACCCATCTTCCAGTTCAACAGAGATGACATGGTTAAGAGAACCATCTTTGAGGATAGGTTCAAGATCGAAATGGGCAGCAAAATGGTCTAGAACTCGACAATTCTAGTAAACCACTTAAGGTCACACAACCAATGGTGGTACACAGCAGGGATTGGCATTGGTTGATCGTCAACTGTTCATACTCATTCAATACCGCTGCTTTATATGACTGAGCAGCGGCGTGGGCTTAGTAGTATTGATACCTAAACGAAATTAGAGGATGACTGAACACGAGCGCATTGCGTGCTGTCTTGCAAATACAGCCACCACAAGTGAACGATGCTTATAACTGCTCATACTCAAGAATGATAGAATACCAGATTGCGCCAATGAGAGGATTTTTGAGCGTAATTTTTGCGTGACGTCATCTTGGTGCAATTGCGAGAGAAATGCCAAAACGCATATAAAAATATGCAAACAATGCAGAAA
>NW_023458560.1:57372478-57383842 GCF_013731165.1 Rhagoletis pomonella
TTCTTAAATTCGCGCAAAATAGTTTTGTTCATTTGGCGACACAACAGCTAGCTTTCGAACATACATACAAACATACATATTTAGAAGTTGGGCTGGGTGGTGTTCGAACACGAGAAAGCACAAAAAACAAAACCAACAGCTAGACCTTCAACTCACCAATCAGCATGACCTAGTGAGAATATAGTTCTCCTTTTGATTTAATTTAATTTAGCTTAAATGTATTACAAGCAGGTATAATAGATATTAGTGACATTTAGTAATGCTTTCTCATTGATTAAAATGCCGCAACAGGAAAAATAATTTCTTTAAAATTAAGTTTAAAAAAAAATGTTTTCTATGCAAAACTAAAATAATGTTAATTAAGAGTTGTTTGCAGACTTACCACCCTCACTGGTTCTTTCTTTTTGTTAACATGCACAAAATACTGCAAATATCTGCAAAGTAAATAAAGTAAAAAAGATTAAATTTTTAATTGGCAATTCAGCAAATTAATGAAAAATATTACAAAATAATTATGGTTTCACTACCAAATAATAGCGCTGCCATTTGCGCCAACAAACATCTATCCAAGATGACGCAATATGTGCAAAAAATTTATGATCGTCGTCGGCCAACCAAAAGGCTAATGGATGGACGGAGAGCGAATAATTTGTAAGTAAATAAACACATTTTGCGTCCTCCAGCTACATACATTCATATGCTCAGAGAAATGTACATATAAATACATTTTGATGATATTTGATAAAAATTAATAATATTGTGCGCACACAGATTGTTGGTCCAATTAGCAAGGCGGGCGGGCGCCACTTATTCGCCCGGCAGTACTACGGGCGGTATACGTAACATTGCTTAGATGTGTATAGCGGATGTGTAATTAATTGCAAAATGTGAGATTTAATAAGCCTGCTTATTGATAAATATCTGTAAATGATGACGCATAACGGCGTACATATGTACATATATGAGTTTGAAAAATGAAATTTGAATTTTAGTAAAGGCACTATTCTGTAGGCAATGGATAATACCGTTCGACACGATTTTCCACCCATGTAAAAATCAAACATTTTCGGTAAGCAGAGACAAAAAAAAGCGCCTGTATTTTGCCGTTTTACTAGATTAACTCATTTCAAATCAAAAATTGAAATTGCAAAATTTGAGACTAGTTTTTTGGTTTCGACCGGAAGTAGGTTAAACTGGTCGGTGGTCCATTTGTTTAAATGGGACATCCATTCTTTTACCACAGATTCGGATTCTGCGGTCAAAACTACATAACTTTTTTCAGAAACTTATTTCTGGAATGAAATTGCGGTCTGTTTAACCCACTTCCGCTCGAAACCTGAGGTCTGTAAGACGACCAAAAGGTAGAGCATCCCCAACATATTTTTTCGTTATCCAATGAAAGCATTTTCGTTCATTTTAAAAGTTCAGGGCGAGTTGGAGATCGAAGGTCATTTAGAAGTTGAAAAAGGCACTTCTGATAAAAAGTTTCAAATAAAAGTTTCTCATTTGGTAAAATAATGTATATCCTATTTAAAAAAAAAACGGACTTCGGGTCATTTAAGCCAACACCAAAGGCGATAATACGAGCAAAAAATACGAGCATCCGCGACTTATTAGTTGATATTTTTGTGTTTTCCAATCAAAAATATTTTCGTCCATTTTAGAAGGGGTGGACGGGTGGTTTGGGACACAGTGTATATAATCTGTGACTTTCAAATTTTGTTCTGCATCTCTTAATTCAAAGGCTAAAACGGTAAACATAACAGACTTAAGAAATTAAATATTTGTGCAATTCTTATGGGCACAATTTTGAATTAACAATTCGTAATTAACGACCCCAAAAACACTGTAAAAACAAATCAATGGCACTGAAAACTTTTGGCTATCAAATTTCATAAGAATCTTAAAATTTTCTAAAAGTCCATGCGAAACTCAATAAACCGTTGGATATCAAATTTCATAAAAATCTGATTTTTTTTTGTAATCAGCGACTCAAAGAAACTTTGGATAACAAATTTCATAAAAATCTAAATATTTTTTTTTTAAATCCATTTGCAACACTGGATACGCTATTAGGAATTTTTAATTTTTTTGTAATCATATCAAATTTCATAAAAATTCGAAATATTTTTTGTAATCAGCGACTCAAAGAAACTTAAGATATCAAATTTCATAGAAATCGGAAATTTTTTTGGTCCATCCGCTATATTGGATCCGCCATTTTGAATTTTTGAAAACTGATTACAGTTTTGTAATCAGAGATTCAAATAACCTTTGGATATCAAATTTCATAAGAACTTGAAATTTTTTAAAAATCCATCTTCTATATTGGGTCCGCCATTTTGAATTTTTAAAAACTGATTTCAGATTTGTAATCAGCAACTCAAAGAACTTTTGGATATCCAATTTCATAAAAACTTGAAATTTTTTTATAAATCCATCTGCTATTTGGGTCCGCCAATTTCAATTTTCAAAAACTGATTTAAGTTTTGTAATAAGCAACTCAAAGAACATTTAGATATCAAATTTCAGCCTTGTAATCAGCACCTCAAAAATATTTAGATATACACCCCTATGCTGTAATCCGAAAGTTCGTAGTTACGAATTCGTGGCTCCGTTCCGAAAATTCGAAAATTGGTATGCTGTAATCCGATCGTAACTATCAACGGCGTTACCAATTAACTAGTGAAATTCGAAGTTCTTAATCAGCTGCTTTGACAGAAACAAATCAAAATAAATATAATCGCAAGTGAACAGTGAAATTAAAAAAAAATTATTTAATCGTATTTGAAAAAGCTTTTCCTTAATTAAGTAAAATAGAATGGATTCAGTGGCCGGTGCACTTTTGTCTCAGGAGAAAGAACATGCTGCAGTCAACTGTTGCATTAATATACAAAGGAGATTGCTACGAGACAGTTCTGATCCATTTAGCTTAAATGATAAATATATGCTCCCTCTTTTTAAGGGCGTCCATTCAACTAAATATTGTGTTGCTTTAAATCTTGCAACGCTTTCCCAAAATTCCACCACATCCTCTTTAACTATTAAAAAGCCTCGGGCAATGTCCGGCCTTTCGCTCATGCATTTCACCAGTTTTTCGTATTGCGAGCGATTTGTTGTGATTGTCGACTTGATAATTTTGTAAACATTTAATAATACATTGTTTTTTATTCACACTTCAACTTACATACATATTTTTGCGTTTCCACACTTTATTTTATTGATATTTTAAAAGAATTCGCTTCGCTCCGACACCAGTTGCTCTTCGTAGAAAATTTCCGACAAATACATACAAATTACAGCTACGTCGGATTCAGGCATACCAACATTACGAATTTCGAATATGGTCTCCGAATTTCGAAATTACGATACGGCAACGCGGATTACAGCATACCAATTTTAAGATTCGTAGCAAAATCGAATCTACGACGGATTACAGCATAGGGGTGATAGAATTTCATAAAAATCTGACAAGTTTTAAAAAAATCTATGCGATCTATTAGATACGCCATTTTGAAGTCTTACAAACTGACTTGAGATTCGTAATCAGCAACCACAAAAACCCTTGCATACAAAATTTAAAAAATCACAGGGAATAATTTTATTGACTGATTCAGCATAGGGGCAGTTCTACAACACTTTTTTTGTCTCTACTTTCTGAAAATGCTTGATATCTTCATGGGAGCAAAAAAAAAGTTTAATTTTGTCGAACGGTGTTATAATTGAATACAACTTTATTGCGTGTTAATAAAATTTTTCATTTAACCTAAATTGAATTCACTAAATTTATAGTCCACTGACCGACTGCCAGTTTTTCGCTTCACGCAGTTATTAAATTATATTTATTCGCATAAAACAAAACCCAGACACCAAATGTACGACCTTCGTGTTTCTCAACTACAATGAAAATGCTCTCATACCCGTACAAAAGGTAATAAAATATGTATGTAGGTCAAACAATAGCGGAAAAATTTCACAAACTGAAACGTCTTGGCTGAGTAAGAATGGGACTTGCTGCGGTAATAACGGGCGTGCACTTAGGGTATTTAGAACTCCACAAAAGGCTTTTCAGGCATCGACCATTTGTCAGGCTTTGCGCACTTTATCAGCTATAAGTTTAAAATTGCAGCGTGAGCGCTGAAAGCCATAAACGCCCAAAGAGCTTGGTATGGAGTTCTACTCTTAACGCTTTGCCCGACTTAACCGCCATTAAACTTAATAGTAAAAAGGTAGCTATGAGCTCGGCAAGTCAGATGCAGAGACCCAGAGCAGAGTCGGGATATTTGACCTCCCAGCGAAGATGCAACAATCCGAAAATACAATTTTTCGCCAGCTGAGATTCGAGCCGAAGACCTTAGGGTAAAAAATAGGCATTTCTGCCAAATTCGGGTCAATGACTTACCAATTATAGGCGCCGCTGACTTTTACGTCGTCGTGTGTCTTAGCGCCAAAGCAATGACCAATGCATACACAACTTTAAGTACATAAATTTATGTATATCTATGTATGTCCATTGGGGTGCTAAAAAAATGCATGTAAAAAAGAGAAGTCGGAATTTTTATGCTCTCACCCTCTAGGATTGTTCAATACCCCTATTTTTTTATTTTGAAATAAAAAATATTTAGAGGTCGCACAAAGTTTTCCATGTATTTTTATATGAAAAAAAAACAATTTTTCGTAGGAATGCTATAGAATTCTTGAAAATCCATATTTTTCAATCGGAAAACTCTGTTTATCTTCAGGAGATTGGCAATAATAAAACCCACAATTTTTTCATTGTAACTACATATGTACATTTTATAGGTCCAATAAAAAATCTTTAGTATTAAAAAATGTTTAAATAAACAATTGGGTATTATTATTGAAAGTCTCTTGAAGAGAACCGGAGTTTTCCGATCGAAAAATATTGATTTTCAATATATAAAATAGGTCGCCAATTTATATTTTTCGGTTATTACTATGTACATTCATCAATTTATTTTTTTGTTTAATAGTTTTACTAGAATAATCAAAAGACTTCCTTCGCAAAAGTTTGATGAGGGCGAGCTTTAGTTTACTGACATTAGGGTGGTAGCAACTGAGGTCTGGTGTGTAAGTACTAGAACTGATACTTGTAGTCAATGAACCTTGGAAAAAATTGTCTCCTCAAGACAAGAACATTGATATATCATACTTTAGGATCTGATTGTATATGAAGAAGTTATGACCAAAAATGTAAAAGGCGGCATTAGGCCCAATTTTTTCTTCGAAATTGTCTCGCAAAAATTCTGTAAGGCAAACTTTTTTTATGGTATAGTCTAATGTACATATGTACATAGATAGGTACATGTGATAAATGTACATTAAGCCGTATCGCGACATATGAAAGAAAAAAGTTTAGCGTGTGTCAGTTCTATTTAAGCACTTATGTATGTCGAGAGAAAATTTTGGGTGTAAAAAATTTTTCTTTAGGCACCCGCTAAATCGCGTATTTTGCTCCTTATTTTATATCAGATTTTTTAAATCTTTATGTCGCTGAAAAGGTCTCGCTCAGGACTATACATTTTTTCTCGACACACATAAGTATTCACATAAAACTGGCACACGCTAAACTTTTTTTCGGGATACGCCTTAATGTACATAGGTATACATGTATGTATGCACAGCCGAAAGCGTGACATCTACGCACAAAAGCAGCAACACATTCGCCACAGATGCATTTATAGCGGTAAAAAAATAGAAAGGTACAACGTGAGATAAGCACACGCATCTACCCTGCAGGGAGAATCATTAAAGCTATTGATCTTTACTGTAGCATTCTTTAATAATTCCTGATTTCTTTTAAAGTTGTAAATTTCAAATTTGTGACACATTAGTTTGCACTTGTAAACAAGTAATTTTTAAGCAAAAAACAACCGACTTTAATTCTCATATACAAATTTAATAGTACCGTTAGTTTCTGCATGACCAAATAGTCGGATCCAAAGTTATGCAGTAACATACATAAAAAAAAGAAGAAAAAAATATTCCGACGAATTTATAACCTTATCCTTTTTTTGAAGTCGGTTAAAAAATTAGGTTTTTCCTACAGTGCTTGTATAGAAAAGCCGCTTAAAAGCAAACATGCTATAAAAAATGCTGAGGAGTATGGCATAGATACTCTGTTCGCTGATGCTGACTCTGGTTGCTGTGTCGTTAACAGTAAATTGCCAGCAACAGAAAGTGTCACACAAGTATGTATGTATCTTGTCAACTAGTAAATGCGGAGAGCAAATATATGTATGTACATACATACTTACACACAGTCCTACATAAAAATGTACGTACATACTAGTGATGTTGCGAATGTGGAATTTTAAACATCCGCGAATGCGAATATCCAGTATTTTTACGAAATAATTTAGGTAAGTAAATTCGGTGATGTATGAAGGTAAATAAAAAATGCAAACGTTTATGATTTTTAATAAAGTTTATTTTATTGAGTACATAATTGAATTTAAAAATTAGAACATTATATTTAATAAAAAGTAATGCTGCCTATTCAGGTTGCATCCTGTTTTTAAAGGGTCGTAATTCAAATATCTGCGTGTGAAACTTGAAAATGTCGGAGTATCCTCCTGACTGTCATCTTTACTTGAAAAATCTAGCATCATGGCCGTTGTTTAAACACCATCTTAAGCTTTTTCGAAAGAATTCTTCATTCTCACTCCTTTTTGCTGCTTTAGATATTGGAGAACCTGTAACGTGTAACGTTTTGTAATTAATTTTTAATCCTTTCTTCTAGGTGGATATGGCAAATAAATTCTTATTTTCAAGGAATGAAAACTTCGAACAAAATTCGGTTTTCAAAGTCGTAGTAGACGTTGAAAATTTCTGCTGGAAATCCCTATTAAAAGAGCAAAAGCTCCGCCTTGATTATTGCGAATGCGAATGTTAAAATTAATGCGGAGGTTCCGCGGTTGCGAATGCGAATACGAATATTCGCAACAACCCTGGTACATATGTACACGCAACTTGGACGGAAGTTAAGACTTGTCTGGCATTATTATGTAGGTTACATGTGTGTCTGCTGTAAATATGTACACCAGTGCTTTAGATCACTAAAACATATTTATGGAGTACCTTACTTAGGTAATACCTATGTCATATTCTGCTGGCAGCTGAAGTTTTTCCATTTATCTTTCTGTACAAACACTCTCACGCACACACATGCCTCTTAGTAGGTCGATATAGCAAGCAAATCATAAATGCATTAATGCAGTAATCATATTTCTTTCTTCTTTTGTTTTATTCAACTTTTGCATTAATACTAAATGAATTCCTGATTCAATAGCAGCTCATATAACTGCTTGGAATGTACGATGTTGAAAAATAAGAGTTTAATTAACTCAATTGAATTCCAGAAAGAACGATTTCAATAATGGGTAATTGAAGTAAACAAACGTAATCTGTTTCTAATTGATTGCACGTTGCATAATTGTTTAAATTTAATTTAATGGTTATTTTCCATAGATCGTACCGAGTATGCTTAAAAAAACGCAAACAAAATTCAACAAACTTTTTTTTTCCTTTTTTTATTGTTTTGGGCAGAGAATAACCGCTAGTTTATGCTTTATATTGCTTAGGCATTTATAAAGTTGCAAAAAGCGCTAAGAAGTCCTAATAAAAACTTAAGAGATTTGAAAAATTCCGAAAACTAAAACCTGAAGAATTCCGAAACGTCCCAAAAATCCTTGACGGCATCGAAAAATCCTGAGGAAATCTAGGAGTCTCCTAAAAAATTCGAAAAATAAAACTCGAAGTTTTAAAAAATTCCTGAACGACTCCGAATAATCTTTCAAAAATCTGTAAAAGTTCTTAATGGCCCAAAAGTGCAAAGTATTTTATGTCACCAAACCTAAAAATAGAATGCACGACATTCCATCAAAAAAATCGAAATCAAAAGGAAAAAATAATACATAGTTTGAAGGCGGGGAGGGGGAGGGGGAAGAAGGGGAGCTGAAATAACACAAACGGCAATAACGCAAATTTGTGTTATTTCCCAATTGAATATGAAATAACACAAATTTGCTTTATTTCATTTACCGTTGAGCAAAAATACCAACTTTTAAACTTAACAATTTGAGTAATAAAGCAAAATATTGCACATATGTAGGTAGTCACCCAGTTACATTTGACAAAAAGTAGTACATGAACAAGTTAAATGGACGGATTTGTAATGTATACAATTTTGAAAGTGCCCAGCGTCCCGGCGGTCCGTATGAATTATATCACATTCTTTGTTTAATTGTATTTTTGGAATAAACAAAGTTCTTTTTTCTTCTGTCAGTAAACTGTTTTTGTTACAAATAGTATAAATAAGCAATGGGAAATAAGGCAAAATTTATTTTATTTCCAACCTTTGTTGGAAATAAAGCAAAACTCAGATTTTGGTATTATTTCCCATTTAAAAGTGAAATAAAGCAAATTTTGCGTTATTGCCGTTTATGTTATCGACTATCATTACCGCAGCACATACAAAAAAAAATTCATACGGTGGAGGGGCAAAGCAGCTTTGTTGTTAATGTGCACTAATAAGCCCAACGGATGTATGTACATGTGTGTGTTCTCGTAGTTTAAGTAATTACTTAGGCTTCCTACACTAACGTATTTATTTATGATCAAAGTATTTTCACTTTCAGAAACTTTCATAATTGGAACTTTAGAAGCAATTCTACGTTTTTGTTGCAAGACAAAGTTTGGATTTTATTTTATATATGTATATTTTTTGCTATAACTAACTATATTAAAAAGTTTGATTTAAATGTTCTAAATGTGTGTACATATATCCATATTGTATGTATGTAGCTCACAACCGAAAGAATCTTGGCACTTTTCCATTTGTATTTTGTTTAGTATCGATGTTTTCCGAGTTGTTTTTGCGACAAAGCAGTAGACCGATAGAATTTAATTACTGTACTTAAAACACGGTGCATGCATACGTAGTGTGTACATTAGGGTGGTTCGAAAATGCATGTGAGAAAGTTAAGTCAGAATTTTTATGCTCTTACCTCCTAGGATGGTTCTGTACTGAAAAAATTTATATCCCAGTTTTTTTTTTGAAATCAAAAAACAACTTTTCGTAGAAATGGTATAAAATTATTAAAAATCAATATTTTTCGATCGGAAAAATCCTGCTTCTCTGCAGGAGATTCCTAATAATAATACCCAATTGTTTATTTAACCATTTTTTCATTAAAACTATAATTTATAAGGTCGCCAAAAACCCCCAAAAACCCCAAAACTGCAATAGGGTACCAATAAAAGACGTTAGTGTTGAATAATTTAACCTTATTAAAAAAATATGTTTCTTTCTAAAACAATGAAATTTAAAAATTAAAAGAAAATTAAATTTAAAAAAATCCTAAAAACTAAATAAAATAAAAAATATATATTTTTCTTTTTAAAATATAACTAAATATTAAAAGAAAATTTTATAGAAAAAAATTAAGCAAAATAAAAGAAAAATATAATAATTAAACGAAATAAAATAAACTGTTTCTTTTTAAACCAATCAAATGTAAAAAAGAAATTAATTAAAAAAATTTCCCAAAAATTTAAACGATATTAAAAAAATGTTTCTTTTTAAAACAATAAAATTCAAAAATATTAAAAGAAAATTAAATTAAGAAAAAAATAATGACTAACAAAAAAGTTCCTAAAAATTAAATGAAATTAAGGCTTTTCTTCTCAACACAATATTATCTACAAATTAATATAAAATGTAATTAAAAAAAAGCAATGCAGATTAAAAAAATAAAATAAGTTCCTAAAAATAAAACGACATTTAAAAAAAATAAAATAAAATCTAAAAAATAAAATAAAATCTAAAAATTAAGATAAAATTAATTTTGAACACTTTAATTATATTTTTTTAATAAAATCAGCCCAGAGAAATTTTCACAGGACATGCAACAATTTTTATTTTTATTTTTTCCGCAAGTTTTTTTATAAAAATATAATAGATTCCTAATAATAATACCCAATTGTTTATTTAACCATTTTTTCATAGTAACTATAATTTATAAGTCCGCCAAAAACTCCCAAAAACCCCAAAAATGAAATGGGGCACCACTAAAAAGTCGTTAGTATTGAAAAATGGTTAAACAAACAATTATTATTGGAGGTCTCCTGAAGAGAAACATCGAATCGAATTGATTTCCAAGAACTCTATGCCATTTCTACGAAAATTTGTTTTTTTCTCATATAAAATACATGGAAAACTTTAAGCGCTTTGAGCGGCCTCTAAATATTTTTCGATAAAAAAAAACAACAGAAGTCTAATTTTGTTTGGTACAGGGAGGAGGTGAAAGCATTAAAATTTCGACTTTACTCTTTTTTTTGGACCACCCTAATGTAAATACATCCATATGAAAGTACTTACATAGTTAGAAACGTATCTAGGTACCACCTCCTATTGTAATCCATTTGCTATAGAATTTTATATCTTCTTTGTCACTACATAGTGAAGCATAGATAGGTATGTATGTATGTACATATTTATGAACACAAAAGACACTCACTGCATAAAAGTTCTTTTACACATTCTATTTAGCCCAGTCCAAGGCTCTATCGTTCACATAACGTCCTTGTCAAGCACGGCGCGCACACAAAATACATACGAGTATGTACATACATATGCGATATGTGTGTACACTGCGACAATATTAGAAGTTTTTGTTTTAGCATTTACTTTCATAATTTCTATGCATACAAAAGTGCATGCATACAAACAAACCTACAAATGCTCTCATATGTACATTTGTATGAAATATCTGAGTATGGTGGATTGAAGATTGTTTTGCTGTTGCCGTTTTGTATATGGCCAACAATGAGTGCTCATACTCGTATGTACGCATGTAAAAAATGCACAAATGCACTCGTTAAAACAACTATGTATGTATGTATATTTGCACAGCTCAGCGGTGTTCTTGCACTTGTGTTCCCATTTTTATACCTTTCATGAGCATGAAATGGTATTATAACTTTGGTCCGATGTTTGTAAGTACCAGAACAAAAAGAGATAGACCCATTAAAATGTATACTTATATGATCAGAACGTCGAGTTGAGTTGATTTAGCCATGTCCGTCTGTCTGTCTGTTTGTATGCAATCTAGTCTCTCAGTTTTCGAGATATCCGTATCAAATTTGGTAGGTGGGTGTATTTTTAAAATGTATTAATCATTTGTCGGAACCGGCAGAATCGGACCACTATAACATATAGCTCCCATACAACAGATTGTTCAGATATGAGATTTTTCGTTATAACTTCTCCATTTATGCAGCTACGAACATGAAATTTTGCAGTACTTGCACCCATTATCAACAGAATACTTACAGTGAAAA
>NW_023458560.1:57383942-57391432 GCF_013731165.1 Rhagoletis pomonella
CAACTGATTGTTCAGATATGAGATTTTTCGTTATAATTCATCCATTTATGTAGCTAGGACCATGAAATTTCGCGCTGTTTTCACTCATTATCAACAGAAGACTTACAGCGAAAATAACAAAGATCGGGTCACTATAAACTGCAGACCCCATACAACTGATTGTTCAGATATGAGGTCTTTTATCATAACTCCTCCATTTATGCAGCTAGGAACATGAAACTTCGCACCATTTTCTCTCATTATTAACAGAATACTTACAGTGAAAATAACAAGGATCGGATGACTACAACATATATCTTCCATACATCTGATTGTTCAGATATGGGATTTTACTGTAAAACTTCTTTATTTGAACAGCTAAAACCGATAAATTTCGTAAGATATTTTATAAATAATAATACAAAGTCTACTGAGAAAATCATCAAAATCTATGCTGTATAAGCTTTATCTCCTATAGCACTGATTGTTCAGATACCAGTTTTTGCCATATATCTCCTTTATGTAGGAAACTAAACCTAATAAATTGTGTTACCGGTTTACATACCGATCAATTAGCAGTGAAAATCACTTAGATTGGTGCCATATAAAGTATATCTTCCATACCTCTGATTGTTTAGATGCGATTTTTTATATAAGTATGTAACTCCTCTATCAATGTATGCACATGTATTCAAAAGCAGTAATCTGTCAAAGTAAAATTTGCAATGTTCATGAAAGGTATGAAGCCTTCGGCATAGCCGAAGACAGCGCTGCTCTTACTTGTTTGAATAAAACATTATGTCGGGGATTTATTTATTATCCCCGCTTTAGCTGTTCTACAAGCAATTGATTTTCTGTTTTACATTTTTTAAATGTTCATATGCACATATGCGCATACAAATGTCAGGTATGTATGTATGCAGTGAAGTCTCAAGAGTTTCTGTAAATATTTGCCGATGCAAATAAGGGTTAATGTGCTGTGCTAAAAAATCGATTTCTCCCACTAAGAGGAGAAGAAGAAGTGAAAGAGTAAGAAATATGTTTTTCCATAAAATTTTTTAAATTATTTATGTATCACGAAGTTGTTTTTTCCAGTGAGCTGCAAGGTTAGCTTCGACCACCATGGGCAAATTTTGATGTCATATTAAAAACTCCTTACACCCCTCTTCTTACCCTAGAAATAAAATCGGTTTCTAGCGCAGATGAACGCACAAAATCGTAGATACTGACTGCATTCAGTTCAGTCAAACACTCAAAAGAATAATGCAGGAACGAGCGGCGACAAGCTTCACCAATGCTGGTTAGTGCGTAGGAAATGATCTGCGCTTTCGATTTCATCCACATCACGACAGCTACGACTGTGATCGTTTAACTGTATACCTATTCTAATAGCGTAAGTACCCATCAGGCAGTGCTCGGTGAAGACTCCAATTACCTACATGTTGGAGCAGTGGTCGCTCCAGGCGGAGGAGAGGACGAGATCTACACTCAGAAAAAAGCATTTCCTTAAAACCAGAAAACCATTTCCTTATTTTAAGGTTACTGTTTTTTCTTTAATATTATGAAAAATTTACTCAATTTGTGATGTTTTTCCTTAATTCAGGTTCATGCTAAAAATAGTGCGTCATTAGTTTGAGGAAGTAAATTTCCTCAATATAAGTAAAAATTTTGTCAGTGCTGTTAAGACGAAGTGAATTGCTTTCCTGGCAAATGTCGGCTGTGGCGTCGCGTGAAGACTACTGTTTCTGGTTCTGAGATCGCAAGTTCGAGTCCGATTGGAGGTAGTTAAGAGTAAGGTAAGTCAATTATTTCAATTCAAATATAAATTACAAATTGTAAAATTAATTTCATATGAAAAAACCTAAATACTCAGATACTATAAAAAAATAAATAACGTAAATTTTTTTTAATACAATTTAAAAAATTACTATAAAAAATAAAAAAAAATAAATAAATAAGATAAAAATAAAAAAATCCTGCTCTGGGACTCGAACCTTGCATCTCTCGACTAGCACTCCAGATCTTTACTATGTCGGCCATTGCGACTGTTTGAGCGTCGCAAGCAAAATGACATACTTATTCCTTTCGCGGCAAGATAATTTTTCCTAAGAAGAAAGAAAATAGTATATACTGAAAATTAAGGAATTGTGCTTTCCTTAAACTGAGTCTTTAGAGCCATTTCAAGGTAATATTACCTTAGAATAATATACGTTTTCCTAGCATCAAGTAATGTTTTCTCTGAGTGTACGCTTATCCATCTTAGACCAGATAGTGTTGATATCCTGCACGTGGGCTACGCGGGCCATTTTGTATTTGGCCGTTCAATAAAGTTATTTTCCTGAACTTAATATACAATCTTCAGAAATCGGATCAAAGGTGGCCCACAGCGGCTGACTGCCGTATATACAAACTCATGTGGCCCATGTACAACCCTAAGAGAAGACATAACTTATTAAAAAACCCAAACTCGACATTTCAAGGCTTTTAGCGATCCTTACTAGGCAGCATTGGCCGGTTGGTACCCAAGCTAGAAGGTTGGAAATCGCCTACAACGACTTCTGTAAAAGCAGCAGAGGCGAGAACGAGCAGGAAACAGTAGAGCACCTTCTTTGCAAATGTCCAGCACTAATGAGGAGCAGAAATACCATGCCAGGAACATATAAGTTCACATCGTTACGAGAGCTACATATCTGGTGTATGGTATCAAAATGGCACTTAGCTGCTACTTGGGCGTAATAGTTTGTCCGCCACCATTCTAACCTAACCTAACCCAACTTCCTACATTCAGATCTAACTGGGAGCCTTCAGTAAAGATGGCTGCTAAATCAGAGTACGAGATTAAAAATAAATTCTCCTCCAATTCACCCCTTGAGGGACCGTTGTTTGGAAAATATTCCTCTGTCTAGTGGGCGGTACTGTGTAGTACAGTCCTAAAGTGTGCCGGAAGATCTTTCAAAATTCTAGTGTCCGAACCTCGTGTCACTCCATTTGATCAAAGCGTTTAATCTAATAGCATCACAACCAAGTAGAAAGTGAAGCAATGGGTCTCTCAATGGGCCTTAGTCGGCGTTCAGGATAAAGACTTCGTGATCATCACACACGCCACCCCTTGAAGCTTTATAGCGTTTTCTTTTCTCGAAAAAAGGCTGCACTTATTCTGCCTTGTGTAAGCGCTGTCAAATTTTCATGTTCTTTTCTCAGCCCTTTCACAAGGCCTCTTGTTCTTTTCTCAGCAGGTTGCGCTCTGATCCGGCAAAAGTGCTGCCTTTTCTCACCTCAAATAGAGGTGAGAGTGAGAGTTGCGCGGTTGATTTTTAATTTACGCTTGAAAAAATACAAGTGCTTTGCTTTAAATGTATTAAAGACTTACAGGCCAAGTGTATTAAGTTCTATAAATAAATTCTAAAGGAGTAGTATATTTTCCTTTACATTCTCATATAAAGGACGCAACATTTTCTCAGGTTTCAGGGCAGCGCAAACCAAGAGTTCCCATATAATAGGGCTGAACTTTTTTTGGGAAAAGAAAACGCTTTTAGCTTGTTTGTTAGTTGCTTTAACGATTTCTAAATGTTCTGTGAATTATACAATACATAACGAGGTCCTCAAAATATTTCATTGCTAGCGGTGAGTCTATTTCCCACAGCAGTCATTTTATTTTTAGGAACTTATTTTATGTTTTTTAATCTGCTTTTTTTATATGAAATAACAAAAAAAAAATTGTTAAAACTTGTAAATATGTGGTGCGCTGATAATTTTGACACGGGGTGTATGTATTTCAACATATTTAAATACATATGTGTATACATATACATTGTATTTACGTACATATTCTTGCATTATCTCTAGCATATGAGTCAATAAATAGCTATATATATATATGTATGTGATATATGTACATATGTACATACATAGTACATATTTATGGGTGAATACGTGCACACGGCTAGTCTACACACCCCTTTTCCATGTCACTTTCACTGACAGCAACTGGATTTGCTTTGTACTCGTATGTTGATTATTTTGTCGAGATAAAATGTTTATCAATGCATACGTTCAAGTATTTTATGTTTACATACATATGTACATACAGAAGTATGTCCACAACTCATTTTCATCACCTCATTATTATTCCTGTACATGTTTCTGCTCAAACTTTTTTATTTTCTGTTGGGGCACTAGGTAACTCCCTTATAGACGACGGTTTAAAAGCTTACACCTCTATTGCGAATGTCGACTAGCAGTAGATAAACGACTATTAAGCGATTATCGATTCTCGATGCTATTGTGAGTGTCGCTTAGTCGCTCAATTAGCGACTGTGAATACTTTTTAATCGCTCATCCTTCTATTGCTGTTTTTTAGTCGTTGGAGTTTGCGTTTATAAAATTTACATAAGAAAGTGGTACTATAATGGATAAAAAGTAAGTCAATTGAACTGGAAGTTGTAAAAAATTGTGAAATATACATAATATGTATGTGTCTGAATTACAGATCAAAAATTATAAGCAACAAAAGGCAACTTGCGCGGTTGGTCGTACTGATGCAGGAGAGTCAGGACATAGTCAAAGGAATTTCCGGAAAGAGTAGGGTAGGAAGCTCCGCTTCTATTGGAAAAGATACATATACAATATTTCTTGTGCATATAACTCCGGCTACGCCATCCACAATGTTTTTGCGCAGAACCAACATCAAAAGTTTATACAAAAAAACTGCATAATTTATTAATTGACTAGTGCTCGGAAATTTGAAATCTTTATTTTAAATTAAAGTTGAATTCTTTCAATACACTTGTTATGTTGTTATGTTAAAGTTTTTAAAGTCGGGTCACGCGTATGGACACATAAACCCAACATCATTGTACAAAAAACTTAACCGTACCGTATTTCTTAAACTTCCATAAAGTTTATTAATGAGGAAAACAGCTTTTCCTGCAAATCATGTAAAGCCTAAAAACCGTGAAGCATCGGGAACGCAACTTCTATTCATAAAACTCACACATGTACATACACCTTCCAAGTCCAAGGGATGCAACGAATCTCGCAATTCCCTCCTTGCTTTTGCCAACTCTACTAATCTATTAGCTTCCGCATCATCTTCCTCATCACTAAACCATATTTCAACTGTGTCCATTTTTTAAATTTTATAATAAAAGCAATTATTTTAAAAATGATGTAAATAAAACACTCAAGAAACAAATGTAAACAAACAAACAGCTGTTTACAATTCTGTCAACCATTCACAATAGTACAAATTTTTATCGATCAGGTTACACAATAGCAAAATAAAAGATGATCGACTCGATCGAGAAATTTCTATTCTACTGCCAGTCGACACTCGCAATAGGGGCCTTAGTATCCAGCTCTCAAGAAAGGCAAAAATCCCATATAAAATGACGCACAAGAAATGGCTAAGATAATTTTCTTGTTACGCAGTTCTTAGGAAATTTGCTCCGCTTTCTACTAGGGGTTTCTAAACTTTTTTTGGCAAGGCAACCCATGTTTGCAAGACAAATATATGCTAGCTTCATTATCTCTTGAGGAGTGAGGCAACAGGCTTTGAAATATCAGATGTCAAAATTTCTTGGACACACAAACGAAATAATGGCAATTTTTTTCTTGACCGTTTGCTTTGGAGCTGGATACTATGCCTAAGACTGTGAAAATGGAACCGGGGATGATGACTTCTTCAAGTTTTTCAAGGAATATAAGTTAAGATTTTGTTGAAAAAATGAACAACAAGTAAACATGAACTTATGGGATTGGTAAAAATTCATGCAAAACTGAAACCTATAAAACTATTTACCAGGCATCTGTTAAAAACGTCAAACAGGGTGGTGGCGAAATTCCTTTTCAGAGGAGAACAGAGCTACGATCCCTGCTGGGACTGACTACAGGACACACGGCATATGGGCATGGAGGATGTGGATTGTACATAATATTTTATCTGCAACTATCTGGCCTTCGCCAGACTGAGATGTTATATTTTTGTGTCAGATGCTTTGAGAACACGTTTTACCTTTCATTTGCAACAAATCTAAAATTAAATAAAAAATCTAGTAAGTTTTCAGAGGACTCCCATCTATTTTGAATGTCTTTAAGAATATTAATCGACAACATCATTTGCATTGAGGTAATCTATCAGCTCTTAAAAAAGGGTTTTAATGAATTTTAATAAATTTT
Source organism: Rhagoletis pomonella (assembly GCF_013731165.1). Taxonomy (NCBI): domain Eukaryota; kingdom Metazoa; phylum Arthropoda; class Insecta; order Diptera; family Tephritidae; genus Rhagoletis; species Rhagoletis pomonella. Next base: position 57,390,099 of record NW_023458560.1, read on the forward strand.
AAAATGTAAAGCTTAGTTTACCTCATGAGTTTGGGAAGGCTTCATACACAGTGACCCAAATACATATCTACAAATATCAGAGCCCTCGCATTTGTAATTCGTATTTTTGCAACTTTCATTGGTCCTGGGTTATCGACTAATGTTTTAGTCATTGATTTATACCTTAGGTACGATTTCATTGTGGCTCCCAAAACTATGACATAGGCCAAGCATTTAAGAAGTGCTCAATTAATGTTCTTGTGCGATTCTTTTAGCTACATTATGCAATATTTTCGTTCCTTTATTTCCTTTCGTTCGTTAATTCCTATTTGTATATCTACTTACCGAATACATGAATATGTTTACACATTCACACATAAAATTATTTCTTTTTTGCTCAAATTTTGTCCTAATTTCATTATACATATTCCTTGATAGCCTGGCGCTTTGAAAGCGAAACTGAAAATTGATATAAATATCAACATTGCTTACCAACTAACGACTATCCGCAAACTAGCATAGTACTTATACATAAATAGTTGCTAAGGCGGCGGCCTTCAGTGGGCAAGAATTACTTTTTTTGAGCGAAAAAATAAATAAATTAAACTTGAAGCTGCACTTCTGGTTTAATACACAGTATCCAGGAAACATCCAAATGGTAATATATACATATGTACATATATACACGTGATGATAATGATAAATTTAGTGGTAATGGTTATAGTAATGGTGATGATTATCCCAAGGTTATAGTGATTGTAGTGGTAATGGTAATTGTAATGGAAAAGGTAATTGTAATTGTCATGGTAAAGTAATGGCAATCTTGTAATGGTAATGAAACGGTAATTGTAATGGTAACGGTAATGAAACGGTAATTGTAATTGTAATGGTAATGAAAATGGCTATGATAACGGCAAAGGTAAAGGTAATAAGAATAGTAATGGTAATGCCAATGATAATGCTAAAAATAAATGATAAATAATGGTAATCGTAATAGTAATGGAAATGGAACGTTTATATAAATGGCAATGGTGACGGTATTAGTACTTGTAATGACGATGGTACTGTAAATGGTAATGGTAATGGTACTTTTAATGGTAATGGTACTGGTAATGTCAAAGGTAATCGTAGTTTAAATTAGTAATGGTTATTGTAAATGTAATGGTAACTGTAGTGGTAATGATGATGGTAATGTTAAAAGTAATGATAATATTAAAAGTAATGGTAGCGGTAGCGGTAACGGTGACAGTAATTGCGATGTTACAAATGGTAATCGAAATGTCGATCATTGCTGGCTAAGTAATCATACAATATTTTCGAAAATTTATAACTATTTCTTTATTTATTTTTTTTTT
>NW_023458560.1:57391532-57394931 GCF_013731165.1 Rhagoletis pomonella
TTTTAAGCGGAGTGGCCCTTTTTATCGATCGGGCTTCGATTCATCGGGGTTTTATTTTTTCAAAAAGAGTTGCCAACTGTTAAAAAATTAAATTCAAATTATTTAACAATCAAAGCCATCAGATCAGCACCGTTCGTTCGATTTTCAAAAACTTACAATAAGGTTTTACTTTTTAGAAAAGAATTGCCACCTTAAACAAAAAAAATTAATTAATTATTACAAAATGCGTATCAATCGGAATGGTTTTGAAAAGTCTTTTTCTTAGCTTAACTATAGGAGGGTTGCCTCCTGTTTAAAAAAATGGAATTCAATTTGAATTAAGGGAATTAGGTAATATAAATATGTATCACCATATGGATGCCGCCAGACGAAAGTACTTTGAAGAGGGTTGCCACCTGTTTCAAAAGTCGAATTTAGTTAACTTATACACAAGTTATATAAACATTAAAATGTGGGTGTCAAACGAAAGGGTGTTGGGAAAACTTTAGTTTGAACATTTGTAATGTTTGAAGAGGGTTGCCACGTGTTTAAAAAGTTACATTCAAATTATTTAGTAAGTTAGGTGAGTTATTAAAAGATGGGTATCAACCAAAATTTGTTTGAGAAGTTTTTATTTCTGAGCTATATTTAGCGGGGTTGCCACACGTTAAAAATAAAAACAAATTGAACTCAATTCATCAGTAAATTAAAATATGTCCAATGTTAGACGAAGCAGAGGTAACAAGGGTTTAGCTTGAAAATACTTTGGATGGGGTTGTTCTAAAATTTGAATTTAACTCACTTATACACATGTTATATGAAGTATGAAAATACGTGTGTCCAAACGAAAGTGTTTTAAATCCTTAGTGTGAACATTTGGAATGTTTGAAGAGGGTTGCCATTTGTTTAAAAAGAGACATTTAAATTATTTAATAAATTGGATTAATTATATTATATTATTATAATAATTATTAGATATCAATCGAAATGGGCTTGAAAAGGCTTTATTTCCGAAATATATTTAGGAGGATTGCCACCTGTTTGGAAATTCGAGCTGAGTTAACTAATACACAGGTTATTTGAAATATTAAAAAAGGGTGTCAGACGAAAGATTGCTTAAGAAATGTTTAGTTTGAACATTTGGCTTATTTTTGAGGGGTTTCAAAAGGGTTGCAACGTGTTTAAAAAGTTAAATTACAATTATTTAACAAGTTAAATTAATTACTAAAAGATGGGTTTCAATCGAAATGGGTTTGCAAGGCTTTATTCTGAACTATATGTATTTAGCGGGGTTGCCATATATTTAAAAAATTCCATTCTACTTAATTCATCAGTTAATTCAAATATGTATAAAAAATTCAGACGAAAGAGACCTTGGCCTGTAGATGAGTGATGACTAAGAAACGGCTGCGCGGATTTGGATGAAATATGCTACTCAGATCGCTTATAACTCTGACTGGCATTTGGAGTATTTTTTAGGATTTTAAAATTGAATTTTGGGCTTTTTAACGCCATGCGGGTTCACTAGTTATTTTTATTTCCGCAAATTTTTAAAAGACATAAATGTATCACTTTTAAATCTCTCCCGAGCTATAAATTAACTTACTAAATCAGAAATTATCCATATAAGGTTTCGCTGCTTTAGTCACTCATTTCCTTTATCATTGCATTCTTAAAACATACTTGTTCCAAGAACATTTGCATGTAAATAAGCATGCATTATCTAAACTACCTCATCTATGTGCATATATGTATCTACTATATGGGGTGTTCCATTCCAAAACGGACGGGGTTCACATTCATGTGTTTGATCTGTTTCAAATTTTTAGGGTTGATGCATAAACATAAGTAATAAAGAAATATGAAATTTGAGCTTGATTAATACATTTTTAAAAATCTTACAGCCCAAAAACAAAAACAAATCGATTTAATAGTTTTCCAAATATCTCGAGAACGGACCGAGGAAAAAATTTAAAAAAAAAATCACACATACACACATCAAAATCCTCTATGAACAGAAATATTTTTAAATTTTTTTCTTGAAAAATTTTTCTTATACACATTTAGTTTTTGAAACTATGCCATCTCAAAAAAAATTGAAAAAAATCACAATTGTAGCTCTGAGTATTGCGCAATATTTAAGTATAGTACATGTTATGGAGTGCACTCTACAATAATTTGAGTTATGAATTTTTTTTACACCGAAGTTGAGTATAATTACAAACTTAAAAATTTAAAAATTTTTTTTGAGTATGCAGTTTTGTAGCCCATTAAATTTTAGTACAATGAAGTGCAAGTTTTGAGCTACTGTAAAACTGTGTTGATTTTTAATATTTTTTATGCTGACGGCTTTTTGCACTTTTTTCTTATGGCAGAAAAAGTGCAAAACCGTTTTCAAAGAAAATTAAAAAATTTAAAACGGTTTTCCATCGCTTAAGGCTTGCACTTTTGCTTTTGTTTTTGTGCTGTACAGTTTCTTAAAATGTATTAATCAAGCTCAAATCAAATTTATTTATTACTTATGTTTGTGCCTCAACCCTAAAAATTTGAAACAAATCAAACACATGAAGTGTGAACCCCGTCCGTTTTGGTATGGAATGCCCCATATACATATGTATGCATGTACATATGTTTGTGTGCTCGGCGACTTTGGGGGTTACAAACTTTTTCTAGCACATTGACTTGGTTCAATGTACCCACCCAGCATTTTCTGAAATTATTGATCATATTCGAGTCTTTTTTGAGTCCTCTCCGCGATTAAAATAATCATAAATGCACTCATATTCTGATCATAAAAGACTCTTTTGTCGGTAGAAAATGGTACCCTGGCCGCGACTCTTCTTCACGAGTCTTTTACTACCCACTTTTCTGGCCATTTCTGACACTTTTTCGAGTCGTATTTACAATCATTTCTGAGTCTCGTGCGAATAACTTTTCAGGCGTATTTCTAAACACTTTCGAGTCTTCCTCGAGTAATTAATAAGCTCTATTTCTAATCGTTTTCGAGTCTTTTGCTAGTCATTTTTCAGTTGCATTTCTAGTCTTTTGAGAGTAATTTTTGAGTCGTATTTGTAAGATTTTGTGAGCCTTTTTCAAATCACTTGCGAGTCTTTTCCCAGTCATATTTCATTCGTATTTCTAAACATTTTCGAGTCTTTTTCAGTCCATTTTCAAATCGTTTGTGCTGAAAAAAATTAAACATTAAATTAATTTATAATTAGCAAATCAGCATACATATTTTATTGAGTTCAAAAACGCGATAATGAAATAACAAAATAATTTTTTTAAGAAATCCATTATTAGAGTTCAAAGTCCATTATTAGAGTTGAAAATATTGTGAAAAGGTATTGACACAGAGAACTTTTCACCATGTATGCAAGGTTTTTTATTCTAATTTCTTTTCGCAAACTTTTTATAAAA
>NW_023458560.1:57395031-57422291 GCF_013731165.1 Rhagoletis pomonella
CCATAAATCTTCAAACAATAAAATTATGATGCATATCGAACTTTAAAATTTTACTAACTACTTTTTCATAACCGATACTCTCATCTCTTCGATACAAACATTTTTTATTAACCGACTTCAAAAAAAGAAGTAGGTTATCAATTCGTCAGAAAGTAGTGTCTCCGAGGTGATCCCATACTAATTTGATTTAGATCCGATCATTGCGTAATGAAAAAATTAACAGTATTCTTAAATTTTTGTATGAGAATTGAAGTCGGTTGTGTTTTTTGCTTAAAAATTACTTGTTTTATGTGTTCGTAACCACATCACGCGTATTTAAAGGATCAGTTAGTAAAATTTTAGTGTTAAATTTTCACCATAATTCTGTTGTTGAAAGATTTCTGAACGGAAATATTTTTTTCGATATAAAAAATATTTATTTTGAATGACTTTATAGCAATCCTATGAATAAATGTGTTTGCCTCATATAAAATGTATGGAAAACTTCAAAGGCCCGATGCACAGTGGTTCAAAACTTTATTATTCATAATTCACTGCAGCCTTAATTTTTCACTCAATTTAATTATTATTTTTTTTTAATTAAAGTTTTTAAAATTTGAAAGAGACTAGTTTTAGTGAAATTTTTTTTTATAACATTTCAAATTTTTCTTGTGAATTCTTTTTTCGTTTTGAAGAAACCCTACAATTATTTTCAACTAGTCTTTTTCGTTTTTTATTGAAATAAAATAATGAGCTTCCACAATTTTAAACGGAAAATTGAGTTTACAGTGGTGCTCCAGTATAACGAATGCCGATATAACGAATGTCCAGTCTCGCGGCGTGTAATCCAATCAGACAATTTCCGTTAAGTACTCCAGCTACTTTGCGGATCTCTTGCCTTCTTAGGTTATGTAGAAACTTTGTGCTTTGTAAATTCATGGCTGGTCGGTGTGTTCTAGAAATATGGCAAGTTGGTTCCACACAGCCATATTTCATTGTCTATTTCTCTGAATTTTTCGTTTAGTCGAAGTTTGCGCGTTTCAAATGGGATACCATATGTGTCCCTGATATCTGTTTCAGACAATGTCGTTACAGGACGCACAAGTTCGTTAGCCTTGCAATTTTCCTTGATGCACCAGAAAGACGCTGATTGTTCCGCGTAAGGAAACAGTGCCATAAATTTGGAAGTTTAAAGCTTAATGTTCCATCCGTGCAAGCATGGATGGATCATATTTCCCTGACCGTGTCCAAAGTCCATTCTTTCCTTGATCGAAGACTGGTCATGAACTTGGTGTTGTTAGTGCGTCCATTCCATTTTCCTTGCATGCAAAGTAATACGTCGGAACAAAAGTTTAGTTGCGTGTTGAGCGTTTTGCTGGCCGTTGTTTTCGAGGCTCCTGGTATCAGTAGAGAACCCATCCGTTGAACCTAATCCATTTTCATAGCGTTTACTTTTCTCTTGATATCTAGCTGATATCTCTGGTACAGAAGTATAGAGCACTTGTGGCCTTCCGTATCATTTGATCGATGTTAGGTCCCCAATTTAATTTTCTATCCAGTATTAAGCCCAGATATTTAGCCCGTTTAGTGGTGATATTTCCTAGAGATGGACGACGATGTTTCCCTGTAAGTTCTGATTTTGTAGAAATAACTCCCAAAGGAAAATCCGTTTTCGGACGAAAATACTTTCAAATAAAATACATAGTAAACGTCCAGCTCTGCATTTATAATCCGATATCCTAGGAGTTTATACACGAACACTACCATGCGGACTAATATCGTTGCAAGCACCTTCTGTGTCCAAGAAGACAGAGAATATCATCTGTGGTGCAAAGGTTTTTCGATGTCAAAGAGCAATTTTCAAACCCTTTTCCTAATTATATATGTGTTGCGCAATCGGAAGCTTCGTCCAGTCCAGTCTTATCGGTTTGAGCTCATAGCCCTTTTGTGTTTAAATATAATTTGCCTATCTTCAGTCCATTTTTTTTATTCTGGCAAGAACTATTCGCTCGCCGTTGACAAAAAAAAAATGTTGACCGTTTAGTCGTAACGGAAAAAGGTAACTCTCAAAAAAGCTCTTTAAATTTGACATTAGTAACTCATGTAGTCCAGAGAACATTCGAAACCTTCTTTTGTTTTCAGCCATTGACCAGTTATAAAATTTATACTTAGAAATTACCATTTACCTTTTTCCATTGTGATCGGTATCACACCAAATATGTAGAGAAATGCCTCATCTAACATTTTGATTCCCATCAGAATAGTTGGAACGTTTTAAATAAAATGTAAGTTCTTTAATTACGGAACTGGAACCAGACAATAGTTCAAAAATGTCACTATCAGTATAAAGAAATTTTCTCGATTTTTTTCGTCCCCAAGATCAGATGCGGTTCTTAGTGTCCCAGTGTTAATTACGATAGGTCAGTGACCAGTGAGAACCTCTACCAAAAAATGCGAGAGCTGTATAGTAATTGTTTTCGTATTGATTCTATCCTGTTTGAGCAAATTTGATACCTTGGATTTTAAACCACATAATCGTATTCCAAAATTAATCTGGGGCCATTGAATAGTAAACAGTATTTTGGTTGTATAAAGCGTAACTCTCTTCCAAACCAATACAATTTTAGAATATATTTTGGCTGTATGTTTAATCCGTTTGTACTATGTTTTGTCCCATATTTCATGTTACGGTCTTCAGGCTTTATTCCTTTTTTTACTTTTTTATCGTTCCTTCAAGTAAACTATAAATCAACTGGTCTCTGATTTGCTACAATAGTTACGAATCGTATGCTTTTCTGTACTGAGCAAACGCTTTTTTATTTCGCATTTAAAAAAACATGTACAAATTTTGGTTTTTTGCATACATAATTATATTTACATATCTCACTTCCTTCCATATTTCGAATAACTCTAATATTTTTTTCTTGGCATTTTTATTACAGCTCAATAACAACATTCGCCTCCGCAAAACCATTACTTGCTTAAACTAATAAAAATCTTTACATCCTTTCTTCGCTCGCCATTCTTCTTCTTTCTTTCTTCTACCTTGGCCGTTCAAGCGCCATATTTTTTGCATTTTTCATATACTTTTACATACTTTTTCGTCCATCCTTTGCAACGCTAATATTCAGACGCCGCGCCATTGCAACCCACAAAACCCAAAACAGTTGACATCGACGAAGCCAAATAATAATGGCAGCACGTCTGTAATGGAGCACTACATTTCCGAGAGTGAAACTTCACTACATTCGTCATAAAATTTCAAAGGTTGGCAATGCAACATAAGCAAATATAGAGCAAGAGCAACTGCTAGCAAAAACCAAAACCTTGGTTGAAATATCTAATATATCTGACTCATGAACCAAAACCAAACCAAAATTTAAAGTTGGGTACAAATTTTAAAGGTTGCATCGGGTGAGCAACAGTTTATCGATTCGAGAAATTAATGCGCTGATGAGAAAACGAAAACTCGTATATCGAGACGATAAAGTGGCCGGTAAACTAAAGGTTGGATGAGAAAACGGCCCTGAATGTGCCAATTCGAACGGAGGGTGTAGTACTCGATAGTTTACGAACTTCAATCTTGTTTTCGTCCTTTGTGGTGTATTTTTCTTTTTATTCTTTGTCGCATTTTTGTTTTGGTAAATCGATTTCACATCAATTGCATTGTTTGTGCATGGTTGTAAATGTTTTGTTGCTTAGCTGTGCCTGCACTGTAATTTGACATTTGGCAATTTATTGAAAATGTCAATTGAGGTCTGCGCTGTGCATCTCTTTTATTACGAGTAAGATGTCGTGCAGATAACGCTCGTTGCTATACTTGTTTTTGTTTAATTTTCTTGATCATTGGTTGGTTATTGATTTGCCGATATACGCCTATAAAATTTGGCCACAATCTTGATTACATGTCAGGCGAAATTAAAACGTTTGTGGTCGACGAAAATAGCTCTGAGGATAGGAAATTTGTTAGAAGAAGAAAGCAGATCATAAAGATAACAAAAAAGTTAATAAACTGCAGACATTTGAATTGTTTTTGTTTCTCAAATTAAAAGGCAACCAAATTCGTTAGAAATGAGAAGAAATAATAATGAAGATTTCGATAATTCAATATATGTACATATAACTAAATTGGAAGTGGATAATACTCACTGCTCTAAAAGGCATGGGGCCAAATCGTGTCCCATTTAGGAAACTGCAATATTTAGTCCTGGCTGGCCAAACTGTGAAATAATAAGATTACATTAGAGACTCAGAGAATTAACTTAAAGGTAGCCTGCGCGACCATGGCGAAAAGTAGAAAACAAAAACGTCCATGGGGTCGACTAAAATTGCAACGCTCAGAAGGGAATGTACATCCAAATTCAACGAAGCTAAGAGAACCAACTCTTGGAGTGAATTTAAAGACTGGCAACGCCGATTCAAGTACGCAGTCAGAGAGGCTAAGCGCTCTTCATGGAGAAACTTCTGTCAGAAGGTAGAAACTTCTTCAGAGTCGAGCAGACTACGTAAGATACTTTTAACGTATCCTAGCAATATTAGCACCTCATCAAGGAAGATGGTGATTGGGCAGCTAACAGCGAAGAAGCAGTAGAGCACCCAATACAAACTCATTTAACGGGCTGTCTCCGCAGTAAAGTCACCAACACTCGACTCGCGGGCAACAACGATGACTTTTCGGCGAACATTATAACCGAGGAGAATATAAAACCTGCTAATAGCAGGTTCCAACCGTATAAGTCTCCGGAATCAGACGGAATTATTCCCGCTGACCTACAGCATACAGCCGAAATAATTTCAGCCATAATCGTACCCGTATTTGAGGCAGTGTTACGACTTAAATATAAGTATACCCCAGAAATGGGAGGAGGTAAGATTAGCTTTCATTCCTAAAGCAGGAAAAACTATACACGTGAGACCAAAAGACTTTAAGCCGATTAGTCGGTCATCTTTCTTGCTTAAATCCTTAGAGCAACTAATAGATGAACGTATTAGACACAAGGTAGGCAGCAAACTTTCGGCAGTCCAGCATACCTACAAGAAGGAGAGATCAGTTGAAACCACTCCACTGCGTAGTCCACACAATTGAAATATCAATATTGAAATTACAAAGAACACAACCTCGCTGCCTTCCTGGACATCGAGAGTGCTAGGCCTGGGAAATACTGCTGAAAAAACGGACCTAGTGTTCTTTAATAGGAGGCACAAGATACAAGATAACTCTAGGAAAAACCCTCGTAGTGAAAGAGGAGACCAAATATCTCGGTCGCATACCAGATAGGAAAATAAATTGTATGTCCAATATTGCAAATAGACTACACAAAGTAAGAGCAGGTCAATAGGAAAGAGATGGGGGATGTAACCTAAAATAATACCATGCCATACACAACGGTACTTAGTCCAATTGTCTATCACGAAGGAATAAACTTGAAAAAGATGGATGAAGTCCAAAGGCTTACGTCTAGACCAGAGGTGGGCAGTCTCGGCAGAGCATTTTTGTAATGTGCGTGTATAGCAGGCATAGCTACCCAGCTGTGGTCTATACTCTTAACTGGTGCTATGAGAACAACGCCATCTCAGGCACTGTATGCTCTACTGAACTTTCTTCCGGTAGATCTACATACATGATGCCAAACAGGTCGTAAGCGTTGCGGCAATTCGTATTAACTGTCTAAATAAGTAGTTAAATACCAGTTATGGTTATGGTAGGTTACCAAAGGAGCTTCAGGGGCTTCCCGGATTGGTGGACTATACACTTCCGAACTCTGTCCATCCATGTATACCCAGATGGTTCAAAGCTCGAGGGCAGTGTTGGTGGGGACGTATATTCCGAACACCTGGGCATCTCCCTTAGTTTTTGTCTTGCGTCCCAAGCTGACATCTACATCTTCATTTCCAAGGTAGCCATAAAATGCCGCACATCTCTTAACGAGATGACTGTTACTTCGCCTAAAGGTGATATGGGTTCCGGGACACTGCGTGACATTGAGGGGAACTTTAAGGCCGATCAACTGGCGCGACTTGGCACCAAACTCCCTCACTAGGTTCACTAAAGTAGCGAACGACAGATGGCATGACGGAATAACTTACAAAACTGCCAGGGAATTATGCCTAACTGGCCTACTACTGAGCTTAGTTAAGCAGAATATCAGTTTGTTAGTATCGATTACGAATTCTGTGGAAGTTGTCAAGATGAAGACAAAGGAGGAAACGATTCTGCACTTGTTGTACCAGTGCCCTGTTTTATCCAGACGAAGCCTCTCCACTCTAGGTAGGGCATTTGAAGCAATTGTATTGCTATCGCTCCTCAACTACATAACAGTATCAGAAAAATACGAGTATATGTGTATGTATATAAATTGTTCTTACCGGAAGCCATTTACACATTAAACGGATGATGACAATTAAATCTAGCTGCGATTAAATAACATCTGTAAGCTTTTAATCACCGTATCTTAAGAACTTAATCATCCGTTAACTAAATAAAAGGTAATTTATAATTACAAGTATTAAATCTTAATCGAATCTGCAGCGGCGGCAATTGCATTGACACACAGGCGATTAACTGGACAACGAACATTGACGGCATGAATGCCATTTCCACTGCCAATAATGAAATTGAAATCACTATAGCTGCTGTAGATGCAGCTAAGAGCGAAGCTTAAAAATGGCGAAGAGGTTGGAAGAGGAAGGTGGTGTGCCAACCAACCAACCACCAACTAATGAACAAGAACCAATGTACATACTTATGTACATAAACTCATGTCACGACTAATTACTATGGAAATGACAATTAAGTGAAACTAAATGCAAGAGAGATGCATTCGTACTGAGGCCGGCAGGCAAGCGATCTGTTAATGTCGTTGGCAAGCGGTCGTCACCCACAGCTGGCTCATACAGTCAATGCCAACTAAAGTGGAGCAATGAGGGCAGAGAGGAGTGTGTTTGGGTGTACATTAGACCGTACCAGAAACAAAAGTACGCCGTACACCCCGGAGTCTATAAAGTATTTTTGCAAGGCAATTTGGAAAAAAAATAATTTTTTTCAGCTATACAATTCAGCTATTGCTGAAAGCCTTAAAAGCTGGTTGTGGAGTTGCACTCTAAGGCTCGCCTTTTATTTTTCACGTCATATCTTCGGCATTTACAATCGGATCTTGAGGTATAATATATCGATGTCCTTGTCTCGTGAAAGTTTTTTGTTCAGTCTCAGTTCTTGTCACTTTAACATACTACCCTAATGTCAGTAAATTAACACGGAAATTCTGGCTAAGATAGTTGAAATTCTTTAGTAAGGAAATAGAAAGCAAGTAGGCCAGATAAATAATTTGAAAGACTGTTTATTCTGGCGCGAAAGACTTACAATAAAAAGCTCCCTCCAAACTTTCACGGTGAAAAGTTATTTTGACAGAAAGCACTTGTATGTAATTTTGCTCGCGCTGCTCCAACAGTCGCAATGGCCGAGTGGGCAAAGCACTGGCGTGCCATTTGGGAGATTCGAGGACAAGTCCTCAGACAGAGGATTTTTTTTCTTTTTTGTTTAATTTAATTTTTTTCTTTAATTAAATTTTTTTTCTTATTTTTTTTTTAATTTTTGAATTTTATTGTTTTAAAAAGATTTTTTTTAACTTCATAATATTATTTTTAGAAACACTTTCTTCCCTTTTTAATTATTATTTTTTGAAGTGAAACTTCTTTAGCGGCGGTTGGTTGGTTGGGAGTAAATTGGCAAATTCAGCGGAAATTGCACACGGAAATGGTGCAACGGAAATGGGTGGGGCTGAAAGAAGTACTTCTTGTGTATATGCAACAGAAATGATGCAACGGAAATGGTGCACCGGAAATGATGCAACGGAAATGGTTGGGGCTGAAACAAGTACTTCTTGTGTGTATGCATATGGTATGAATTTAACAAAAACTTGCTAATAAAAGGTTAGAGGATAACACTTAGAAATACCAATACAAGAATGAAAGTAAAGGTGAGTACGTACATGGATAAAGAAAAGGATAAAGGCAAAGGTAAAAATAAAAATAAAAACAAAAACAAAGATGCGTAAAGATATAGGCAAAAATGAAGACCAAGGTAAATTTAAACACTTCACTTATATAAGGGCAAAGGTGAAGGGGAATATGTATATTGCTGAAGAAAATGATAAACATAAAAGTAAAGGCAAGGCAAGTGAGGATACCGATAAAAGTAAAGATGAAGATAGGGGAAGAACGATTAAAATAAAGGTAATTATAGAAGAAAGGATATAGAGAGATACACAGAGACTCAATCTGGGAACTATTTTGGGATTCTAGAAATTTTCGGGATTCTCGAGACTTATCGATAAAATAGTCGATATTTTTATCGGTTTTGTTATCAATATTTACCGATTTTTTTTATCGATATTCATCGATTTTGTTATCGATATTTATCGATTTTGTTATCGATATTCATCGATTTTGTTATCGATAATTATCGATTTTCTTATCGATTCTTATCGATTTTGTTATCGATTTTTATTGACTTTGTTAGCGATATTTATCGATTTTGTTATCGATATTTGTAGATTTTGTTATCGATATTGTTATCGATTTTGTTATCGATATTTATCGATTTTGTTATCGATATTTATCGATTTTGTTATCGATACTTATCGATATTTATCGATTTAATTATCGGTATTTATCGATTTTGCTATCGATATTTGTCGATTTTGCTATCGATATTTATCGATTTTGTTGTAGGTAATTTTATAGATATTTTAATCGATTTTGCTATTGTTTTTGTTATCAATTTTACTATCAATTTTGTTATCGATTTTGCCATCGATATTTTTATCTAATTTGGTATCGATATTTTTATCGGTTTTGTTGTCGATATTTTGATTGAGATTACTATCGATTTTGTTATCGATAGAGTATAAAGATAAAAATTATGATAAATGAAAACGGAATGAAATAAATGTAATTACAACAAACAGGGTAGATGTAGGGATACATATACATACATGTAGATAGAAAAAAAAACAAAACAAAAATAACCCAAAGCAAAAGCAGATGTATGTATGGATATTTGTATATTGGTTATGAGACAAACTAAATATGTAACGTAAGTTTTACTTCTCCAGTGTGGCCCAGGCGCACTTACTTTTTTTAAATTTAATTTTCTTCCAATATTTAGTTTTTACTATTATAAAACGAAATTTATTTATTTGTCAATATTATTGCGTCTTATCAACGTTTTATTTTTAATTTTATTATTATTTATTTTATATTTATTTATTTTCTTATCTATTAATTTTGTTTTTTTTTTTTAATATTTATATTATATTATATATTTTAAAAATATTTTTTTTTTATTTATTTTAGTTTTAAGGATTTAACATTCTTTTCTTTTGATTAAATTTGTTTTCCATTAAAATTTCTTTTAATTTTTGGTTTTTATGGTCTTAAAAAGAGAAACTATATATTTTCTTAATTTCATTTAATTTTTTAGAAAACTTGTTGCTAAAAGACTAAACAGAAAAACGCTAGGACCTCCTTGTTAGCAGATTTTTCAATTAGTCTTTCGAAAGACAGAAAAGAGCTTTTAAGAAAGTTGCCAGAATTGGCAATTGCCTTGCGAAAGACTTTTGTGTTTTGGTGAGTTGAATTGCCCTGTACAGATCTCCAAAATTCATCAAAGTACTATTAAATTTTTTTTTACTGCCGAATGAAGGTGTCCCCGAAAACTGTAAAAAGGCGACCTCGAAAAAAAAGAATAAAAAGAAAAAAATTTCGAGACTGTTTTGCCAAAACACTTTAGACTCAGGGGTGCACGGCGCACTTTTTTGTTTGTTTGTAAAGTGTTACGGTCTAATGTACATATACCCCAATGAATGGCATTGGTTGAGTGTTGACTGTGGCGCAGCTTAAGCGTTAAGCTGTTGAGCGGACACAGGGCGCAACGCGCCGCAGCGTTTAATTTCCACATTTTCTGTGTTTATTTATTTGCAACTAGCTGGCGCTATTTGCTGTTTCTATGCTGCTATTGTTTTTATTATTATTTTTTTTTTTGTTGCTATAAACGTTTCATATTGCCCTATTTGTGCGCCGAATGCGGTTTCATTTTCCACTATTTGTGCGCATTTTTCTTACATGTATACATTTACTTAGGAAACTTTTAACCAAGTGTCCACTTAGAGCGTCGTATTTATATGTATGTATGTATCGTTATGTACTTTATTTGTGTATCTACATAGATTGCGTGTTGACATAGCGGGTTAACATAGCGGATGAGTAACTTACCTGTTAACAAAAAATTGATTTTTTTGAATTTACTTCTTCTATACTTAACTACTTTCGCCAGCTAAGCACCGAGCAAACGTTACAATTTTCTTTGGCTCATAAATTGCGGAAGCATTTTTCTATATAATTTTCGCCAAAAATGCAGAAATTGCTTTCACAAATAGATTTTCGTTGGAGTAAATGTAAAGCAAAAAAAAAAAATTAAATAAAATGAATAGCACATAAAACGGTCACTTAATAACTAAACGCGCCATATATCGCTTTAAGCAAGTGACTTTTCAACTTAACGGCGAGCAGCTAATCGCATCCAGAGTACAGTGTTTGCAAATCCAATTCAGACACGCGATTTTAGCTGCCTTCAAGTGTCGCACCTGTTCACCACCTAAGCACTTTTCTACTCTCATTGCTTGAAATTTCAGTCAGTGCATTAAGATTTATTACGTCCGTTCATATATGCATATCTGACTTGCAACCGTTCTAGGGCACGATATTCAAAATTAAAAAAAAATTTTAATACTAAAAAACAAAAATACTGCAAAATAAAATTGTTTGAAATCTATTCTTTTTAGAGCGGGTCACACGTGAAATCGCTCTATGCAGGTGTTTATCAAGAATGCAATTCATGCTTTGACTTAAGCGTCAGTTGCCGCAAGCCGGATATCGCACACACAGTGGCAATTCTTCTTATGCATGTGTGTGTGTGTGCATCGCACACAATTTAGTTGGTAAGGAAGTGTGGAAACCCAGTGAACATTTTTTAAATCACTTTTCTGGTCAGGTTTCCTAATATATTTTTCAAAGATCGAAGAGTTGGTTTTACAACATTTTTAAGTTATTTTGTCAATTCAATGATTTAGTAGAGAAATTCTCAAATTTCTGGGCGGAAACCTAAATAAAGTGAGTTTCACATGTCTCCTTTTTGAAGTCAGCTATAGTTAAACGAAGCAAATGATCCTTGGAAGGGGTAAGGCCCGGTGATTACATCAAAACTTAACCGCCAAGCTCTCTGGATTTTTGCCGAGTCTTTAGATAATCTGCGCTGACCTTAGATATTAAAAACGTTGCGCATAAATCCAAATTTTTGTTACTGATCCTAACGATTTTTTGGAAATATTGTACTGAGATTTTTAATTACATTCAAGTTAATTGAAAGCCATATTTTAGCTTAAGACAACTTTTTCCGATTTTTAAATAAATAGGCAGCACAATTCAGCGGTCACATAATTAAGAACACTTCGATATTATGTTTAAAAAAATTATTGAAAATAATAATCAAAAACCAGCTCAAGTTTTGAGGAAGTCTCTGAAGTGAGGTAAAGTCTGCGAATCGTCTGCCACAAGCTACATATGACTACCGTTTCTTGCGGTAGCTATTTTTTTACACAGCTAGGTGAAGTAATCACAACAGACAGCCAGTGCTTTCGCTACTCGACACTCACGCCTGCTCTCAGAGAGCACTCTTCAACAAACCGACATATGCGAGCAGTGGAACCACATCTCCCGCTCATTAAGTACCGCCACCGAAGAAGTAGTCGGATTTCAGCGAGCCCGAAAGAACAACTGGTACGATGCGATGTCAGGAAGCTGCAGAGAAAAAAGATGGCGCCTACAGGACCCCGCTGCGATTGGGAGCAACGCGCGCTATGTGGGACCGCTATAGGGATCTAAAGAGGGAATCGAGACGTATTTGCCGCAATAAGAAGAGAGAGGCCGAAATACGTGGGTGCGAAGAGCTTAAAATGCTGGCCGACAGGAAAAATGCCCGAAAATTTTACCAGAGAGTTAGGCGACTTACGGAAGGTTTCAAGACCAGGGCGTACTCCTGTAAGAACAACAATGGTTATCTAGTTACCACCTGACTATGACGAGGTACGAATAGCAATAACCCGGCTGAAAAACAACAAAGATGCTGGAGCCGACAGCCTGCCAGCTGAGCTATTCAAGTACGGCGGCGAGGAGTTGATAAGGTACATGCATTAACTCTTGTGCAGAGCATGGTCAGATGATCGCATGCTCGACGACTGGAGTTTAAGTGTGCTCCAACTACCGCGGGATCAGCCTTCTAAGCATAGGTTATAAGGTCTTATCGAGTGGATTGTGTGAAAGACTGAATCCCACCGTCAATGAACTGATTGGGCCTTATCAGTGTGACTGTAGACCTGGCAAATCCACCATAGACCAGGTATTCACAATACGCAAATCATGGAAAAGACCCGCGAGAATAAGATCGACACACACCACCTATTTGTCGACTTTAAAGCCGCTTTCGACAGCACTAAAAGGAGTTGCCGATACGCCGCTATATCTGAATTTGGCATCCCCTCAAAACTCATACGGTTGTGTAAAATGGCGTTGAATTGAGAAAGGCCTCACCGAGCCGTTCGCCACCAAACGGGTTTTCAGACAGGGCGACTCCCTTTCATGTGACTTCTTTAATCTGATGTTGGAGAAGATAATAAGAGCTGAACCGCTCAGGAACAATTTACTACAAGAGCGTGCAATTGCTGGCTTATGCCGATGACATCGACATCATCGGTAACAAAAACCGCGAATCTGTTCTGCCTTTTCCAAGTTGGATAAGGAAGCAAAGCGAATGGGTCTGGTGTTAAAAAAGGACAAGAAGTATCTCCTGTCATCAAACAAACAGTCAGCACATTCGCGATTTGGCACCCACGTCACTGTTGACAGTACGAAAACCACACTCTATAAGTAACTCATCATGCCCGTGCTGGTATATGGCGCAGAAGCATGGACAATGACAACATCCGATGAGGCGGCTCTTGGAATATTCGAGTGAAAGATTTTGCGAGTACCGCATACAATGCAACGATGAGCTGTATGAGCTTTACAACGACAAGGACACAATGCAGCGAATTAAAATACAGCGGCTCTGTTGGCTTGGCCGCGTTGCTGATAACAGAGGAAGAGGAAGGCCTCTTCTGCGTTGGAAAGACCAGATGGAGAAGCACTTGGCATTTCCAATTGGCGTCAGTTATCACAGAAGAGAAATGACTGGCGTGCTGTTTTGGACTCGGCTAAAATCGCTTAGGCGGTTACAGCGCCAACAAAGAAGAAGAAGAAGAAGAAGAAAGAATTATATCCAGTTTTTACTTTTAACCCTTCATTTATATGTTAAATGTTTGTATTACCTTTTTAGTAAGTTTAAACATCCACTGGGTAATATATAGTTATATAGCTAGCTGTGAATTGGTTATGCAACTTAAGTAATATCCGCTTAGCGTGTTGTAGAGCTAGCTTATCGTCAAATACGCATACATATGTATGTGTATTCTTATTTGAAAATATATTGTAGTACATATTCTAAATATTATACTTATTGAGTATACATACTTACGTGTTAGCTTAACATACACCTTAACCCATTAAAAAATGCCTACATACATACTTTACAATAATGGCAAGGAATGGCAACCACTTGTACCAATTTACTTACGAGTACATATATACAGGGTGATACAATAAGATTGCAGATTTGCTTTACTAAGTGAAAGACATCAAAATTTTTCGAAATTATTGTTTTTTAACCGACTTCCAAAAAAAGGAGGAGGTTATCAGTTCGTCGGAATATTTTTTTTTTTTTTTTTTATGTATGTTACCGCATAACCTTGCACCACGTCAACCGATTTCAATAAGGAACGGAAAGGTAGTGTCCCAGAGGTGGTCCCATACTAATTTGGTTTAGATCCGATCATTGGATCATGAAATATATAGATATATATATATTTTTATTAAGTCGGTTTTTTTTTGCTCAAAATTATTTGTGTCTTCATCATGTCGAATCACATTTATGCATGAAACACAATATTCGTTAAATGCCCATCACGACTCTTGTCAATACAGGATACCCGGGCTGTGTATCATTTATAACGCATAGGATTTCGTTCTTCAGTTCTGCAATCGTGTCGGGCTTATTGGCATAGACGCTACCTTTTACGTAGCCCCAGAGAAACGGGTCCAATGGTGTCAAATGGCAAGATCTCGGCGGCCATTTGGCCTAATTTTTTCGTGAGATAATGTGTCCTGGTAACTTTGCTCGTGATGGGGCCATTGTTTCATGCGAAGTGTGGCAAGTGCCACCGTCCTGGTAAAACCATATGTTGTCTAAGTCCATGTCATCTAATTGAGGCCATACAAACTTTGTTATCATATTCTTGGGCACAACGACGAATTGAGGTTGTCGCGGCCAGGTCCACGCTTTGTTCCATTGCAGCGATATTTTCTGCCGAACAACCTATACAAAGCCGCACGGGTGTTGTCACGCTTTGCACCCAACCAGTTTCTTCGAACTTTTTCACCAAACGGCTGATTGTTGACTAAGTTCACTGGTTAAATATGTTGACCGAAAAAATCTCCCAGTGCGCAAAATGCACTTGCAAAACTGAGAAAAAAATTTCCATTAACATATCACAAATAATTGCTTCCAAAGATCTGAATCACCCTCTATGTACATACATACATATGTACATACTGACTGACATGATTGAAATTGCAGACGAAAGTATGTGTTGCGCCCAGCTAATACGAGTACATATTACACCTCTTTCACCTGCCATTATTTTCCTAGGTGCAGCTTGTCTGCATATATTACCAATGTAAACAAGAAGAAATTATTAACTTATTTAGCAGCAGTAGAGTCAGTTGGGCTACTTTAGAGTTGAAAATGTTGATTTTATCAAGCATGCCACGTAGTAATTGAAATCTAAGCTCTAAGGAATTTTTTCATGAAAACTCGAAAAAACATTTATAGGTATACCACTCTTTTATAGCGTCCGTTAGCCACGACCCCAGACTTCTAATAAGCTAAAATACGATGCGATGGCCACAACAAAATTTAAAAAATCCCAGGCCCAAAAACTAGACAATATATTTCCTATGTACCGATTTTTGAAATTTTCTTCACAGTTTTTTATATTTTCTTTTATGGTGAATATAATATCCCTATATGTTCCATTGCTGCTAAGCCACACCAATTTGCAGTTACTTTCTTTGCTACTATTTAAATATGTGCCTTTAGCACGGAATGGACGGAGGATGTCGTTTCAGTATTGCTTTTGTTATTGTTGCCACTTTCAGCTTCTCTTCTTTAGGAATTTGCATTATTTCTGGTACTTATTATATGTATTACGTGCAACCAACAACATACATAAATAAAATATGCAAGTGTCCTCCATCGGAGCTTTTGTTGCATAGTGCCGTTCCTGTTGCTTTTAGCAGAGAATAAATGAAACCTCACTTTGGTGTTGCACTTTTCGAAGATCTCTTCCTTCCTTCATCTGCATGTCATCGCTAGTTTGTTTTTATTTATTTACTTTCTGGTTCTCCATTTTTGCGGAAAATTTATTTTTAATAGTTGTACGCAACAACTCTCGCCTCCTTCTTCCGCGGAGGAGCCGCTGCTCGTTTGTCTACTTGTTCGACTTTGCACAATTTGCTTTGTGTATTGAATTTCATCGATGGGTGTAGCGACTGACTGCCTTTCGTCGCTGCCGTCCCCTGCTTTGATAGAAAAGTGATTTTTAATGCCGCCCTTCGTGATTTGCTTACACTTTGTTTTTTATTTTTGCACGAGCACGTTGCACTGGTATAGCACAATTGAAACTAAAAAAAATTAAAGCAAACGCTAAAAATAAAATTCCAAACAAAACAAACAAAGTCTTGTTAAACTAAAATGTGTACCTATTCAAATGTGCAAAATAAGGTAAATAAAAGTGGGCAAAGTGAAAGCTCTCTTATGTACGCCCTTTTTCGCCTCTGTACAACTTTTGACATTTCATTCCGTCCAACAATGCATGTTCGTTTGATGTTGTAACTTAGCATCACGGCATGACTTTGGTTGTTTGTGAGCTTACTTGTACTTGGTATACTGCTTCAAAGTGCTTCCAATTTCACGCCTCTTGTAGGTAAAAGTTTTCATTTTCAATCAAATGGACATTGCTGGTTTGTAGTATTGTAATGCGACGGATTTGTTAGTTGTTAGGAAAGCTTTGGAAATGTCCTAAATAAAATGACGCAAGAAAAAACGGTTTCAGTGAAAAAGTCCTAAAAGTCTTAGACTAGACCCGTTTTTGATGGTGACTGCGGCAAATGTTTAAAGGACTTAGGTGGATAAAAAGGTTGATAGATATAAATAGAGTAAGCACTGCGACCAGTAGGTCTATTGTAGGCTCAGCAGCTCACAACACTGCATCTGGCTCTAAGGATTCTTTTAAATTTCAGAATAGCTCTCGTAGATAGGACCACTGCTCTTCTCTGGACCATAGATATCCTATGCACCTCTGCCTTCTCAGCGGAACGTCCTCACACTCCAGGAGGAGTTGGAATGTAGTCTCTTTGGCGGAGTCCCAAAAGCGACATAGATCGTTTGACCATACCCCTAGCTTATGCAAGTGGTCTCTAAGCCTACAATGAATGGTCCGTCAAAATACCTGCAACAATCCTTAGCCTCTCTTTAGATTGTACCCCATTAGTAATGTCTTAGCTTGATGAATATTTACCCATGCTGTTTCGCCAATTTTCTCTTCTGCGCGCTTTCTTTATCGTGTTAGGACTTACTGCAAGAAAGGGCTCAGGTCAAATCGGGGTCGAGGCAGCATCCATGCTCGCTAACTGATCAACTTGCTCATTTTCTTCGACTCCCATGTGTCTTAGTATCCATATCCAATTGATAGCATTGCTCTTAGAAAAGGCATTCAGCTTCTCTATGCACTTTAAGACCAACGAGGGTTTGATCTCGAAGGATCAGAGAGCCATAAGTGCCGCGCACTATCACTTAATATAAGGATCCTCCCACTACGATAATTCCGACAGAGGTTAATCTCTACATACAAACTGAGGGCTGCTCCAATATCCTCAGAGGGCCTTAGAGCCGTTTGTGTCCCACTGTAGTGCGCTCGCTAGACGTTTGCACAACATCAGCGTTCTCATAGCATTGGTAGTGACTGCCTGCACAAAAGTTTGAAGTCCATTGACCGCGACCTCATCCAAGGCTAAATTCCTCATCCTCTTGAGAATTATTTTCCTGGTTCAAGAGAAAATGGGTATAAACTTAGAATGTGTGGTCTTTTAACGGAAAAATTAAATGTCCTTTTTAAACAAGTGGTCAAATTTTATTGAAATCCGTGCGGTTGCTATCCCTACGGGTTGGGGGTGAGAATATACCCGTAGTAAGGCATGCTTGTCGTATAAGGCGACTAAAATCCCTTGGTGTGAGTGTCTCGAATGGCATTAGTGTGCATCTCGGTAAGTAGGAGTAAGACGGGAAAAATACACTCTGAAATAGTCACCTTATTTGATTCCTTTACCTTATATTGTCTTATCGTATCTTATCTTTTATCTTACCGTATCTTATCTTGGTTTACATTATCTATTAGATGTGCAGTAAGGTTTCAATGTTTTGAAAAGGGTTGCCGCCTGTTAACAAATCAAATGCAAAATGGTTAATTAAATTTTCATAATATGGGTTGGAAAAAGCTTTATTTGCAAACTACAAATATGAGGGTTGCCACCTGTTTAAAACAAAAAGTCAAATCCAACTTGGATTAAGGGAAGTGGGTAGTTGAAATATGTATCACATTATTGGTGTCAGGCGGAGGAGACTTAAGAAGGTTTTAGTTTGAAAATACTTTTGCCACCTGTTTGAAAAATCGAATTTAGTTAAAACTATACAGTATATAAAATATTTAAATGTGAGTGGCAAACGGACTAAAGTTCTAAAATATTTTTAGTTTGCACTTTTAAAATATTTATGAAGTGTTTGAGAGGGTTGCAATTTGCTTAAAAAGTTAAATTCAAATTATTTGATAGAATGGTAAACTAATAATAGTAGGTGGTTATCAATCGAAATGATTTTGAAAAGGCTTTGTTTCTAAACTACATTAAGGAGTGTTGCCACTTATTTAATAAGTCAAATTCAAATAAGTTAAGGAAAGTTGGTTATTAAATATGTACATATCACATTATGGGTGGCAGACGAAGGAGATTTAAGAAGTCATTGGTTTGAAAATATATCTTTAGAGGGTTGCCACCTGTTTTAAAAGTCAAATTTAGTTAAATTTTACACAAATAAAATATGGATGTCATACGAAAGAGTTCTAAGAGACATTTAGTTTGAACGTTTAGAATATGTTTGAAGGGGTTGCCACATGTTATAAAAGTTAGATTCGGATTATTTAATAGGTTAAATAAATTAATAAGAGATGGGATCAATCGAAAAGATTTTGAAAATGCTTTATTTCTAAACTACATGCCGCGAGGTTGCCACCTGTTTAAAAAGTCTAATTCAACTCAATTCATCAAATAATTTGAAATGTATCACAATGCCAGTCATAAGGGATTTAAGAAGATTTAAGTTTTAAAATACTCTTGAGGGTTGCCACCAGTTTAAAACGTTTAGTTCAAATTAATTAATCTGTTAATTGAAATATGTATCACAATACGGTTTTAGTTTGAATATATTTTTGAAGAGGGTTGCCACCTATTTCAAAAGTAGAATTTAAATATATAAATTATACACAAGTTACATATTTGAGGTATTTCAATATTATACCGCTACAACAACAACATTCCGCTTTATTCATCATAATTTTATGTAACAAAAGAGTTTTAATAAAGCTTTAGTTTAAAATGAAGTGAAACATTTTTAGAAGAAGTAAAAAGTTGTTTAATTAAGTTTATGAATTTACAAATTTTCACTGTGAAATTTTAATTGGTTTTGCATCAAATTTCGAAGTTTTTGATAATTTCCCTCTTTGTGTGCAATTTCTTGACCAATAAGTCTGGCGTTTAGTCTTATCTTATTACAGCCGTATCTTTAGTTTTGCCTTTTTCTCGCACTCATTTCATTACCCCTCCGCAGTGACGTACGTTAAACATTTAAGCAAATATTTAAAAAAATTGCTTTTAGAAAGGCTTATTTATACTACTGTTGCTGTCCCTAATGTATTTACTTTCTGCGAGTATTTTCATCTTATCTTTTTCAATTTAGCTATTCTCACTTAGCTGCTTTCAGCTTAGGTATAATCTAGTAATGAGCAATTCACTTGAAATGCGCATATTTTAATTTGAATTTATATCCGCCGCTGATTTTTTTTTTTTTTGTTTATAGAGGCAACGTTAATTATCCCAGCAGGCGTTTAATTGTCGTTGTAGTATCTGCTCAATGCTTGCGCTAATTTTGTTAGCCAGTCAGTCGCGCAACGTTTCGCCCGCGAAAATGCTAATACATACAAACCTACTATGTACAATGTACATACATATGTATGTGCATGCAAATCACACATCCATATAGGCAAGCAATAATTTTTATACCCGAGCGCACTTGTGCACAAGGGTATTATAACTTTGTTCACATAACGGTTGTTTGTAACAGGCAAAACGAATCGAGATAGATATAGACAAATGTATACATAAATGATCAGAATGAAAAAAGAAATCGATTAAGCGGTGACTGTCTGTCCGTCCGTCCGTCCGTCCGTCCGTCCGTCTGTCCGTCTGTGCACACGATAACTCGAGTAAAATTGAGATATCTTAACGAAACTTGGTACGTGCACTTCTTTCGGGCGTAGGACGGATGGTATTGAAAATGGGCAAAATGGGACAATAACCACGCCTACCTCCCATATAACGCTAATTTTCAGAAATACGAAAACTGCGATATTTTAGTAACTACTGAAGATAATTCACTCAAAATTTATATTTACAATGAGTTTTAGACAAAAAATAAGAATATTAAAAAATTTTGGCAAATGGGCGTAGCCACGCCTACTTATGGTTACATGTGTATATCTTGGTAACCGCCGCATCAATTTCTTCCAAACTTAGCACAGTTGTTGGCCCTGGTACAGCACACCAAATGGCCGAAAATTTTTAAAATCGGACAATAACCACGCCCACATCCCATATAACGGTAATTTCGAGAAATACGAAATCCTCGATAAATCAGTAAATATTAAAGCTAATTTATTCAAAATCGATGCTTGCAGCAATTATTTACCAAGAAATACGTTTATGATAAAATTTTGGAAAATGGGCGTGGCACCGCCCACTTATGATCACATATATTTATCTCGGTAACCGTTCTACCAATTTGTAACTCGGTACGGTTATTGTGCTTGCCACAAAACATTGAACATTTTTGAAATCGGACTAAAATTACGCCTACTTTTCATATAACGGTAAATTACAGAAATGCCTCAAATTTCGATAACTCAAAATTTAAGGGCGCTAATTTACTCAATTAATCGCCCTCAAATAATACTCACAATAATCTCTTAAAATAAGATTATTATGGAATTTTAGAAAATGGGCGTGGTAGCGCCCACTTATAGCTGTATAACTTTATCCTATCAAGTATAACTGAACATACTTAGGGAGTTCACAAGTCGTGCTATTTGTCATATTTGCTCTTTTGTACTATTTTTTTAGAACAGTTGTAAAATGAAACTTGTGAGCATCCCATACTTTTTCGTGTGCTATTGTACAATATTTTAACAATTATATTTGACAAAATCAAAATTATTAAAACAGCTTTAGAAAGTTTCTAATGCCCAGAAGAAGCGAGAAAAGCAAATTAATGGCTGCGATTTGCGAGAAGTACGCGCAGGACGCAACGATGGAAGGAAGTGAGTCGTCAAATAAGTCATTTATGAGTTTTTTAAATTTATTTGGTGCATTTTTGTTAGGCGATGAAGATGAGGAGGAAGAGATCGATGAAACTTTTAGGTTGAATATGCTTGTGTTGTTGGCAAATCGCCGAAGTGTCCATCTAGGAGTTCCGAAATCAAACAATTAGGATCTGAATGTGTTACAACCTCAAATAGGCGGTTTTCTGAAAGAAAATCAATTAGGGACTTCTCTTCCGACACTGTCCACACATGGTTTGGTTTTCCCCGGACACGCTTAGTTTTGCACTGAATTAAAAAAGATCTTTAATAAGTTAAATATGTTATAAATTAAAGATAACTTACTCCATTGCCATGAGATGACTCCATTTTTATACCCGAGCGCACTTGTGCACAAGGGTATTATAACTTTGTTCACATAACGGTTGTTTGTAACAGGCAAAACGAATCGAGATAGATATAGACAAATGTATACATAAATGATCAGAATGAAAAGAGAAATCGATTAAGCGGTGACTGTCTGTCCGTCCGTCTGTGCACACGATAACTCGAGTAAAAATTGAGATATCTAAACGAAACTTGGTACGTGAACTTCTTTTGGGCGTAGGACGGATGGTATTGAAAATGGGCGAAATCGGACAATAACCACGCCTACCTCCCATATAACGGTAATTTTCAGAAATACGAAAACTGCGATATTTTAGTAACTACTGAAGACAATTCACTCAAAATTGATACTTACAATGAGTTTCAGACGGAAAACATGAATATTATAAATTTTTGGAAAATGGGCGTAGCCACGCCCACTTATGGTTACATGTGTATATCTTGGTAACCGCTGCACCAATTTCTTCCAAACTCTGCACAGTTGTTGGCCTTGATATACCATATTAAATCGCCTAAAATTTTAAAAATCGGACAATAACCACGCCTACCTCCCATATAACAGTAATTTTCAGAAATACGAAAACTGCGGTATTTTAGTAACTACTGAAGATAATTCACTCAAAATTTATATTTACAATGAGTTTTAGACGAAAAATAAGAATATTTTAAAATTTTGGCAAAAGGGCGTAGCCACGCCCACTTATGGTTACATGTGTATATCTTGGCAACCGCTGCACCGATTTCTTCCAAACTTGGCACAGTTATTGGTCCTGGTACAGCATACCAAATGGCCAAAACTTTTTAAAATCGGACAATAACCACGCCCACATCCCATATAACGGTAATTTCGAGAAATACAAAATCTTCGATAAATCAGTAAATATTAAAGCTAATTTATTCAAAATTGATGGTTGCAACAATTCTTTACCAAGAAATACGTTTATGATAACATTTTGGAAAATGGGCGTGGCACCGCCCACTTGTGATGACATATATGTATCTCGCTAACCGTTCTAGCAATTTGTACCAAACTCGGTATGGTTATTGTGCTTGCCACATAAAAGCAAACCGTTGAAAATTGTTGAAATCGGTCTAAAATTACGGCCGCTTTTCATATAACGGTAAATTTCAGAAATGCTTGAAATTTCAATATTTCGAAATTTAAGGACGCTAATTTACTTAAAATGTATACACCCCGGCTTATCATGTAGCGGTAGCTTTCGGAAAGGTGGAAAACATATATTTAATACTTGCGCCGGGTATTTAATGTTCGGCTCCGCCCGAACTTAGACTTTCTTACTTGTTTTTTCTTTCTTTATTTTAATTCCAAACAAACAGGCCCACAATTGTCAAACGCGTATTTCAAGGTCGTGCGTTGGGGTTGCAATAAAATGCGAGGAAATACATACGAAAAGGCAGTGAATAAAAACAATAAAACACTGTATCAAAGCGAATGGTATAAGCAAAAAAAAAATACTGTAAACACAACTGTACTTACTTGCCGGTATATACGTACTAGATGCATATTTATGTACATACATATGTGTGTACATTAGGGTGCATCACTCCATACAAAAAAAAATGTAAAAAATCGGCACTCATTTTCCACCGGAATTGTAAAATTTATTATATTTTAAGACTTCCACGAAAATATTTCGGAAAAATATTAAGATTTACGTGAGCTGGACCAATTTTAAAATACATCAAAAACTCGAATTTCTTTATATGTAAATAAATTTAGTTTTTAAAAATATTTTTTCTAAAAAATCACCTCAGGATTAGAGCTCTTGATATTCGATTAATCGAATATTCGAATTATTCGAATATGATGCTATTCGAATAGTGAAATTCGATTAGCAGTATTCGAATAATCGCTCACTGTCGATTATTCGAATAACCTGCTCGTAATCAATTATTCGAATAATAACTGGTGCTCGATTATTCGAATGTTGAAATGTGTGTAGGTATCATGTATGAATAAATATGTACACATTTAAATAAATTGCAATGTAGGAACATAAGTTTTTTTGAGAAAATTTTGTAATTATTCAGCAACAATATAAATGAACAGGTTAAAAAATCACATAAAATGCATTTTACCTTCTAAGAGGAATAATTAAGTTATCAAAATGGACACATATCTGTGAAGAAATGCTTATTATTATACAGGAATGTAAGAAGGCTAACATTTTGCGGTGACAAACAACTTCTACGTGGCGTGACAATATTCCCAGCAATTGAAAAAGTGCGTACGGACTCTGCCGATGTAGCTGGTATGCACAAATATCTTGCGGTTAATTTGAAAAGTTCCGGATAAATAGCACGGTAATTTTTCCACCATGTTAGGGGATGAATGTTGTGACCGAACTGAGGTTCAGCCAAGTAAGAGTCGATTTGTGACATAACATTATTTGTTGGGATTTCACCATCAAACAAAAAATCCAAGTCGGTATGTACTACGCTGTCTGTTTCTTGGTTATTGACATTGCTTACTTGAAGTTGGCTTCTGATAAAGTCATAAACCTTGTGTTTTGTTTGCGAATCTTCATCGTTAAGGTTCTTATATCTGGGGTCTAAAAATGAGGAAATTATTGGAGCTGAAACTTTTTCTAAAACACAACCCATATTGAACCTTTCAAAAAGGTAATTAGGTGCAGTTTCTTTGAATATATATTTATTTGCATCATCTTCCGACGATGCGGCCATGTGGTTTTTAATAAGACGGTGTATTAAAGGTCGCACTAAAGACAATGTCACATTTTTGCCACCACATAGCACTGCAGTCGCTTTATCAAAACATGTAACATGTTACTTGGGATTAGGCGTGTCACTCCACGAGATATCAATTCCTGA
This sequence comes from Rhagoletis pomonella, assembly GCF_013731165.1. Taxonomy (NCBI): domain Eukaryota; kingdom Metazoa; phylum Arthropoda; class Insecta; order Diptera; family Tephritidae; genus Rhagoletis; species Rhagoletis pomonella. The sequence continues at coordinate 57,419,163 of NW_023458560.1, forward strand.
CGTTCAAATGTGCAGTCATGAACGGTGTCGTGCTTTTTTCTCTTACGGCCACCCGAGGTGCTCGCCTGCGTTTCAACGCATTCACCACTTGTTGCATCGATATTCGTGTCCGGTGTTCTACATATGTGTAACAAGCTTGTGCTCTATATTTTACTTATAACTTATATTTTTCTTTATTTGTACTTACATGCCACCACCACGAATCGGTTCCTTCTTATGGACTTGTTTCAAGTGAGTGCTTAGCGAGGAAGTGGAGTGGTGGAAACTAAGGACTGCTCCACAAATGGAGCAGGTAACTTGCTTACCATCACTGCATTTCGTAAAAAAACTCCACACCCAACTTAGTTTTCTTGCACTCATGTTCACAAAAACACACAAAATTTATAAATTCTTATTTTTTTTTTACAAATAACACTTATTACAACGATCGAATATTCGATTTTAAGAAGGTATTCGAATAATCGTAGCTTTGCGACTATTCGAATAATCGAAGAGAATCAACTATTCGCATAGTAACATTCGATTTCCAATCGTACAAACAATTGCCATTCGAACGTTCGAATATTCGAATAATCGAATTATTCGAACAATTTCAAGAGCTCTACTCAGGATACAAGAGTATAAGCTTAAAAGGTCTACATAAAATATCTAAAAAATGTATCAACAGAATAAAAATAATGAGACTTATGAAGGTATTTTCAAATCGGCCTAGCTCACGTAAATGTTAATATTTTCCTGAAGTATTTTGGCGGAAGTCTTAAATTATAATAAATTGTATAATTTCGGTGAAAAAATCGCAACTTTTTGGTGAGCACCCTGAGTACATACCAAGGTACATTGAACAGGTAGTATCAGTAGAGCAGCTGATTTGATTTATTTTCAAATTATTTGGTCTCGAAAATGTCAAATATTTTTAATTTTTTCTCACAAAAATTCTGAATTGTTAAAATCCATTTGCATGTGAAACCTTTTTCCATACAAAACAAGCGATTGAATAGCAGCTTTTGGAACGTTCGCCCAACTCAGCAGCACAACCGCTGATTACTGGCCCTTGTAAAGAATGGATCAATGCTTCGAGAAGCAAACAAATTTACTAGGAAAGAAAGTTGCATCAATTTTTATTTTTTCCAATTTCAATTTTTTATTTTTTATAATTTTTTGTATTTCACATGGCACGCTTTGATTTAGAAGAAAAAATTCAGAACAGTTTTTGACACTTTCGATACCAGAAGCAACAACAAAATACACGCAAATGTTGTTTTTGCTCTACTGATACTACCTGTTTAATGTGCCTTGGTACATACATTATTTTTATACACGCGAATACCTTTTTCACTTATTCACCTAAAATGTCAGCGATACTGAAAACGACAAGCAAATTACTTTATGAGATTTTAGTTTTTTCTTGCTGAAATTGCCAATTATTTGCAGTTTTCTTTTCCTCTCTGTTTTTCTCTTATTGTTGTGCAGTTGTTTTTATATCTACAAACATGCTTACATTTATACTCGTTTAAGCACAAATGCATATTTGGCTGGTTCCGCTGCTTTTGAAGCGTCAAGCGTGCTAATTTAGTTATTCCTTTCCGGTGACGAGTAAAATATTTTTGTTTTGTATTTATTTTGACATTTTTTCACTTTCACTGGTTTTTTTTTTATATATTTTTCTGTATGAGCGGTCTCCAAGCTGCAAATTCTTAGGTTAAATGTTTATTTCGTTGTACACTAATGCCTACGACTTCGCAAAAAAAACAATGTATGTATTAGTATATGAACCTCCAACCGTAAGACCGTTCTGTTGTGACAGAAGCAAAGTCATTAAAGATATCTTCGTGACTTTTTCTAAACTTATATTTACACTACTTTTTACTTTACTTTAAAAGCTACTCGCTATAATATTCGAAACTAAATTGCCTTTGGAAAGAAAAAAATCAGCAATTCTCACTTAAATTTAACAATTAAAAAAAGAAGAGTTCCGCCATCCTATCGTCTTCAAGACCGGAAGGGTAAAATGAGATTGATTATGTCGATCGCAGTTAGATGTTTGTGCCACGTAAAGTAGCCATTGAAAAGTCCCAAAAGTTATATGCCGTCCCATTTGTTCAGTGAAGGCTAATATGTTCCTAGCAAGACCACCTGAGCAGCCCCTCAATGGCTCCCAATCATCGCTGAGCAAAATATTCACCGGTTTCAGATGGTGCTGCGATCGCCATAGGTGGCAGTACTATAACTGGTTGCAGATCCAGGAATACCTGGTGTGGGTCCTCTCTAGCCAAATAGTTACATGTCTGATTACCAGCTACTCCCTTGTAAACTGGCATCCAGTTGTTTCAATGTTGTCTATTGTGAATGAAAAATATATAAAGCAAACAACTCAAGCGAGTTTAGCTTCCACCACAGCCGAGTGGTGAGTGCTGCAAATAACAATTCGGTAGGGCTCAGGCTGGATACTACCTCTCCACCTATTATCCACCACGTAGTCCCTGGCCTTGACAATTGTTAATAGCTTGATTTGGAATACCGAGCCATATTCCCCAAGGAAAAAATAAAGATTGTCCCCGCCAAGGAGCTAAGGCAGCACTCAGCCTGAGGATTCTCAATGCTGTATAATATTTCTTCAGGAAAAGCAATGGCGACATACTGTCCTGAAAATACATTAGATGTCTGCTGCCATAAATATTCGCCGCATTGTAATGATAGATACCGTTAGCGGTATCCATTTTTTTTAAGTAGGCACCGGGTCTTTTACTACGGCTTCCCACTTACAGCAAATCATCCAGAGGAGGCGTAGTAGTGGTAGGAGAAGCACGCGTACAGCACACGGCTGTCGTTCTTTGAAATTTGCTTAGTAGATTTCTCACACCACTGATTGAGACTCTGATTCACCACACCTTATGTACATTGCCAAACTTCCGCAAAAGTTAAGAATCTAAAATTACAACTAAATACTTCATTCTGGAAAAAATGTGAGTAGTGTGACTCCCTTTAAGGCTAGAGGAACTAAAGCCGAACAACCTTATCCTTTTAGCAGACCACCCCTTCTCGTTATGCTAAGTAAGAGGTATCTCCGTAGAAGTTTCCTTTTCTTTTCTTTTCTTTTCTTTTCTTTTCTTTTCTTTTCTTTTCTTTTCT
>NW_023458560.1:57422301-57453926 GCF_013731165.1 Rhagoletis pomonella
CTTTTCTTTTCTTTTCTTTTCTTTTCTTTTCTTTTCTTTTCTTTTCTATTTATTGTTTTTATTTCCTTTCCTGTATTTTGCTTACTTTTCTTTTGTTTGCTTTTCTTTTGTTTTTGATTTGACAGCAAATTTAACAGTTTATTAAGAATACCAAATAAGATTCTCCGAGCACGTTTCGGACATCACTGATTTGTTTGTTGGACAAGCTATGGAAACTTGGGATTAAATATCTTTTGCGATATTCTTGGCTTTCTTTTCTTTTAAATTTGCATTTACTATTTTTAACTTAATCTACGCTCCAATTTAGTTACTCGCAATTAGCCTAACTTAATCGTATTTTCCATTCGCCGCGAACCAACTCGCCGTAAATGACGTAATTTTCTTTTTCGTACCTGCTTAAGTGGTTTTTTCTAGCTTAGCTTAAATGGAAAATTTACGTTTTGCGGCGCTAGCTGCGCCGTGTATTCATACAATATTTATATTTGTATTTTGTCCATACATACATATATATTTTCCAGTTTGTATTTATCTAGTCTGTATATATTTGTTTATACTTATAGATTACATAGGAATAATTGAATGTACACACCCACTCGCGTATACAGCTTTGTTGATGTTTTCGGTACGGCAGAGTTAGTCAGACCCAGTGATTTGTGTTCAATTCATTATATTGATTCATAGTTGGTTGATAAATTGTAGTTTTGTAACAGTGACCAGTATTCTTAAGTGAAATGTATCTACATATTTTAAATATGTATGTATTAAGCATGGAATGGAGTCACTATGTACAATGTACATACATAGTGCATTAGGGTGGTCCAAAAATGCATGTGAAAAAGTAAAGTTATATGGGGAAAAAACAACTTTTCGTGGAAATGGTATAGAATTCTTCTTCATACCCGAATAGATACGAGGTCCGTTAACCTCCATAATGTCAGGTTCGAGAAATGATGGGGGTCTAATAGGACAAAAAATTTATTTAATAAAAATAAAAATAAAAAATTGTGTTCTTGTTGTCGCTAAATCCTAATATCTAGATGTCATGCCAAGGTCATCCCAAGGTCAAATTCAGAAGAATTGTATTACTTTTTTCCTTTTTTGACCTTCAACTGGTGGAGGCTAGCGATTTGTTCGTCGATAAGTTCGTCGGAATATATATATATATTTTTTTTATGCATGTTACCGCATAAATTTGGACCACGTCAACCGATTTCGATAACTCCTTTTGCATCGGAAAGGTAGTGTCTCAGAGGTGGCCCATACCATTCTGGTTTAGATCCGATCATTGGATCATGAAATATTTATATATATATATTTTTTTTAAGTCGGTTTTTTTTTTTTTAAATTACTTGTTTATGAAAACGTTACATCGCCATCGACACCACAATATGACCAAATATTCTTCCATTATTTACACAACGGTGATGAGTTTCATTCCAAACCTATTTAAAAGTAGAATAAGTGACACAATAAAGCTTTAAATATTCTAAATCTCCCCTAACCCTGATACATTTGCTGTTGTTGACAATGCGTGGCGTATGAGTGACATGGATATTCCTTGAAACAAAGGCACATACTATCTATGCATCAAAATAAGAATAAAATACTTTAGAGAGTAAAGTATGTATACGCAATATTTTATCTACATTGAATGGTAATCTGAAGTTGTATATACATATGTATGTATATATGTATGTATGTATATATGTATGTACATGTATATTTTATGTAATTTACTTGTAGTTACATATGTTTATGTACAGAAATGGATGAATTTTTCAAGCTAAAATTTTTTTATAAGAATATGGTTCACGGTTTAACAAAAACCATATAAATCACACTTTCAAACTTTATACATAATTTACAAAAAATCCACAAATTTTTATCGAAATTTCGAGCTTCTTAACCAGAATAAAAAAAAAAATTGGGTATGCAGTTAAGAGGATTATAAAATTTTTCGCTTTTATATGAGAGAACCCGAAAAAGCCGTCAGCGCAAAAAAAAATAAATAAAAATCAGTGTGATTTTTTAGCCGCTCAAAACTTGCACTAATTTTACTAAAATTTTATGATCCTGTTAACTGCATACCCAAAAAATTAAGAAAAAAATTAAATTGGTTAAAAAGTAAGAAATTTAGATAAAAATTTATGGAATTTTTCTAAATTCTGTATACAGTTTGAAAGTGTGATTTATATGGTTTTTGTTAAAACTTGAACCATGTTCTTATAAAAAAATATCAAAAAAAGTTTAGCTTAAAAAACATTGTAAGTATTAAATACGAAACACGATTCATCCATTTTTGACAGCTACTATATACATCTGTACTAGGGTTGGCAGACGTACTGCTTTTGAAAGCAAAGGTGCTCCATTTTATTGCAATGTACTCCCTTGTACTCCCAAAAAAAATATCTGGAAATGTACTCCTTTCTTAGTTTTGTACTTCTTTTGTACTCCTTTTTCCAGCTATTAATATTTTATCATATACAGGGTGTAAAATAATAACTATTGCACAGGTTTTTTTTGCAAAATAAAAGGGACCTTTATAGATTTTGCGAAAAAAGTAGTTTATTGTTAATTATTCACAGATTTTACTTAAATTTTATTATAAGGTTTTCAATTTTAACCTTCATTTGGGTTTACCAGCGGTAAACACTTTGAGAGAAAAGCGCAAGCGGCACGCAAGTCTTCGTCGGTTACTTTATTACATATCTTCTGTAACCATAGGCTAATTTCCCCCATTTGGCTCCTTTATACTCGGTCTTTTGTCCAACATAAGGCCTCATTCTCAGGAATCGAAAAGACTCGGAACTGGTGACTAGGAGGCCATTCATTCGACCAACCCTACAGTTATTTATTTTTAACATTTATTGTTGCTTTGAAAAAGATTTCTATGATATCTTTGTTGTTTGTACCTAATTAATGGTAATTTGTAAGAATAAATAGCACAAAAAATTAAAACAAAAATTGGACTCCTTTTTTATGTTTTGTTCCTTTCTCCGTTTCAGAATCTGGCGACCCTAATCTGTACATAAACGTATGGAACTATTATGTGCATATTTATGCCATTCTATTCTCACTTTATGCATTTATTTGTATTTCTTGGCATATTACTGCAATGCATAGCCGCCAGCTAGCTACGTCATGATAAATTGCTACGATGGCGTCATTCTTGTAAATATTTCACAGCTCTATAAATAAGCGTGGAAACACTCAAAAAATAGTACATACACAAATACATTCGTACTTGGCTATAGAGCGTGTCAGACGTGGCAATATATTTCGATGCAATAAATTTCGGAAAGGCTGTCAAATTGAGAAATCAGTTGCATGAGTAGTCACACCTTGCATGGAAAGTGTCTTTCGAAAGAGGTTTTATTTCCGAAAGGCGAATTGCAGGAATGACTTCTGAAATCGCTTTTTGGCTGTTCACACAGCGAATGAGTTTCTGGCAATCTTTCTCGATACTAAAATGCAACCATGGGCGATGGGGTTGTCGTTTGTTTGCTATTTCTCTTGTAAAAGCCAAAAAATATAGGTTATAATTAACATATTTGCCGTGTGAACAATAATTTAACGATTAAGTATGTTAAGCAAAATAATATATTTCAAGCATTTTTGATATTTAATTCAACAATATTTTATATCATTTTACACAAATTCACGATCAGTGCCACACGGCAACACTCGATTAGTTTGACAGCACTTGCAGAAGAAATAAAAATTGCTAGTGCAGCACGAGCAAGTTGAAATATATTTCCGAAATCGATTTTCGCTCTTGCAGTTGCAGTCACACCTTGCAACTTTTATTTCTAAACTAATTTCCGAAAAGTGACAGAAAGATCTTTCTGGCTGTTCACACATCGAAATAAAATTTCTCTTTCTCAATTTGACAGCGAATTGCGTGCGAAAGACTGAAATATTGCCACGTCTGACAGGCTCTTAAGCCCACCATCATAAACCGAAAATAGCTTTGTCTTTTATTTCGTGCGCTAAACAATAAGCAAAACATTTCGATTTAGGCCAGCCTGCTGTCTACAGCCTGATGAGTTGGCCAACTGCTTTGTTGTTGACGTGTTTGCCAAAACAATGTCAGTGTCAACATTTTTTGTTTGTTTATCTTATCGACGCGTTATCATTCTGTGCGATATGAGTTTTCATGTGCGTTGCTGGATTTTAGAATAGTTTTTATATTTTCATTGTTAGTAGCTTTCATTGAAAACTTTTAAGTTTTATTCGGAGGATCTGTCGGTCAGGCAATCATATCTCCCGCCTGCCTATCGCCTGTAGTGTCTTTCAGGCGAAGATCTATGTATGTATACTTGACTTACATATACAGAATTGTAAGTCTTAAGGCCTGGGGTTGCTCAGCACAACAACCGATTTGGGTTCTACTGTGGAAATTGCATGTGAACCAACGGCGATGATTGTTCAAAATGGCGGATAATTTCGTAAAAAAATTCATTGGATTCACTCGGAGGTTTTTGGAGTCGCAAAAACACTCGAGTGACAAGTTTCAGAAGTATGCAAGTAAATTAAAAAAAAAAATATTTGGTTAGTTATCAGCGACCCCAAAAAACCCCCGAGTAACAATTTTGAAATTAATCCCATGATTTTTTTTTTAATTAGCATTAAAAAGTATTTTTTTTTATTAAAATTTTAAGACCTTGCCCGATTTTATATACCTAAACCAATTTTGGCGAGAAAAGGGTTGCTTGATTTAAAATGATTTTTGATTTCAAATCCGCTTTTAATTCTATTTGACGAAATTAAAAATAGATTCTACTTGTGTTTGATTCGTCGACCACATGAGAAATAAAATTTATTTGTGATTTGATTTGTGGAACAAATAAAAAATAAAATCTATTTGTGATTTGAGTCATCAACCATATAAAAAGTTTAATTTATTTGTGATTTGATTTGTATTGGAAAAAGCTCGAAAACCGTGCTTGCATAAAAAAAAAGTATTTTTAAGTAGGAAAATCACAAATCAAATTGGTTTGCTCGACAAATCTACTCACAAATAAATTTAATTTTTTATTTGCCCGACTTATCAAAACTCACAAAAAAGTTTTAAAATTTATTTCTGATGTGATTCTTCAAAAAAATAATTAATTTAAATTATTTGGGATTTGATACAACTTTCAGCACAAAAAACAATTTAATTTTTAGATTTGTGATTTGAATAATTCAAAATCACGCAACTCTGCTCACAAGATAAATATGGATATTTTCCAAAATTCGCAAGCACCAACTCTTGTAACAGCTTGAATCAACTTTTTTTATTCTCAAATTCACTGTTCAAATTATTTAATAATAATGATTGCAAAAAGATTATGAAATAAAACTTTAAATGATATTTCAAGTCATTAAATTAAAATCAATAACATGCCAACCAGAAAAAAATTCTTTCAAGCAATTAATTCAAAATTCATATATGGTTTTTATCGCACATCTCAAAAAATGAGCTGCCATTAAAATAAAGCCTTAAGCAGCTTCATTAATACGCTCATGCACGCTCATCAAAAGTTTTGCACTTTCTTAATTTTTCTGTTAGAAAAAAAAGCAATTCAATTACATCATCCAACCAAGCTCAAAAATATACACAGAAATATATATGTATATGTACGAATACATACATATATGTACATATTTCTAAGTTTATACAAAATGACATTACATTTGTGTGTATGTATATATGTGCATATGTTTGTGTACACAATTTTCCAAACAATTAATTTCAGCGTTGCCACATATTGCTCTTTGTATAAATTCTATATTGTTGATTTGCTTTTATTTTGCTTCTTGCTGCCACCTACACATATTCGTAAACTTTTGTTTTTTATGCCATAGAAAATGTCAAGTTCACTAGAATTCGATATGTATGTACGTACGTGTGTGTATTTCTATACATATGTACCTCGTATTTAGTATCTGTGATGTGTTTGTGCACTTTCATTAATTTGTAAATTTCTAAGGTTGAGCAGCAGTAATTAAAAGCGAAAAAGTGGGAGAACCGTAATTGTGAATAAAAAAAAATTTAAAATATTTTCTAAATACAAAGAGGTGTCTGGCGGAAATGAATTTTATGCACCCAAACCACCTATGGACATTTGCCAAAATATGCTATCAAGCAGATTATTATCAAATTATTTTGTATTTAAAACCCATAAAAATATTACGATGGTCCTCTGCAATTTCGACACAACTGAAAACTAAAAAAAAGCCCTTACTATTGAACTCATGTCTCTAATCCTGGTCTAATTTCAAATGGGCATACAAAGTGGTATATCGTTTGATTTCGATCATTAGAGTTATTTAGTCGTGTACATGCGCTGCTAAATTGGCTATCTGTCTCTTTTTAGCCCATGATATAATCGGTAAAGGCATGAATATTTGAGATTAAGTTGTATCAAAATAAGATATAGGGAACAACCAGCTTCAAATTTATTAAAAAAACGCTTACAATCTGGGGAAAACTGAGAAATTACTTTTTCTATATACAATCCAGACTTTCAAAAAAACTTGGTTCATCAATTCTCAAGAAAAAAACTGAAAATGTCGTAGAGTGTTTATAAATGTTTATGACATCATTATTTATAACATCAGCAAATTTAAATATGTATGTTTATGTACCACTGTCAGACGAAAGAGATTTAAAAATATTTTAGTTTGAAAATACTTCGGAAGAGTGTTGCCACCTATGTGAAAAGTCGAATTTAGTTAATATACGCGCAACACGTTTTATGAAATAGTAAAATATGAGTGTCAAACGGAAAAGTTTTTAAATATGTCGAGGGTCAACAAAAAATAAATAAAAATCTTAGAAATCCACGGTAATTTTTAGTGACTTGAAATAATATGCACTTTATTATACTTATGCCGGATTTCCAATAGGCATTAAATTATCCAAATTTGAATGACTAATTTGGGCATTGAAAAATACCTGGCCATTACGCTAAGAAAATTTTTCATTAAATGCGTTTCCACATGGCATTTTTTAAATGATACAAAGTTTTCTTCTTTACAATCCCAGTGAAAATTCGGCATAAAATTAATATACATACATATGTAGATACAAAACTGCATACTCGAAAATTTCTAAAAACTCTGAATACATACAAAGTAGGGCTGTGCGATTATTCGATTACTCGAGAAAGTTGGTTAATCAGTTATTCGGTTAATCAATTACTCGAGTAATCAAGATTTTGATTACTCAAAACGATGATTAATCGAGTTACTTGAAATATGATTACTCAAAAAAATTAATTTTGCTCGTTAAAAGAGTTTGCTTTGGAAAATGCTTATTTGGTTTTTTATATTCTGTATATGAAAAAAATATGTATGTATGTATGTATGTATTTCCATGGTGGAATTATACAAGGTGTTGTACGTAGTGACAGCTCATGTCGACGGCTCCCTTACAAAAGGTTGTAATATGGAAGCACGAGAGAAACGGGAAGAAAAAAAGCCCGCTTTGCGAAGTAGTACGAAATTTGGTACTATTTTTCATATCAAATTTTGCATATAAATAGTTACAAACAAACAAGAAACAAGAAACTTAACGTTTGACATCGATAGACTCCATGTTGCCGTGGTCCGATTGTAGGAGGACGCATACTTACGTGTTCGTATCTAGGTTGGAAGATTAAATGCATTGCTGCAATATGGGCATCGGAAATGGTTTTGAAAACGCTTTATTTTTAGCAACCTCCCAGGGTGGTCACCGGTTAAAAAAATCAGATTCCACTTTAATTTAGGGAATTAGATAATTCAAATATGTATCACAGTAAAAGTAAGAAAATGTAATAAAACTACATTTTTGTAATAATTACAGTAATATAACAGTCTTATTTATTGTTAAATGCATGTTGTAAGTATTAACTTGGAGTAAATTAGGGTCCACAATTACTGAAACGTCGGAGTTTTCGTATTTTAAACGTATTGCTTTTCTATGCCAAGATAATTAAGTGCACCGAGTTTGGTATAAATTTATACAAATTGACAGCATCGCGACAATTGTGCACCCTACGTCGAATTTGTCCAAAAGCAAGTCAGACGCATTCTAAGCTAACCTGTTGAAGGATTACATAGAGATCACACTACGTGATGCTGCACCAAATGTCGATAGTGAAACAACCGTACACCACATTGTCACCAATGGTCCCCCAGTCCACGAGCGCCCACGCAAACTCACTGGTGAGAAGTTAAACGCCGCAAAAGAAGATTTTAATCTGTTGCTGCATCATGGTGTCATAACACGCAATCAATGGACAAGTCCCATCCACATGATGCCCAAAGAGTCCGGTGGCTGGCGCACTGCAGGAGACTCTCGCTTAAAAATCAACATAAAAAAATTCCATATCGGTGGAAGTGAAGTAGTCTACTTAGGCTATTCTGTGAGCCAGCATTGTTACCAGCCTCCTGAGGAAAAAGTTATCCAAAGCCTCAAACAGTTGTTGACTCGCGCCGCTTCCTCGGTATTGTAAATTATTATAGGCGTATTTTGCCTCACGCAGCAGTAATTCAAGCTTCCCTCAGTGAGTGCCTGAAAACAGCGCCCATCTCGCTGTAAATCCTTTGGAGAATACACAAAGCCCACGTTTTTTGTAGAATTAAAGTTTAAAATTTGTTATTTAATTTTCCGTTGTCAACGAATAAGAATAAATTAAATGTCAAATAATTGTTCAGTGATTGCAAATCAGTTTTAGAATAGGCTCATTCCCTACTTTTAGTTTTAGTTTAGTATTTTTTTTAAGGCGGTAAAATGTAGTTTTTTCAAGAGGGAAACATCGATTTTGCTAAGGGAGTCAAGATGGCGGATTAGAGCGAGAACGCTGTCAATATCCAACACCTTGTATTATTCCACCATGTGTATTTCATTTTAATTTTTGAAAACAGAAACGTTTTTTTCAAAGTATCAAGGAACTTCAACTGCTTTATATGTATGTATGTAAAAAGTACTTTGAAATGTTGATTACTCATTTTATTCATAATGTTGATTAATCATAAAGCAAATTACTCAAATATTTTTGTTTTTGGTTAATCAAAATCTTGATTACTCGAGTAACTGAACTTTGGAGTAATCATAATTTCCAATTAATCGAATAATTGAGTTATTTACTTTATGATTAATTAAAATTTTGAATAATCAATTAATCGCACAGCCCTAATACAAAGTTTGAATAAATTTTTCGAACTTTGAAACTCTCCGTTAGGTATGTGGTTTCTGTTTTATATCGAGCTATATTTTAAGTAAAAATGATTAAAAATAAATAAATGAACTTAAGTTGGAAACAATATTATTTTTAAAACAGCATCAAAAATCTCATCATTACGATTCCGTTCAAATTTTTTTTTTAATTTTTTAAAAACATCTTTATGTAAATTTTGTAAGCTTAAACCGTTTTGTCATTTGAGGGGATTTTTTCAAAAAAAAAAATCTTTAAGAAACTATTTTTATTCCATTTTTAGAGGTATTTTCAAATCGTTCCAGCTGACGTAAATCTTAATAATTTTCCGAAATATTTTGGTGGGCGTCTTAAAATATAACAAACTTTATAATTCCAATGGAAAAATATTTAGTACCGATTTTTTTTGTGTATGGGGAGTGATGCAGTCTAATATATATGATACGCGAAGGTATTGTCTGTGAAGATCATCAGATTCACCGTTCTTTCGAATTTCAAAAATTATGCACAAAAAGGTTTTATTTTTTCAACTTAGGCCTTTTTTTAGCGGTACAGAGTGTTTTTAAATTTGAAAAAAACTGAAGCATTCGAGACCGCTCTTCATTCAGAAACAGCTGGACGGATTTAAATGAAATTTGGCTCACGGCTCGTTTATAGTTCCGACAGATATGTGGAATAATTTTTTAAGTTTTTGAATAGGTTTACCGCGTGTTTAAAAAGTTCAATTATATTTTAGCGTTTTAACGCCATGCGGGTTCACTAGTTTTTTTCTAGTGATCTGAATAACAATAAAAAATAGTCAAGCTCCTGCTTAATTTAAATACTTAAATTTTCGCCTATGAAGTAGGTATTGTAAAACTTTTAACAAAATATAACCATACTTGAGTGGCGTCGCGCTGTCGTCACTTATGGCGTCAACTCAGCCGCCTTTGCATAAACACCAATTGGAAGCGTGTGCCGAACGCAGTACTGCCATTGCAATTGCCACTTTTAAGTTTTTCATTCCTTCTAATTTTTTTCTCGTTTTTCGTTAGATTTCAAGTGCCTTCAGCCTCCATATGGCTTACTGTCGAACTGTTGGCTGCCAGCTTTCTATGTATTTGGTTACTGTAAATTATCTACCCACATTTGTCTCTAAAAGTAAAGAGTCATAAATTGGCTGCTTATTTTTTGGTTGAAGTAGCGTGGAAAAAAACGACGGCTGATGACTTGTGTGTGTGGGTTTTAGTACTTCCTTATGCCATTTTTGGTTTTCTTTCTAACTCCTTTTATTTATGCTGCTTTATTGTTTTTATTTTATTTTTGTGCAATTTTTTAGCGCTTATTTATTATAGTTCTGCTTGAATGGAAGTTCGCAGCGATCGCTTAGCAAGCTCGCACATACATACATAAATATACATAGTTGACACATTTTATAATTCCCGTAACTCTTGGAATGCTGCAATCTACACACATGGCTTGAAATGTGTTATTTTATTGGATGCAATCATGGTGGAATAATAACAAGGTGTTGTCAGTAGTGACGTGTTTGTTGTGGTTTTGACAAGATCGGCATGCTTATTTTCAGTGCTGCCGATCTTAATTTTTATAGTACTATTCGTTGGGAAATAGTATCTAAAATACTCCATTTTAGTAATTCGTTTTATCGCGATTTTTAAAGAACTTGGTGTTTTCAGAACAATATTTAATAATTTATTTTTGAGCTATAGGCCGTATGTTAAATAAAACATTACATGTTTTTCTGTTTTATTTACTTTTTAGTTTTATTTTGGTCCGGTCGTCCGGACAAAGCTAATGGTTCCTGAAGATGCCTTCAGACTGAAGGCGAAATATCGACCAAAATAAAACTAAAAAGTAAATAAAACAGAAAACCATTTAATGTTTTATTTAACATACGTCCTATAGCTCAAAAATAAATTATTAAATTATACTAAACGGCCAATAAGCAACACAATCATGAACAATATTAATATTTAAAATTGCTGGATTTGTATAACTTTTGTCCTCAAAAAGTAGAAAAATAAAAGATATCCTGGTTATCAATGGAAAAAAACGTACACACAAATCGTATGGAAAGGCGCTTTTTTATATTAAATAACCTTTGCTGCATTGTCATAATATTGAGCCAAATGAACTACTGATACACTAGAATAGAGTGGCTGCATGGTTAAATTAGAAATTCGCTTATATTATCGATATTTATGTGTTTTAATCTATTTAGAAAATAATTTACAGTCTTATAGGAAATTGCCTTATTTTACGGCTTTTACTTTTTTAAAGTTACAATATATGTCCCAGCTGTGTGGAGCTGCCGATACAAACATATAAGCCTGTAAATATACATTTTCTACATTTAATTTGAAATAGTATGCACCAACGGATTCTTCTTCTTCTTCTTATTTGGCGCTGTAACCGCCTAAGCGATTTTGGCCGAGTCCAAAACAGCACGCCAGTCATATCTCTTCTGTGCTAACTGACGCCAATTGAAAATGCCAAGTGAAGCCAAGTCCTTCTCCACCTGGTCTTTCCAACGCAGAGGAGGCCTTCCTCTTCCTCTGTTCCCAGCATCGCGGCCCGCGTTGAATATTTTCAGAGCAGGAGCGTTTCTGTCCATCCGAACGACATGGCCAAGCCAGCGGAGCCGCTGAATTTTAATTCGCTGCACTATGTCTATATCGTTGTAAAGCTCATACAGCTCATCGTTAAATCGTCTGCGATATTCGCCATCACCAACGCGTAAAGGTCCGTAAATCTTTCGCAGAATCTTTCTCTCGAAAACTCCAAGAGCCGCCTCATCAGATGCTTTCATTGTCCATGCTTCCGCGCCATACACCAGCACAGGCATGATGAGTGACTTATAGAGTGTGATCTTTGTACGACGAGAGAGGACTTTACTTCTCAATTGCCTACTCAGCCCAAAGTAGCACTTGTTGGCAAGAGTGATTCTCCGTTGGATTTCAAGGCTGACATTATTATTGGTGTTAATGCTGGTTTTCAAACTTGTAACTGTCAACAGTGACGTGGGTGCCAAGACGCGTATGCTCTGACTGTTTGTGTGCTGACAGGAGATACTTCGTTTTGTCCTCGTTCACCACCAGACCCATTCGCTTTGCTTCTCTATCCAATCCCGAGAAGGCAGAACAGACGTAGCCCTTGTTTTTACCGATAATATCGATGTCGTCGGCATACGCCAGCAATTGTACGCTCTTATAAAGTATTGTGCCTGAGCGGTTCAGTTCTGCGGCTCGTATTATCTTCTCCAACATAAGATTAAAGAAATCACACGAAAGGGGGTCCCCTTGTCTGAAACCTCGTTTGGTATCAAACGGCTCGGAGAGGTCCTTCCCTATTCTGACGGAGCTGGTGGTATTGCTCAACGTCATTTTACACAGCCGTATTAGTTTCGCGGGGATACCAAATTCAGACATCGCGGCATAAAGGCAACTTCTCTTCGTGCTGTCGAAAGCGGCTTTGAAATCGACAAATAGATGGTGTGTGTCGATCCTATTCTCGCGGGTCTTTTCCAAGATTTGGCGTATTGTGAATACCTGATCTATGGTGGATTTTCCAGGCCTAAAGCCACACTGATAAGGTCCAATCAGCTCGTTGACGGTGGGCTTCAGTCTTTCGCACAATACGCTCGATAATACCTTGTAACCTATGCTTAGAAGGCTAATTCCGCGGTAGTTGGCGCGTATGGCGGGGTCGCCTTTCTTGTGGATTGGGCAGAGCACACTTAAATTCCAGTCGTCGGGCATGCGTTCATCTGACCATATTCTGCATACGAGCTGATGCATGCACCTCATCAGCTCCTCGCCGCCGTACTTGAATAGCTCGGCTGGCAGGCCGTCAGCTCCAGCAGCTTTGTTGTTTTTCAGCCGCGTAATCGCTATTCGTACCTCGTCATAGTCAGGCGGTGGGACAGCTACTCCATCATCATCGACTGGGGACTCGGGTTCGTCTTCCTCACTACTTTCAGCGCTGCTACCATTCAGTAGGTTATAAAAGTGTTCCCTCCACAATTTAAGTATATTCTGGACATCGGTCACTAGGTCGCCATTGTTGTTCTTACAGGAGTTCGCCCCGGTCTTGAAACCTTCCGTAAGTCGCCTAACCCTCTGGTAGAATTTTCGGGCGTTCTTCCTGTCGGCCAGCATCTCAAGCTCTTCGCACTCACGTATTTCGGCCTCTCTCTTCTTATTGCGGCAAATACGTCTCGCTTCCTTCTTCAGTTCCATATAACGGTCCCACATGGCTCGCGTTGCGCCCGATCGCAGCGTGGCCCTGTAGGCGGCATCTTTTTTCTCTGCGGCTTCTTGACATTCCTCATCGTACCAGTTGTTCTTTCGGGCTCGCTGAAATCCAACTACTTCTTCGGCGGCGGTACTTAATGATCGGGAAATGTGGTTCCACTGCTCGCGTACGTCGGATTGTTGAAGAGTGCTCTCAGAGAGCAGGTGTGTGAGTCGAGTGGCGAATAAATTGGCCGTCTGTTGTGATTGCAGCTTTTCGACGTTAAGCTTTCCTTGCATTGTTGGGCGCACATTTTTTGCTGCACAGAGGCGGGTGCGTATCTTGGCTACAACAAGATAGTGGTCCGAGTCGTTGTTTGGCCCTCGGAGTGTACGTACGTCCAAAACGCTTGAAGCATGCCTTCCGTCTATCACAACATGATCGATTTGGTTTCTCGTTTTTCGATCTGGAGACAGCCATGTATCTTGGTGGATGTTCTTATGCTGGAACCTAGTACTACATATTACCATATTTCGGGCCCCGGCGAAGTCGATCAGCCTCAGTCCGTTATCGGACGTTTCGTCGTGGAGGCTGAATTTTCCGACAGTGGCGCCAAAGATCCCTTCCTTGCCCACCTTGGCATTAAAATCGCCAAGCACGATTTTGACATCGTGTCGGGGGCAGCGCTCATATGTACGTTCCAAGCGCTCATAGAAGAGATCCTTGGACGCCTCATCCTTCTCTTCCGTCGGGGCATGGGCGCAGATGAGCGAGATGTTGAAGAATCTAGCTTTGATGCGGATTGTGGCTAGACGTTCGTCCACCGGGGTGAACGCCAGTACTCGGCGACGGAGTCTCTCTCCTACCACGAATCCAACACCGAATTTGCGCTCCTTTACGTGGCAACTGTAGTAGACGTCGCAAGGCTTCACGCTTACTTTACCTTGCCCCGTCCATCGCATTTCTTGGATGGCGGTGATGTCAGCCTTTGTCTTCCCGAGGACATCAACCAGCCGGGCAGAGGCACCTTCCCCATTAAGGGTCCGGATATTCCAGGTGCATACCCTTAAATCATAGTCCTTTATACGTTTGCCGTGGTCGTCATCAGAAAAAGGGGGTCTCATCCGAGGCTTGTTGGAATTTTTCATTGGGCGGGGTTTTAACGTGGCGGGACCCAAACCCAGCGCACGCGAAGTTTTACGCCTTCTCACTTTAGCTCGCTCCCAAACGGGTGTTTGGTTGCTACCCAGAGGATACGTGGATATAAATATCCGGACGTTGTGAGCTGCGATTTGAACCGTACGCACAAGAATCGCTTCTGGCCACTCCCAGGTGAATGGCAGTCAAAAGTTTTCCACTTCTGCGCACGGAACCATCCTCCAACGGATTAAAGGTAGTAAATAATTAGTACCTTTTCTAGTACTTTAAAATGCGTGACCGGAATAGACCTGCCGAAAAAGTGAGGTTAAGTTACTGACAACACCTTGTTGTTATTACACCATGGGATGCAATGATCTGTAATTAAATTATCCACAGTATACAGTAAACCAGCTATTGACAATATGCTTATTTGAAAATTAATACATGAAGAAATGTGTATGTATAGGAGTTTGCTGTCATTAACCCATAGGCAACGACTGGTGCTAAAGTACCATTACATACATTTGAAATTTTAATTTAACAGCCAAATTCATTGACAATAACATGGTTAATTAAGTAGCATATCCTTAGATATTTTCTATTAAGAAAGCGTCTTAGACCTATTTATTTAATGATTTTGGAGATAGGTTTAAGTAGTAATTTAACTTTTTTAATAAAACTCTCTAATTTACGTTGCCATTTTATACAGTTTTTTATTGATAGCAAGTTTTTTCTTGTATTGCTTTTGTTTTAAAATTTTGTTTAAATATTTTATGCGGAAATGAATGCGGCATTTGAAAAACATTCTTTTTATTTCCATACTAATGGAAATATCCTTACTTTTTTCTATTAAAATATCACATAAATTTTGTACATTGCAAATTTTGTTTCCATTGATTTCCGAAAATATGTTGTCTAAAAGTTTAATATTACTTAAAAATGATTCTTTTGGCCTTACCAAATTTCCCCCCTTTTGATTTACCCATGCCCATCCATGATCATCCGAAATTTCGTTAATTAAATTTAGTTTTTTAATTATATATCCCGCGATATATTCCAACGCGTCTTCATATAGTTCGTCAATTTGGTTGTCATTTTCATCACTCGGATTGCATAAATTAGTAGTTACTTCACTAAAATCATTTAATTGAACTAAAGGATCTGCATTTTCATACTGTTCGTCAAAATCAATATCAAGCCACTGTGTTTGATCCACTTCAACATTGAGTGTTGTGCTGAGTATTTCTGTGTTTTTTGCTACAAATAAAAGCAATTAAGGGAAATGATACATATGTATGTAAGTATATCATTAATACATTAAATTACCAAAAAGATATTTTCGCAATCGGTATTTGAACTGAAGAGGGCTGGGGTGATCATTGAGGCCACCAGCGTACCTCATGGCGCCAAAGAAATGCTCTAAACTGTCTTGGTTCAAATTATCGGTAAATATTTCTCCAATACTATATTTTTCCTTAATATAATTATGTAAGCCTATAAGTGACGTGTTCGTAATAATAATTCCCTTTTGAAATGGTGCCAAAGTGGACTTCATTGGAATTACTGGGGTTGACATAACCGTGGACATTTCGTTTAAAATATTAACTTGTTTTTCGATTTCTGAGCCAAAAGGTTTCTTGAATGCATTATTGTAAAACTTAGAGTTTAGGGTATCGAACCAATCGTTTACAAGTTGTATGAAATCAGCACAATCGCACGCGCTATTTAAAGTGTATCCATTTGAATAACAGTACCTTATGGCTTTTGCAGTCGTATTTGAAAAAATTTGAGCAGCTAATTTGACCTTTTGTCGGTTAACGTTGGCTACCGTCAAATGCTCTTCGGATAACTTGTGCACAATTGAAAGATCGGATTTCGATGTGTGGTTCAAAAGTTGTTTAAGTGTTTGTACACTAATAATTTTGTTGTTGTACACAAGTCCACTGTCAATGAAGTGATTTCTGATCAGCTTCAGTAGATGAGGAACATCTGCGAACACGTATATCCTTCCTCCATCGTTGGCTGGATTGTGGAACCAAGTATTGGCTAAATATAGATAATTATATTTACAAATATGCAAGTACACATATAAATAAAAATAAACACCCACTAATTGAAATCCTCATTTCTCGCCAAAGACCCTGATTTGAGGGACCCATATCCGAAACGATTGCAACAACGGTGAAATTTATGTCGTGCAGTTTCAAAATTATTTCACTAAGAATTTTTTCAGTTACTTTCGTGTCGAAGGCATAAAATATTGGTTGCTTCCATCGCCCATTCAATGCACGAGCCATAATTACTTGAACGTAATTACACGGCTCCTTGACGGCCTGACTAAAAGGATCGAGTTCGAAACAGCTCGAGACTTTCATTTCATCGAAGGATAAAACACATATTTTGTCTTCAAAGTCAAGTCCAGAATTTTTCATCAATAGAATGATGTTTTGAAGACAACCTTCTTGCAGTGGTACTGTTCGTACCCAGTTGTTGAGAGTGGATAGTCATGGGAGTGGAAATCCTCTTTTCAAGAGGTGTCTATACGCTCTAGGGCCTGCAGCGTTTATTGTTAGTGCTGAGCTTATATCCTCACTATCCCAATGGATATTTTTTCTGGTCTTTAATTTTCTTACTTGGCCATGAGTAAATATAAGATTAATGCTCCTTTCGAGTTTTTTAAAATCTTCAATTTCCCGCAATAGGACTTTATGTTTCTCAAGTAGTTCTGAGTTTTCATTCGGACTAAAAGCATATTACTAAAATAGTAGTACATCATATAAACCTATCTTACTCTGTTTGAGTTTGAGCTTGGGTTTTTAGTTCTTGGCCTGAATGCATATTTTGAATGTGGGAAATAAATTTGGCCCACGACCAAAGCAAAAACGTTTCTCCACAGAATCCACACCGCAACGAAAATATTTTCCTGTCGCTTGAAACTTGAACATATCCGCAGCTTATATCTTGAGCCCTAAGTAATATGTAAACATATATGTAAGTAAATATAACATTAAATTTTGCTAAGAGTTGCATATAGGCTCTAAAATTGTACAGGTTTAAATAACAACTTGTGGTCCCATTAGGGGTCCCATTTTGAAATGTGTCTAAACAAAACAAGGGAAAAAACCTAGATTTGGTTAGATAATTTTGATTGGTAAGGTCTTTTCCAAAAGTAAACTCCCATTATTCCACTTACTGATTCTCAAAGCTTTGCTCAGCATCCCGTTTGGCTTGTGTTGGAACTGCATCAGGACATAGACGTTTACGTTTCACGCCTGAAGTAGAAAAATCAGCCGATTTAAAATGTTTTTCACAGATATGTGCTGTGGGTGGCAATTGTGTTCCACAAGCGATTTCCCACTGTTTTTTTGAAAATTCATCCCGCGGGACACTAAAAACCGAGTCACCGCATCTAGCACTTTTGCACAAAAAACACGAATTGCGTGGCATTTGGGTTTTCAATTGATTTTATTTTATGAAAATTGAAAATATTTTTCACAAGAAAAGTGAATTTTATTTGGTTTTTTTGTGGGTTAACGCAAATGACACTTTGTGAACAAATATTAACCAATACAATCAAAAAATTGTCAAATAAGCATATTTACATTTTTTGTTTTGCCTATCTGGATTACTGTATACTGTGAAATTATCAATCATTTCCTTAAAAAAATCGCTCGAAATTTCTACTCTCTTATTGATTTATTGTTCATCAGTTTTATTTTTTTGTTTTGTTTCTTTTGCATTGTGTGAACTTATGCTTTGCCTTGTTCAGCTAGCTGTTGTTTCCCTTTTAAGATTTTTTCGCTGTGTGACTTTGTCAAACACTCACCATACCCCAGTCGTACAAAGAAGGTAAGAGCGACTTTATTTCCACAATACCTGCTAGCTGACTATCTTTTGCTAATGATACTTGGCAGTTATTTTTCTTCGATAAAAACAACATTGTAGAATACAAATAGAAAAGATGCTTGCGTAATTAAGCACAAAATTGATTGAATTACTTTTATATTATTTTGTATCGCATCGTCAAGCGTTTAAATATGTGCACTTGTGCTCACGCAAGCCTTACCACCACTTTTTTTTAACTGGGTAGAAATTTCATTATTTTCTCTTAAATTGTAGGCAGATAACTTTGATCAGCTGTTGTTTCTGCCAAATTGCCAATATTAAAAATTTTTCCAGCAAGAACTTACAAGTTCTGCTTCAAGTGAACTGTCACTTTGCCCTCTCTATTTCCCTTACTATGCAAGTTGGTGGCAAATTTCGCGGCGCACTAGAAATCACAACAGTGACGAGCTTAGGTTTGTCACTCTGTTAGAATAGAGGGATAAATATCTTCTTGGGGTCTTCAAGGCTGTAAATTTGAATCTCAAATGGCTCTGGTAGCTTCCCTAGAAAAAACGGTCAGCACCACGGTCTTGAAAAGTATCAAATTAATGCCACCGATATTTTTGAATACCCAAATTTTTGCATAAAGCTTCTTCTTCTTCTTATTTGGCGCTGTAGCCGCCTAAGTGATTTTGGCCAAGTTCAACAAAGCACGCCAGTCGTTTCACAGAAGATAACTGATGCCAATTGGAAATGCCAAGTGAAGCCAAGTCCTTATTCACTTGGTCTTTCGATCGCAGTAGGGGCCGCCCTCTTCCTCTGCTACCACCAGCTGGAGCGTCGGAGTCTATTCGAACGACATGGCCAAGCCAGCTATTTGTGAAAATCCAGCATTATTATTCAAGAAAACTTTCAGTAGAAGCTTTTGATTCATTGAAATGTACCACTGCGTTTCCACAGTCTTCTTAGGAGTACTTTGAAATTTCTTGTTCACCATTTTGGATTTTAATATTAAAACACAAACTTTCTAATATTTGTTAACAAGCATCTACCTTCTTTTACTTTGCCACCTTTTTTCGGCGTACGGGTATTTTTATATCTTTTATTCTTTCCTTTTGCTCCATTTGAATTTTCCAATTCTCTCATTTTATTGCAAGAGTTACTCTCATTTTGACAATAGATATACATGTATGGTTTGAGTGAATGTTTTTGTGGGACGAATTATTTGTTGCGGTAACTAGAAAACCACATCTAAGCACTATAGCAGCAACAAAAATATGTCAACATACAACTAAATAGCTAATCGTAAAACTTTGGCTGTGTATTTATTTTTTGCTCTCCGCTAATCTGCTAGAGATACACGTGCACATAGACACACTTTATACATATTAGGGTGGTCCTTATATGTAGGAAGCAAACTTTTACATCAAATTTCCTAAGCCTCAACCCCTACGTCGATGCTGCTATAGTCGAAGATGTCACATATAAATTTTGGTCCCGATTTGAGACGGTTATGACGTATCGCAACGGGGCAAAGTTCAGATTCCTCTATGGAGACTCAAAAAATTAAAATTATTTTTTTTTCATCTAATACCCAAAATCGATACTACTATAGTCGAAGATATCACATATAAGTTTTGGTTCCGATTGCAGTCGGTTAAGGCATGTCGCACAGGGATCAAAGTTCAGATAACCCTATGAAGGCGTCTTAAGCGATTCGAATCGGAACCAAAATTTATATGTGATATTCTCGACTTAAGGGGTATCGATTTTGGGTATTAAATGAAAAAATATTTTTAATTTTTTGAATCTCTATAGAAAAATCTGTACTTTGCCCCCTGTGCGACACGCCTTAACCGACTTCAATCGGCACCAAAATTTATATGTGATGTCTGTGACCGTGGTTTTACCGATTGAGGGGATGAGACTGAAAAAAATTGTTCATTTGATTATAAGGACCACCCTAATATATATGCATACATACATACTCAGCCCAGCGGCTTAGTAAAGCTTTTTTGAGCTCTCAACCTTTTCTCGATTTCAATTCTTGTTTAGTTGATTTTCAGCTTCAACGCGTTGAACTTGAAATTCTTTTTTAACATTTTCTTTTCGTGATTTTATACAATTCTTTGATTTGTTTAAACTGTTTAACGTTGGCAGAGTTGTTAGGCGTGCTTCCTTTTTATTATGTTGCTCTAAGCAAGTATGTGTGTGTGTATGCGGTACGAACGTCAAATTTGACTACGTAAGCAGCAGGTGTGTGTGCTCTATAATTTTACAAGTGATTTTTTAAGTATGATCTTGCCCAATTTATTTAAAGTGAAGCGCTTAAAAATATGCTAAGTTAGATATTTAAAAAAAAATCAAATATAAACTTTTTATAAAGCCTTAAATGCTCAAGTACTTGATATATTTTTATTTAGAAATTGTTTAATCATAAGGGGTAGTTAGAGGTGTATAATTTCGGACGATTTGCAACGAACTTTTGGTGACCGAATCATTAAAAAGAAATGGGCCTGGAAATAGGCCACATACATACATACATAAGTCATGTGACTTGACTCCGTTAGACTACTTTTTGCCTATGCCGATAAACCAGCTACAACTAACTAGTTGGAAGCCAACGTTCGGCACGTTATAGGCGAGATAAGGCCGGCTATAATGCAAAAATAAATAGA
Organism: Rhagoletis pomonella; assembly: GCF_013731165.1. Taxonomy (NCBI): domain Eukaryota; kingdom Metazoa; phylum Arthropoda; class Insecta; order Diptera; family Tephritidae; genus Rhagoletis; species Rhagoletis pomonella. The sequence goes on from NW_023458560.1 coordinate 57,443,366, forward strand.
GAAATGGTGCAAATAAAGACCGACAGAATGGTCTTCAAAAGACGCAATCACGGAGGCTGAAATTGTGTTCAAACACTAAATGCCATACAATTCGCAAACTATGAAGTCAAAATGTTGGCCATTTTATAAATTTTTTCGGCATTTTATTTGAAATAAAAGTTCTACAGCTCTAAAAAAAACACCAGATACATATTTCTTCGATACGATAGTTAGGGCAGTAACTTTGTTCGATCACGACGGCGGTATTATGAGTACTAGTGTTTGCCCAGTGGTTGAAATTCAATTACTTAAATAAAGGAGAGTTGAGGTGAGTTAAGGTGAAGTGAATTGAAATGAAGTGAATTCAGGTGAGGTGAGTTTAGATAAGTTAAGGTAAGGTGAGATGAGTTAGGGTGAGATAAGGTGAGTAGAGATGAAATAACATTGTTGGGGTGAGTTAAGTTGAGTTGAGGTGAGTTGAAGTGAAGTGAGGCGAAATGGGATGAGATTAAATGAGGTGAGTTGAGGTGAACTGAGAGATGTTGATGTGGGGCTAGTCGAGATGAGATGAGGTGATTTGAAGTGATCTGTGATGAGTTCAGGTGAAATGTGTCCAACAACATACATAACATACATAATAAAAAATAACATACATTATAACATAACTTAACATAGTATGGCATAGCATAACATAACATAAGATAACATAACATAGCATAACAAAACATAACATAAATCAACATATTCTTCAGTTTTATCTCTTTCTTGTCTATCTCTATCGCTTTCTCTATCTCTAAATTAGTCTCTTTCGTTTTTTTTTATCTTATGTCTCCATATTTACATAGAGTCAAGTTTTCTCAAGTGGGCCACCCAAAGTTGACTTTTCGATTTTTTATTTTTCATTGACCGATTTTGAAAGTTAGCATGGTGTGCAATATTGACACCAAAGATTTTGCGCTAATTTTATTTTTTTTTTACGAGTTATTTGCAAACAAATTTTTATGCAGGCTTTTACACCTTTTGAAAAATTTCAGCAACCATTCATTCGAATCTTGTGATTTTTTGACAGCAATTAGATAACTTATTGGGCAACAAAATAAAGTGGTCAGTTTGAGAAATTACGATTCTTGTTTTATTAAAAATGTTATTTTTTTAATCAATTGAATTTTTTACCAAATTCTCATATATCTAGGAAAAGAATTCAAAAAGTATTATTTCCGCTAAACATTCAATTTCACTTTCGTAAAAAAATTACTGTAACTTTGATTGACTTAAAGCTTTTTACCAAAAAAAAAATTAACCGAGTTTAAAAAAATATAATAGAAATGAACAGAAAAGCAAAAAAAAATAATAATTTGATACTTCTTGATATGATACTTAAGTTTTAAAATTTTATATTTTTGGAAATATGAAAATCAGAGAACTTATACATATCTGAATGAAAACCTATGTCGGCATTGTAGTGAAAATTATAAAATAAGGCAGCAGAAATTCTATAAAAAATCTATTAAATTAAAGAATTTGAAAATTTTTTAACCACTGGTTATTCCAAGTAGAAAGTTAAGTTTCGTGGTACTATGTGTGTTTCTAGCTCCAATTAAATTCAACAATAAAATTTCTGTAGGGCAAAGACGGCTTGAATACCTTTCGTTTGATAACAAAGTGGTAGTATGTATTTCATTTATTTTATCAATTTAATTGAATTAAATCTTTCAAATAGGCGGTAACCCTCTTCAAAAATATTTTCCTAGCTAAGCTTTCTTAAACTACGTTATTTTGACACCCATACTGCAAACTTTCATATGCTTGAACAATTTAATAGAATTCACTTTTTCAAAAAGGTGGCAACCCTCCTTAAAATATGTTGGAAATAAAGTTTTCTTAAGCCTCTTTAGTGTAATACACATATTGTAATACTTAATACGAGTATGTGGTTTATCTTTGCAATTTATTTTCATTAAACTTTTGAAACAAGTGGCAACCCTCTTCAAATAAATTTTTTAAATTTAAGCTTTCTTGTTTCTTAATTTTTATAAAAGTATACCCATTATCTACCAAAAACCATATAAATCCAAATTTCAAACTTTTTATTTAGAATTAAAAAAAAAAAATTAGCGGTTTTATAGCCCATTAAATTTTAGTATAATATAGTGCACGTTTCAAGTGGCTGCCAAATACCGTTGATTTTGGGCAATTTTTTTTGTTGACGGTCTCACGCATTTTATTCCATACAAAGTATGCTCGAAATTTGTTTGTATGGAAGTAAATGCCTAGTACCTACTATTGTTTTGTAGGACAAAAAGTACATTCGTCGATAACTAAGCCGATATTTTTATTATTGAATTCATAGATATATGTACACACTTACCTATCGATAGGGCTATCTAGTATCGCGTATTTTTTGCTTTCTACTTTAATACACCCAAATATTTTTCGTTAATCTAATATTAAAACCTATAAAACCGATAAAAAATATCAATAACTTTGTTTATTGACTTTTATCTTTAATTTTATCGATAAGCATTACCGACATTTGGTTTATAAATTTTATCAAACAATTTATTTTTCTATTTTCAGGCATTTTTCTTTGCAGTTCAGTGTCAAGTACAACGTTGTTCAAGAGAAAAGTGTAAAAATCAAGTTAACATTCTCCTACCCTGCGGCACTTCCGCTTACAGTTCTCCAGCCTAAATAAAAGTAGTTACCCAGAGTAGCATCGCAACGGCATCCCATAATCAACAAACAACGCCTTGCAGCTCGAACAGCTGCAGCAATCATCAAAACACACACAGGCGTATAGTCGCACATACGGTGCACCAAAGGCAACAACAACACGCGCAACCACTAATTGGTCGCGGCGGACATCGCCAACCCAGCTCACAAACACAAATCTGTCGCGCTGTAGTGCGTTCCACGAAAACACCGGAAAAGCGTCACTCTGCACAACAGCTGCCTAAACGCGAGCCCTACTTCTATCAAGTGAATCCGCAGACGCGTTGGTACACCATTTATGAGCGTGTGCCATATTTTCGTTGGGAGCCACGCTTGAGCGGCGTCTACAACAGTCCCTATCCACACTACATACACTTGCCGCCGCTACAGGGTGGCCAACAGGGCGAGCAGGGTAAGGAGCCGCTGTCACCACTTAAGCCAGAACTGGCTCAGCTGTCGAATTTGACTACGCTGCTCGTGGAGGAAAAACACCAAAAACATTTGCAACAGCAGGAAGGATATTCACAGCAGGCCTTTCAGCAGCAACAGCAATTGCAACAACAACTACGGTTGGCACATCACCAGCAGCAGCAGCAGCTACAACATCAACAACTACAACACCAACAGCTGCAACAGCTACAACACCAACACTTTCAGCCACAACACCACCACCAGCCACAATTTCAATATTCGCCAGCGCCGCTTCGCCAACTTCTTACGACGCTTACGAGTATCAACAAACGCCCGCGCAGTTGCCACAATATTCGCAACCCGCCCAGCTGCCGCCAGCGTTAACCTCATCCGTGGCGCCGTGTCCGCAAGAGTACAATAGCGCGCCAGGTCCATCTGGAAATATATATTACAACTGCAAGTGCCACGAAAGCTTCTTGCCATACAAGCAGATACCACCGAACTAAGTGAAAAAGTATAAAACGCACGCACAATAACAATCAAATAGCTGCCCGTTTCAACACACACACACGATGTTGGATGACGATAATAATGATTTGCTGGCTGCAGCCTCGGAAATACAGCGCAGTGAGTTTAAACGTAGTTTACCTGTTTAACTATTTGAAAGTTTATTGAAATTAAGTTGAGTTCAATAGAAAATTTGTATAGTTTCCAATAAGCTTAAGATGCCCAATACTAAGCTCTTTCCGGAAGCGTGAAATTGACGGTTTAAAGCTGTTCAAGATATTTTTATAATACAGTCAAACCAGGTACGGCACACTATGGGCCAGGAGAGCGGAAAATGTGGCCAAAGTCACTAAAAGATTTCTCAAAATGTGATCATTATTATAGACAACTCAAAGAAAATGCTGTGAAAGTTTTATGTGTCCTAATGAGATGAAATTTTGGTAAAATAAGTGCAAATGAGGGTTATTGTTATTTATTGTTCTTAACTGTCACTGTTTTCGGAAATTTGGTTTTTGTGATGAATTTTATTGTAAATTCTTATTACTTTCAATCCTGCAATAAATATGTAAAAAAAGTAAGTGCGCCTGGCCACACTGGAGAAGTGAAACTTACGTTGCATATCTATTTTGTCTCATAACCTATATACATACATACCTACATCTGCTTTTGCTTAAGGTTATATTTTTTGTCTTTTTGCTATCTAGATCCCTACCTCTACCCCTGTTCGTTCTAATAACATTTATGTTATTCTGTTTTCTTTATATCCATTTTATCTTTATGCTCTATCGATAACAAAATCGATAGTAACATCCAACAAAATATCGATAACAAATCCGATAAACATATCGATAACAAAATTGATGACAAATTCGATAGCAAAATTGATTAGCAAATCGATAAAAGTCTCGATAACAAAATCGATAAATAATCGACAGTAAAATCGATAACAAAACTCGATTAGAAAATCATTAAAAATGTCGAAAAAATATCGATAACAAAATTGATAAAAATATCGATAACAAAATCGATAAATAATCGATAATAAAACCAATAAATAATTGATGACAAAATCGATAACAATATCGATAAAAATATCGATACTGAATTCGATAAAATATCGATAAAAAAGTCTATAACAATATCGATAACAAAACCGATAAGAATATCGATAACAAAAGAGATAAAAATATCGATTATTTTATCGACAAGTTCTGAAAATATTGATAAAAATTTCGATAACATAATCGATACAAACATCGGTAAAAAAACCGATCAAAATATAGATTATTGTATGATAAGTCCCGAGAATCCCGAAAATCTCTAAAATCCCAAAACAGTTTCCAGATTGAGTCTATGACATAGACTCTATGTGTCTCTATCTATATCCTTTTCTTTATAATTACCTTTATTTTATTCTTTCTTCCTCTATCTTCATCTTTACTTTTATCGGTATCCTCATCCTCGTCTTTTTCTTTATATTTATCTATTTTTATACCCGAGCGCACTTGTGCACAATGGTATATTAATTTTGTTCACATAACGGTTGTTTGTAACAGCCAAAACGAATCGAGATAGATATAGACAAATGTATACATAAATGCTCAGAATGAATAGAGAAGTCGATTAAGCCATGTCTGTCTGTCCGTCCGTCCGTCCGTGTACACGATAACTCGAGCGAAAATTGAGATATCTCAACCAAATTTGGTATGTAGGTTTCCATTAATCCAAGGTAGGTTGGTATTGAAAATGGGCGAAATCGGACTGCAACCACGCCCACTTCCCATATAACGGTAATTTCCAGATATAAGAAAACTGTGATATTTTAGTAACTACTGAAGATAATTCACTCAAAATTGATATTTACAATAATTTTCAGACGAAAAATAAGAATATTGTAAATTTTTGGAAAACGGGCGTAGCCACGCCCACTAATGGTTACATGTGCATATCTTGGTAACCGCTGGACCAATTTATTCCAAACTTGGCACAGTTATTGGCCTTGGTACAATGTACCAAATGGCCGAAAATTTTTTAAATCTGACTAGAACCACGCCCACATCCCATATAACGGTAATTTAGAGAAATACAAAATCTTCGATACATCAGTAAATATTTAAGCTAATTTATTCAAAATTGATGGTTGCAACAATTCTTTACCAGAAAATACGTTTATGATAAAATTTGGGAAAATAGGCATGGCACCGCCCACTTATGATCTTATATATGTATCTCGGTAACCGTTATACCAATTTGTACCAAACTCGGTATGGTTATTGTGCTTGCCACATAAAAGCAAAATGTTGAAAATTATTGAAATCGGACTAAAATTACGGCCGCTTTTCATATAACGGCAAATTTCAGAAATGCTTGAAATTTCAATATTTCGAAATTTAAGGACGCTAATTTACTCAAAATTGATACACTCCGGCTTACCATGTAGCGGCAGCCTTCGGAAAGGTGAAAAAACATATATTTAATACTTGCGCCGGGTTTTAAATGTTCGGCTCCGCCCGAACTTAGACTTTCTTACTTATTACTTTATCATTTTCTTCATCTACATATTTCCCTTCACCTTTGCCGTTATATAAGTAAAGTGTTTAAATTTACCTTGGTCTTCATTTTTTCCTTTATCTTTACGCATATTTGTGTTTGTTTTTATTTTTACCTTTGCCTTTATCCTTTTATTTATCTATGTACGTACTCACCTTTACTTTCATTCTTGTATTGGTCTTTTTCTAAGTGTTATTCTTTACCCCTTTATTAGCAAGTTTTTGTTAAATTCATACCATATGCATACACTCAAGAAGCATCTGTTTCAGCCCAACTATTTCCGTTGCACCATTTCCGTTGCATTATTTCCGATGCACTATTTCCGATGCACCATTTCCGTTAAACTTTCCAATTTACTCCCAACCAACCAACCGCCGCTAAAGAAGTTTCACTTCAAAAATAAATAAGGGGGAAATATTAAGAATTGGATGGTGCAGTTTTTAGTATACTCTTACAAAGTGCTTATAAGTCAGTAATTTGGCAGGTCCTTATTAAAAGCAAACGGTTAGTGAAAATTACTACATTGAAGGAAAGAGAAGTTATTGAAATAATACTTAATAACTAGCGAACCCGCCCGGCGTTAAAACGCTCAAGATCGAAATTTAAAAACCTAAAAACTATACAAAGTGTTAGTCAGGGCAGGTTGTACAATTTATTTCCGAGCGAACTTCTACAAAGCTCAATTTGAGTTCGAAGCGAATGTGGTTTAAATTCACTCTAAAGTGAATTGCAGAACCCACCTGAAAGCGTTTTCAAAACCATTTCGCTTTTCTTGTGCGTGCGCGCTAGGCAGTGTCCGGTGATTACTACTAACTTGAGAGAAGATCGGTCCAATCGAGTCTTAGCCATGGACGGCTTTACATAAAGTTTTAGCCGTATTGCCAGCGGTAGTATAGCAGCTTGTTTCCACAGTCCACCTAGCATTTACCTCCTCGATGAGATCAGCCTTTCATGTGTGTTTGCAGGAGGTTAACGGAAGGTCCGCATCTTTCGCGGAATAGACTTCGGATATTTCCATCCCGCTCATTGCTAGCGTATCTGCTATGCAGTTGCCAGGAATGTCACTGTGTCCAGGGACCGACAAAACACTCAAGGAGCATTTGGATGCCAACAAGTTTGGAATCTTTCTGCGGTTTATGGCTACTTTCGTCGTTGTTCCGTAAAGATTTTATAGCCGCCTGCCTGTCAGAATACGTAGCCATGTGCCATCTTGGAGGGGCGGAGGTTATGAGCCCGCTAGCCGCCTTCATTACGGCGTTTAGTTTATGAAAACTATTTTGTTATGAAAACAAGTCGACTTTCCCTAATCACGTTCAAATCCGCTTGAAAAATCTTCAAATATTTTTAATTGTTTAGGCTACAGAAAATTTTACGTCTCTCCCCTGTCAGATCATATCTATCGAGGTAATCATTTAATTTGTGTAACACCGTGCGGCAAAAACAAAAAAAAACTCACTGCGTGTAGTCCCTACGCGCGGAAGAAGTGAAACTTAATTGAGAAATGCCAGAAAGAAAAAATGTGCGATATACGTACACATGTACATATTTTCTAATATACAAAAAACATATTTATTTTAAATTTTTTAACGACCTTTAATTTTTTATTCTTTATAACCAACTGCAAAGTTAAGTTAATATTTGTGGCTGAAAAAACATACATATCTACAATGTTAACTGGTAGATTAAGGTAACTAAAGTAAGATACGAAATATTTTATTTCTATATTATTAATATTTCTGGAAAAAATCCGCATCAATGGTAGCCGCTCCTTTGGTTGTTGGGTCATTTCCACCATTAACCATTTCCAGTGAAAATTTTTGTTTAAAAAATTTTGTCAGTTCATCAGATTCGGCCAGGTCGATCATAACAGTCTACTCATCTTTATCTTTTTCCTCATCTTCATCTTCACCTACATCTTCATCTTCATCTTGATCTTCATCTTCATCCTCATCTTCATCTTCATCTCCATCTTCATCTTCATCTTTATTCAAAACCATTTCTTTTGATACCCATATTGGGATACTTTATTTATTTTAATAAATAATTTGAATTTGATTTTCGTATATATGGCAACCCTTAAAAAAACTAAAATCATATTACACATCTACAAGTCGAGCCCTTTCATTTGACTCCTCATCCTTTAAAATCGAACGAACGATACAGGTTTTATGACTCGGTGTTAAATATTTAACGCAACCATCTCCGAACTCGTGTAAGAAGTTTCATTTCAAAAAATTTCATACGACACGAAAAAATCGATATACTCACTAAACTATGGACAAAATATAGTAAAACTGCGTTTTTAGTTTTTCACTCTGACGTTAGGATTTTGTTTCAAAGTAGTTGCAAATTTTCAAGGATATTTAAGAACAAAATTTGTAAAGGACATTTTCCATACCCATTAGTCCTTATGGACCAAAAAATTTATTATGCTATAATTCTACAGATTTTTTTATTTTATATGACACTCTTATTTTTATCCTACATTGCACTGAATTTTTTAAATAATTTTTTGAAATAATCATATTTTTTAAATTTCAATGTGTTTTTAAAAAAATCCTGACGTCAGAGAGAAAAACTAAGTACGCAGTTTTACTATAATTTACCCATAGTTTCGAAAATATATTATTTTCGTGTGTGTGTAAAATTTACTGTCGCACGGTGTAATCAAATTTGTTTCTTTGTGTAGGAGTGCAAAACTGACAGCAGAAAAGCGTTGCTAAAAGAACAAGTCCCAAGCTTATTATCTCCGGAGGTTTCGCAAGTGCACAGCTTCCGCCGCACAGTGCCGCGAAGGTGGACAAAAATACAAAAATCGACTGTCTTGAAACTTAGATGTTTTGATGTCAAGTTACAGCTAAATCTCCAACTAAGAGAAGTTCATAAGTTATTTTGTGATAAAAACAACTTTCAGCCTCACACACCCCCTCAAAGTACACCTATTTTCTACATACCATTTCATTTCGGCGATTCGCACATAAAAGTGGTCGCAGTTAAAAATTTGTTAAAAATACATTTTTATTCCTAGCAAGATCAACTTTTGCACTTTGATAAAGATATATGCGACAAACCAAAAAATGTATGGTTCATGGAAAAAAAATTTATACAAATATTTGTTTTTTATTAATAAATAAATATATGATTAAACATACCAAAATCCGAAAATTGGCAACCTTTGGAGACAAAAAAAAAAAAACATCTTGAAAGTTCGTGAAATTTTTTTTTTGGTTATGGTAGTTTGGACCTTCTACTAACAGAAACAATCGAAATCTCTTCCAACTTTTTCCAATATTTGAAAATTTTCAATTTTGAAAAAGTGACTAAATGCCTTTTTTTGGTATTATTTTAGCTGATCTATATTTACAATACTTTTTCTGAATGCCCTAAGATCTAAATTTTTGGTTCGCTCTTCAAAAATAAGGTGTTGAATTAAAGCTAAAAGTGCCAAAACAAAAGTTAAGAGGTACAGGGTGCTTTGAAATGAAAAAAATTATCAGCTAATTAAAATACTTAAATATGCATCACGGTACGGGAGCCAAAAACAAAGGTATACGAAGATTTACATATATATATATATACATATATATATATATATATATATAGAGCAATGACACCAGTTTACAAAAAGAAATATAAAACAGAGAAACAAATATTTAAAGGGTTCTGATCTCAGCTTTAATAAATACATTGTTGAAAGTGACGAAGCAGACAAAAGCATGGAATCATTTGAATCAGTGATCACTTCCTCCTCTTCTGAGGACTCTGAAACTGAGTGATTATAACAACTAGTTCGGTTTTTATTAACATATTATATGTTATTACCATATAACAGCTATTATTACTTACTTACTTAACAGTGATTATGCTTTATTTTAAATGAAATCAAAAGAATTTTTTTTTCTAAAGGTTAACATGTAAGGAAAACCGACTTAATTTTTTCAAATTACCATATGTATTCACTTAGGAAGTAAAGTTTAGACGAATTTTGACTATTAAGACTATTTTTCTGAACACTTAGCAACAATGATATGGCATATTTCATTTTTAAATAATCATGTGCAAAAACTCGATGTTTTTTTAATGGGTACCCGTTACAAAAAACCGATTACTTTCTTAAAATTAGAGTAATATAGACACTTCAGATGTAAAGTTTCAATAAATTCTGACGACTCCTTCCTGTTTTCGTAAACACCACAATCAGCAATGATTATGCCTTATTTGTCTTTCATATAGTAATGTAAAAAAAAAATCTTTTTTTTTTTAATGGGTACCCGGTACCGAAAAATCGATTGCATTTTTGAAATAAGCATGGCTTAGTCCTTTTAGGTGTAAAGTTTCAACAAGTTCTGAATACTATTTCGGTTTTTATAAACATATGTCTACGATGATTATGAGTTATTTT
>NW_023458560.1:57454026-57457801 GCF_013731165.1 Rhagoletis pomonella
GCTTCCACATCGAACGAAACAGTAGATAACCAACTATCTGTATGGATCCCGAAATTTTTAAGTTCAGGTCCATCGGTAGACACATTGTTTACACGAATATAACGGCGACCGTAAAGATGTAAATATACATACCTGATTCGTAATTACAATATGGCTAATATTCAATATGTACATTCAAGGTATATACTTCATGTGGATTCAATCTAGCTTCAATTGAACTCAACTAGAAACTAAATATGTATGTACATACATATATGTCCTGAAGACTAGTGTGCCGAAAAGGGCTTATCAATAAACTCACTGAAGTCCACCGTTGTCCACCTGACAGAGACTTCACCAAAACTAACCTACTGGTCTTTCACTATGTTAGTAAGGCCCGTTGTCACATATGTGGCACATGCTAAGCAAGCAAAGGCGGGTGCGGCGACTGGTCCGCGTGACCATTACAGGAGATATGGGCACCTGTCCAACGGATGCCCTTTATGTCATTACGGAATGCCTTTCTTTTGCCTATTCTGTGTGATAAAGAGGCCAGCTGGAGCGCCCTACGGCTGCACAATATGATCAGCAAGAAAATTGTAATTTTCAAGGTCATTTGGAGGTTCTAAAGGCATTCCTGGATAATCCTGAGTTATATTCTATGTGACTGCCCATGTATCGTAAATAGCAGACTGATACAGCTTGGAGAACGATTGTCTTATTCATCAAAAATTTGAAACATGTCGCCCTCCAAAGTGCATAACTTCTTCAATAGCTTAAAATTGATTACAAATAGGGTTAGGCACAACAGAACTTCTTAGGTCGCAGCGCAAGTATACCCGACGTAATTATAATAATAATAATAATAATATGTATGTAAGAGACAAACATTTGTACAGACTGTACAGCAAAATTAATTGTTATACGTACTTAATTTGTTTTTGTTGTACCAGCTGTGTTTTAGTTTTACTGACTGTTATTGTAACCAAATTTTTAATAAACTTCGCAAACAATTTAAAAACTTATCAATTTTTTGGTAGGTTTTGGTTGGTCTTATGCCCTGTATGCAGCTCTCAAGAAAACGGTCAAGAAAAAATTTAGCATTATTTCTTGTGTGTGTCCAAGGAATTTTGACATTTTTGATACTTTGCGCAGCAAACTAACAAAAAATAAAAAATCGTAGCAAAAGATAAAAGTTGGTATTATTTTAAATTCATATGTATATTTTATGTTTTAAAAGAAAACCATAACATTTGAATTTCAATAACATTTGTACTCTTTTAAGATTTGTATTATATTTGTTTCTTTTACCGTGGCGTTTTCCAAATACCGAACTTATAGAACTAAACACTTTTTGCCACTTATTCCAGCACTTCCGTTATAAATAAGATAATAAATAATAATAAATTTACTTTATTTGCGGCGAACTTCACCTTTTGCCTCTGTTGAGCCGCTTTTAATCTGCGGTAACGATTACATCGTGGAAATAGTTCGACACGCAGTCAATGCCACTTTTAGAAAACGCAACACCTTGCACCTTCTGAACGGGTTGTTTTGTATTTCTGATCAACTGAACAGTTGCGTGTTAGATGATCGTAATATTTTTCTGATCATTTGAGACAACATGTTGTGTGTTGTTGAATTTGACAGCATATTAGGGGATTCCCTTAAACTCGTAAAAAGGTGTAAATAGGGGCGTAAAGTGACTGTTTGACGGATCAACCAGGATTTTGTGAAGCCATTTTCGTTTCGTAGTATTTTCCATAACATCCCGCCATCTTGTCTCTATCACTCTTGGCTAAAATACAATTAAAAATGCCGAAAATTAGCAGAAAATCTATGTCAATACAGTTAGTGGATGAAATTCATTAATTTTATTAGCGTATTATTTTTTTTCATTATTTTATGATACATTTTAGTATAAAGATTTCGGCCCCTCGGCAACATTGATGTTTACGGAGTCGTTTGACAATCATATTTGCCTCATAAATTTATGAGGGGCTCGTAAATATAGCTACATACAAATTTTGACAGTTCTTTTACGAGGCTCCTAAATTTACGGGCTTACGAGGCATTTACGAGTTTAAGGGAAGACCCCTAGTGATTGAGACAATTGAAGAAGTATGCCAAGGCACATAAATACAGGTAGAAGCCAAAATGACATTGCTCTCATGAGAACCAAACCTTTAAACTTCAACTTGGTTTTCTTTTATTTCCTATATTTCGTTACGCTTTAAATGTCATGTCGTTTGATTTTGGATTTTTTTTTTTGAATATTCGTTAAAAACAAATTTTAATTAACATTTGAATTTTTGTAGTGTTGTGCGGCTTATACTTAGTGTATGTGTTAAAAATGCAGCACCTGAAGCCTTGTTTTTATGTGGTGTTAAATATAAATCAGAGGCCACTAATTTTTTAACGTGCCTCAATGTCCTTAGCGTAAGAAGCGTTGGGAAAGCAGCTGTGGGGTAGAGCTGCAGCGAAATGCCTTGCTGTGCGTTAAACATTTTAAAGCAGCAGATTTCATAAATGCACCGGGAGGTACAGGAAAGGTACGTTTGATGCCAAGTGCTGTTCCTATGACCCTTATGCCGGAAAGTCCCTCCAACAACACTGCAACTCATAAATCAAAGACAGAACACAACAAACAAATTAACAAATTTTAACTAAAGAAAATAAATAAATAAAATTAAACTTCAAATTTACTTAAAAACGTCAACCAGTGAAATGGAATTTTTTATTTTTCCTTACACACGCTCATTTTTATTTTTACTCTCCCGAAAACTTTGACTTTTGTAGGTTTGATGTCAATTTGGCTTCTACCTGTTTTTATTGTACCATGGAAGTATGCATGCATTAGTAAATAAGTGGGCAGTATTGTCCGGTGTAAGCCCTAAGTAAGCCTTTAAAAAGTAATATTCTCCCACCCTGTTCCTCAATTTCTCGTTACGTTTTCTCTTTACGTTTAATACAGCAACGTTTTTACGTAACGTTTGTTATGACCGAAAAGCCCAAAATACAATAACGCAGTGGCAGTGGCAGCGGCAGTTTTTCGAAATCAGCTGTTTTTTAGAAAGTGTGGTGTCCAATGAAGCGACTCACAATACAGCAGTGGCAGCTAGCAGTACTGCTCAGTTTAGCCCAAATTCTAAATTCACTGCCACTGCCTTCATCGCAGCAAACTTCGCATGCTGAATTTGACATAAATGAAACGCAGCCAACATCTGTTGATGTCACTGAAGCCTAAAAGGCAACAACAAAAATGTAAACAAACAAAAGGGAATGTCAAAAAAAGCAGTCACTGACAACGCCGTATTGTGTTTGCTGCGGCATTGACTGCCAATATTAGCAGTAACAGCTGATTTTAAAAACTGTCACTGCCACTGCCACTGCGCTATTGTGTTTTGGCCTAAAAGCTCAAATTTATTTCAATTGGGGTGTTCACAGTTCGTTCCAAATTATGTCTGAAAATGTAGACGTCTACATTTTGAGACATCTTTAGCATCAAACTGTGAGCACCCCTTTCTAGCAGTCGTCGCAAAATCGTCTCAAAACTTTGCTGGTGTTGCCAGACATTTCCTCTTTGCGTGCATTTTTTATATATCGCCTTTCGATTTTGTTTCTGAAAAATTGTAATTATTTAACTTAATTACCAATTCCTAATATTTGTTATTTCTTTTCCTTGATTTGTTTCTTTTCATCAGAAATTGCGCTCAAATTAAATGCAAATACAAAAAACGTGCCCAATAAATAAAAAAAATGTGATTAGTATTGCCATAATGCAACCCTGCTGCGA
>NW_023458560.1:57457811-57464430 GCF_013731165.1 Rhagoletis pomonella
CCTTTGAGTGTGACAAAATGTAGACGGCGTCGTTTTCCAATTTTGTATGGGAAACAACAACACCACAGATTTTACGGTTAGAAAACGTCTTAAAATGTAGACGTCTACATTTTGAGACACTATTTGGAACGAACTGTGAACACCCCAATTGTTTTCTACATCAGGTTCGATCCCTCATCTTTGATTGTTTTCTACATCAGGTCTGATCACTTAGCTTTGAACGCTTTCTACATCAGGTTTGATTGCTCAGCTGTGATTGATTTCGTCAAGCAAGGCATTTCGCTGCAGTTCTGCCCCAAAGCTGTTTTCGCAACGCTCTTTACGCGAAGGACATTGAGGCACGTTAAAAACAATTAGTGGTATCTGCTTCATATTTAAAACCACATAAAAAACAACGCTTCAGGTGTTGCATATTTAACACATACACTAAGTATAAACCGCACAACACTACTCAAATTCACATGTTAATTAAAATTTGTTATTAACGAACATTAAAAAAAACAACGATATGACATTCAAAGCGTAACGAAAGATAGGAAATAAAAGAAAAACAAGTTGAAGTTTAAAGGTTTGGTTCTCATGAGAGCAACGTCATTTTGGCTTCTACCTGTATTAATGTGCCTTGGGTCCCATACAAGTTGTATGTGCATGAGAAATTTTTGACAGTAAATTGGCGGCGTGCGTAAATATTAGGTTAGCCTGTAAGATATCTCACTTGTATTCTTCCACAATATCGAATATACCTCAACACCGAAGCGGGCGTCTTTATTTGGTTCTCTGTATTTTATTTGCAAGCCATTCTGCTGCATCAGAAGTGGTCTTTGAATCCACATTTTATTAGAAAAGTTTTGATTAAAATTAAAGTAAAGTGAGACTACAATTAAAGTAAAGTTAAGGAGGAGAATAAAAATAAAATGCAAAGTTATTTATGCCTGCGCCGATTTGTCTTTTTTTGGCAGCATGTGAAGCAGGTTTGCACGCATTTGCCCTCATTTCTTTTCCGAGCGTTTTTTGGGTGCAAATAATTTAATCTTCAATGTTTTTTACAAACTATGTATCTATGTACTGTTAGTCCAAATCTAACTTTAGTTGCCGTTTGCGACCATAAGACACACATCAGTTTTTGGCTAAGAGTAACTTCATCTTAAAGTGCAATTACAACTTTGGACGTAGTTTGTATAAGAGGAGACATCCAGCATCGACGGCGTTGTAGTGGGCTATTTAGTGTATTTTTTCATTTGCACTATTGGCTAAAGGCGACAAATGTGATGTGATTTTGATTAGATGCATAGCATTGGATGCATATGTTTATTATACCTACCTATAAGCTTATCTGAACCTTTGAAACCTCTTAGCGAATTTGTGTATTTTCAATTCCTCCTTCGCCATGACACTAATAACCCATGAACCAAAAATATAAGATCACCTAATCAAAGAAGCAAGAAAAAAGTATATTTCTGAGTGTTTTTGACATCTGCCTAAGAATGAAAACAAACAAAGAAAACGAAAAAGGCGCGGTGATTGAGTGCGATTAAATTGGTATTTATTATAAAATATACAAAGTGAAACTTGATGACAATTAGCAAAAAAAGTTCATAAAATATGGTTTTCATGATTGAAAGTGTTTTACAATCGCATATCATTACCACGGGTCGATTTTTCAATGCCAACGTTCTGGCCACAAACGTGCACCCACTTTTCAAGCAAATTTACGCCTTTTGGCAAACCAAACATACGTACAAACTTGTTCCGATCACACAGCACTTTATTTTATATCATAAATATGTAATAAACCAAAATTTATAATTAAAATCGCTGCAGAAAACACATTCAATCGCTAAAAAATCACTACGAAGAGGTAGAAGACGGTGTAAACAAAACCGATAAACGTCAAAAACGCTACGAAAACTTTTTTCTGAAAATCGATTACAAATACAACGATGGCTGATTAGGTGATCTGTAGTCGTTGGTTCATGCTAATAACCCGATATTTCAAGGCAAAGCAGCGCAACTTTTGATCGCTCTTTCTGTATGTTTCATTAGATTAGATTAGGAAAGGTTATGGTAGCCACACAAGAACAAAACAAAACCAAGTGGACCGGCAAAACATCTATTTCTAGTTGAGTTTCCGAAAAAATGTAAATGGTGTAGATATTTTTGCAATTACACAATTTTTCATGAGCTTAACCCAATACTATTTATGTAATACAATAGGGGTATTCTCTGAGTCTTGCAAAGCCCTTGCATGGTGCACAGATTGCACGGATTGCACGGTAAAAACCGGTTTTCGTATGGGACAGCTTTGCAAACCGTGCAATCCGTGCACCGTGCAAGGGCTTTGCAAGACTCAGAGAATACCCCTAATGGCGCAATCATTAGCTGGATACTGTTGCCTAATTAACATGTGACTGCGTAGCACGTTTATCATTTTTGTTTCTTATCACAGAATTGCAAAACACTTGCAATGCGTTATCTCTGATAAGAAGCCTTTGATGTTGCCTGATGGCAGAGTACAAGTCAACAGACTTTGAGGAACATGAAGAAAAACAATTGGAACACACAAATATTACTTAGATGGAAATTTTCCATTAGCAGCTGGCACATGTGCAAAGTTAATTGTGTGCATATTTTTTACGAGCAAATTTTGTGAAATTATGTACGTAAATAAATGAATGTAGTAGGTATGTAGATATGCAAATTGATAAAAAAAAATCACTTACCCGCCAGCGACCAAATTTATAAGAGTGTCACGTTGATTCTGGAACATAATCGGACTAGACCGCTTTCCGCACTCTTTAAAATGTACAATTAAAATTTCAATGCACACAATTAAATAGAGAAAACAATATTTTACCGGCTACTGCTAGCCGGTTTTATAACACTCCTCTACGTACACAAATTGCGATAAAATATGGGGAAAGCAAATCTATTCAAATAGCAACACACACGGTTTTCGTATGCGACAGCTTTGCAAACCTTGCAATCCGTGCACCGTGCAAGGGGTTTGCAAGACTCAGAGAATACCCCTAATAGGTTTATTAGCAGCACCGGCAAACGGGTGATTAAAAGTCAACAACTAAAACGACGTCCACGACAACGACAAGTTTTAAACAACGTTCCCGCAAAAGTTCGCTTTAGCTGCTGGGAATAGTGAAATTGCGCTTCTTCACGCGGGGATCAGCCGACTGGTTACGATGACTCTGGCAGCTGCAGGTCTGCGCGTAAATATGGCAACTAAAAGGCGTACTACTATATATACTCCACACACACGGCGCTCGTCGTCGCTTCTACTGCTGTCTATACATATGTATATTGCGCACCGAACCGGGAGTATATGTGTATGAAGGAGCGTACGAGTGTACAAAGCGAACCGGGAGTATAGCGTATGACCACCACTATGGATGTGTATGAAGGAGCGTACGAGTGTACAAAGGAGCGCAACGTGCACCAAGTTACACGATTTTCAGAGGACGGGGATGCCGCCCGCGACAAGCTTTTTGATTCCTTTATTTGCGTCTTTTGCTCGCCTTTACACTTCCGAGGAAGTTTTTTATTACACAATAGATTGTCGAAAAATCACTTCTTCCTACCGCGCTTATGTATGTATGACCCCTCGCTAACAGACCGACTTTGGTGCAGTGGGAGCTCCTACATATACATATGTATGCGACTAATGCTTTGTTTCTTCAAAAATGCAGCCTCGAATTTAACTATTCATGTGCTGAAGTAGTTAAAGTTTATAGTTGCTAATTATTTTACTGAATACTCAAAAGATCATTATAGAACTGCAATTTTAGTTCTGCTTGAGAAATTTGCACAACTTATTTGAGTTGTATGCGCTGTAAAAGTATCGTTTTTTTGCAATTTTCTCGTCCACAGGGTTCGTTTAACTTCGTTTGAATTGATTTTTATTATTTTTTTCACTTTTGCACTTTTAGCGAAAATTACTTCTTTATTTTAGCCTTTGCGTTCGACACCAACTCCATTGTGTACAAATACAAGTGAGATATCTTAGCAATAGACGTCATCCTGGGCCACAGCTGCGATCATGATTCAATAATACAAGGTTCGATAAACTGACAGTTGTCTCTCTCGCACCGCTCCCTTAGCAGTGGCATGGTGTTGCTTTTTTGCAAATTTACATGGAAACAGTGTAGCTTTAGTGTGAGTATAACCTTTTGTGCAATATTTTTATTTGTATATGCATATGAAGCATATCTAACTGATGAAAACTTAAACTGTTTTTAAATTGGATGTTTACATCAATCTCAGAGTAGTCTTATTTTAATTTTGAGTCATTTTGCAGTTTTTATACAGTTAAATAGCACATAGATTACGTAATTCACGTAGATATATCAATATTATGTTCAACATTTCGCTTAAAATGCCAGATTTCCTGCAAATACATTAGAATTTACAAAAGGGATTTCACTACTAATTGCGTACCTTTCTACTACCATTTTCGCACCAAGAGGTTTCATTCTTCCCCTTTCTCCGTCCTTCGTAAATGCAACCTTTTGTAAGGGAGTGTCAAACCGCAGCTGTCAATAATTATCTAACCTTGTATTATTGAATCATGAGCTGCGATCATCTGTTTTTTAGAGTTGCTTATTTTGGTCTAAAGTGCGCTTTTTTGACCTGAGTTGCATTAAATAGTCTCTTAAAACTTGGTAGTATTTGTTGTTCAAATGGTAACATATATGCCCAAAAACTTGAAAAATATTAGATGATTGCTTTTTAAAAATTCTATTTATAAAATTTGGTTTTGATTGCGACATTAGAAATATTCAGATTATGGCTGCGTTTCTTTATACATTCCGGATAATCCCATTTCACAGCCGGAATAGACAGAATACGTTTGAAATATACGTTAACATATCATCAGGAACGTTCTAAAGAATAAGTAAACAAAAAAGTTTATTCCAATCGTTCAGAATGAATAAAGAAATTCAGCCTATAAAAGTTTTTCACATATGTTTCAAGATTTTAAAGCTTTTAAAATGTACGGTAGAATGCAACAATGTGCTTGAATTTGTTTGCTTCTTCGCCAGCTTATCGTTTGCAGACTAGAAAAATGGCGGACAGCCATCAAAATACTGATTCAAAGTACACACAAATGGGTGCGCGCAGCAAAATTCAGCCCTAATGGTAAGTTCATTTCATCGTGCGGCGACAAGTCAAGTTAAGAATTTGCGATACATTTTCAGGCGAATGTATGCGAACGTTCACCGGGGGAAGAGGTATGTCGGCCAATTTATACACGGTAGTAGTACACTTTAGCGGAACCATATAATATAAATTTTTTCCTGTATTCAACAGTTGCTCCTTTGGAAATCTAATTTGCATACATTTGATACCAATAGCTCCCAACAAACAAGCCAGTTCTCAAAGAGCCCAAATTGATTTAAGTCATGCAACAGCTCCACATAACTCCGCCATAGACACACCAGTTGCTGGAGTACCAAAAAGCTGTGATGACAGTATTTTAATTGATCCACGACAATCGGTGGCATATGGAATGCGTGATGGAAATTTTCTGGTGCTTGATAGCCAATATACTACAAGAGTGAAACGCTGTGATAGTATTTTTTCTTAAATTTCCATCTTTTATTTGCAGTTACATTAAGAAGCTCATAGAGGACAGAGCGGTTGGTGAGGAAGGTGTCGAGTTACTGCAGTACTGCAACTGGGAAAATCCGCATTTCGCACGTGCCCCACTCATATGGAATAGTAGCTTATGTCAAAAGGCTGGTTTTAGTATAATGCGGCATTCGCAGCATACCCTCACTGGCGCCGAGCCGTTGAAGAAATTTTGGATAAATAAACGTGCAAGAAATAGTTCCGATACTAGCACGTCCATATTCTTGTTAAGGGTCATCAAAAAATTCTTTGTGTTGTAAATAATAAAGGGAATGCCGGATTATACTAAAGCCAGCTTCCCGACATAAACTACTATTCCATACGAACACAGAAATATAAATGTATCTAAAACTGAATAACTCAAATCAAATTGGATTGCATGTGCATAATATACCTAATATTGGAATCTGTTTTGATCGTAAAAAATACAACTTGCAATCATTTAGATTATAGTTTTGAAAGAAATTGACGGTAATCGTAAATTATGTAAAAATTGTCAATAACAATCTGCCTAAAATTTATTTTCCCCATGTAACGGTTATAAAATACGTTAAATCCGCACTATCTGCTTTAACAAAAAATATACATTGGAATATTTAAAATAAACCGATTCATATTTATTTTCTAATAATAATTGTTTCTTAATTGAAAGTATTTAATACTAATATAATGTAGTGGTTAATGTTTTAAAATGAATTCGCAATATGTCCGCAGCTCAGGTGGATTTAAAGAAATCCGTTTAAATTTTTCGAATTACATCTACTTGAATACAGGATTGTATACAAATGGTAGTTCCGTAAATATTTAAAATATGTTAGTTCATTCAATATTTGCATCTGGGCCAATAAATAACAACAAATATAGCCGAAAAAAACAAAGTTTCAATTAAAACGAGTTTTTATAACCCCCCATAAAATTCCGATTAATTTTAAATACGAAAATAACGATATTTTTTCATGGAGATTTATTTTTTTAATAT
>NW_023458560.1:57464530-57469069 GCF_013731165.1 Rhagoletis pomonella
CAAAATCTGATGAGAAATGTAAAAGTAAATTTGAACCAAAATATAAATATGTTTTATTTGGGAAGAACATTATTTAGAATTCGACTTTTAAATCGCAAGACTGCATTCAAAATAAGAAAACAAAAAAATAACAGAATAATGCGCACGTGGTTTTTATTACAAAATGAAAAGAGCAGTTACAATGAAGTCTCCTTTAACAGTTTACATTTTAAATATTTTTAATAAAAAAACCACGTAAGTAAAAAAAAGTACCAAGCACTAATAATGGTTTTTGATTTGAAATGTTATTACATTGGTATAAATATGGGAAAGAAAATACTCCGATTTATTGTTTTAATATTATAAAAGTGGCAAGGCCGTTGATAATACTCACAATTTATGAAACTTCAAAAAAATTTATTATCCGTCAAAAGTTGTTTATTGAAACTACCCATGGTGAAATAATAACAAGGTGTTGTCAGTAGCGACGTGTTTGTTGTAATTTTGACAAGATCGGCATGCTTATTTTCAGTGCTGCCGATCTTAAATTTTTATAATGCTATTAGTTGGGAAATTGTATTTAAAATACTCCATTTTAGTATTTCATTTTATCGTGATTTTTAAAGAACTTGTGTTTTCAGAACGATATTAATATTTAAAATTGCTGGATTTGTATAATTTTTGTCCTCAAAATATAAAATATGAAAGATATCGTAGTTATCAATGGAAAAAGACGTACACAAAAATCGTATGGAAAGGCGATTTCTATATTAAATATCTTTTGCTGCATTGCCATAATATCGAGCCAAATGGACTTCTGATACACTAGAATAGAGCGGCAGCATGGTTAAATTACGACTTCGCTTACATTATCGATATTTATGTGTTTTAATCTATATGTCAGCCGCTGTGGCGTAGTGGTAAGCAGTGCGCGCTCCACTCCGCAGCAGCCGGGTTCAAGCCCTGGTCAAAGCAACATAGCAAAAAATATAGAAAAAAGGTTTTTTCTTAACAGTGGTCGTCCCTCGGCAGGCAATGACAAAGATCCGAGTGTATTACTGCCATGAAAAACAGCTTCTCATAAAAATGCAATCGCCGTTCGGAGTCGGCGTAAAACTGTAGGTCCCTCCGCTTTGTGTGACATCTAGGCGCACGCCGCAAGTCGGAGGAGAAGCTCGGCCAAATGTGTAAGCGCCAATCTATTATTATTATTACTAATCTATTTAAAAAATCATTTACAGTTTTATAGGAAATTGCCTTATTTTACGGCCTGTACTTTTTTAAAAGTTACAATATATGTGCAACCTGTGTGGAGCTTACGATACAAACATATATTCAGGCTTATAAGCCTGTAATTAAACATTTTTCTACATTTAATTTGAAATAGTATGCACGAACAGATTAAAAGTGGTAAAAATTAGTACTTTCTCTACTACTTTAAAATGCGTGACCGGAATAGACCTGCCGAAAAAGTGAGGTTAAGTTTCTGACAACACCTTGTTATTATTACACCATGGAAACTACCTTCTTTTTTGTATCATGGAAAATTTCAAATTAGAAGGAAATTTTGTACAAATTTGTGCATCGATTTCATTAACACAACCAAAAAAATTGAAAAATTGTGTAACAAAATTTAAGTGTAATTAAACTAAATTGCCAAGTGGAGTGATTAATGAGGAGTGTGTGTGAAAAGTGAAAAATTTAGGGCCGGTTACTCAATGCCTGGTTAACACTAATCTCCGTTTAAACATCATTCTCGACGTGTTCGGCTCCATGCATATAACATGGAGTCGGTAACGTCGATAACGATGTTTTACCGGAGATTAGTGTTAACCAGACATTGAGTAACCGGCCCTAAGTAACTTAAAAGTGCAAAACCATAAGTGTAATAGGTACAAAGCGTTGGTTGGCGATACACGTAAACAGCGAACAACAAAAACAAGAACAATAAAAGCAAAAAATACCAATAGCACAACAACGATTAACAGAAGTACTGACATTAACGCGCGGCTCCATCAAAAATTGGCGGTGTTGGAGAAGCAGGTAAGCAATTGAATGGGATACGAGGGAGGCAAATAACATAGAATTTGCAAAAATACCAATGTACATACATACATATAACCAAAAAAAGGCAAATAATAGGATAAAGCAAATAAATAAATTTCATTAAATATTTTGCTACTCTGCCTTGTTGGGTAGGACAAGCGAACGCACGCATGCAAGAGGGCATGGTGCGGGTTAAAATAGTATGTACAAACAGGGCTGCCAACTGTACTTAGCTATGAGGATAAAAAAGTACCAAAATGTGCCAAATAGAAAAATAAAAGTGCCATTATTTTGAATTCTTCCCATTTAGCATTAAAATTAGAAACACATTCTTAAATCAAAAGTCCAATGCCGAAGTCAGATAAACTAGTTGTATACACTATAGAAATTAGAAAATTTTAGTTGAGTAAGTCCCCTTTCAGACAAGTCAAGTCTTGAAAGCAATTTTTATCGCATTCTCTTTTGTGTTTTCTCTTTGCTTCCACACGCGTCAAGTTTTATTGAATTCAAGTCCTTGGATCTTTAAATGGGAAGCAACGAAAAGATCAAAAGAGAACAAGAAAACTTGAAACGAATTGACGGTACGGAGGTATCTGTACTCTTCCCCTCTCTTCCCACCTCCTTCGCCAACGAACGAGCAGACTTGAAAGCAAGACTTGACGTTTCTGAAAGGGGACTAAAGGAAGTGCACGTAAAGGATTTCACAAAAATGTATGGAAATATTACTATTTTGCCAAATTGCAAAATTAAGTGCCATTTTATGTAAAAAAGGGCCAAAAATGGCACGGTTTGAGCCAAGTTGGCAGTCCTGTGTACAAATGAAAGAATGCAAATATGTACATACATATATATGTACATATATGTATGTATGCATGTAAATATGTATGATAACGATTTGAAAGGGGATACAGCAGCGAGGGGCAACGTGGAATACGCAACGAAGAAAACGTTACGTGAGTGAATGGAGAAAAATGCAAGAGTGAATGAATGGGGAGATGCAGAGAGAAAAACCGCGTACATTTTTGGATGCATGCAAGTGGGTATGTGTGCGATAATCTCTCTG
Source organism: Rhagoletis pomonella (assembly GCF_013731165.1). Classification (NCBI taxonomy): domain Eukaryota; kingdom Metazoa; phylum Arthropoda; class Insecta; order Diptera; family Tephritidae; genus Rhagoletis; species Rhagoletis pomonella. The sequence continues at coordinate 57,467,619 of NW_023458560.1, forward strand.
GCCCCAATCCGAAGGAGAAGAAAACGAAGTGCAGATAATGGATATAGAATTAGTTGCGATCAGTGTTGCCGCGCCGTCTCAAGAAAATGTATCCCTGACCAAGCCAAAAATGTATCCAAATGTATCCAATTTTCTTTTTTATACCCGAGCGCACTTGTGCACAAGGGTATTATAACTTTGTTCACATAACGGTTGTTTGTAACAGGCAAAACGAATCGAGATAGATATAGACAAATATATACATAAATGATCAGAATGAAAAAAGAAATCGATTAAGCGGTGACTGTCTGTCCGTCCGTCCGTCTGTCCGTCTGTGCACACGATAACTCGAGTAAAAATTGAGATATCTTAACGAAACTTGGTACGTGCACTTCTTTCCGGCGTAGGACGGATGGTATTGAAAATGGGCAAAATAGGACAATAACCACGCCTACCTCCCATATAACGGTAATTTTCAGAAATACGAAAACTGCGATATTTTAGTAACTACTGAAGATAATTCACTCAAAATTTATATTTACAATGAGTTTTAGACGAAAAATAAGAATATTAAAAAATTTTGGCAAATGGGCGTAGCCACGCCTACTTATGGTTACATGTGTATATCTTGGTAACCGCTGCACCAATTGAAAATTTTTAAAATCGGACAATAACCACGCCCACATCCCATATAACGGTAATTTCGAGAAATACGAAATCCTCGATAAATCAGTAAATATTAAAGCTAATTTATTCAAAATCGATGCTTGCAGAAATTCTTTACCAAGAAATACGTTTATGATAAAATTTTGGAAAATGGGCGTGGCACCGCCCACTTATGATCACATATATTTATCTCGGTAACCGTTCTACCAATTTGTAACTCGGTACGGTAATTGTGCTTGCCACAAAACATTGAAAATTATTGAAATCGGACTATAATTACGCCTACTTTTCATATAACGGTAAATTACAGAAATGCCTCAAATTTCGATAACTCAAAATTTAAGGGCGCTAATTTACTCAATTAATCGCCCTCAAATAATACTCACAATAATCTCTTAAAATAAGATTATTATGGAATTTTAGAAAATGGGCGTGGTAGCGCCCACTTATAGCTGTATAACTTTATCCTATCAAGTATAACTGAACATACTTAGGGAGTTCACAAGTCGTGCTATTTGTCATATTTGCTCTTTTGTACTATTTTTTTAGAACAGTTGTAAAATGAAACTTGTGAGCATCCCATACTTTTTCGTGTGCTATTGTACAATATTTTAACAATTATATTTGACAAAATCAAAATTATTAAAACAGCTTTAGAAAGTTTCTAATGCCCAGAAGAAGCGAGAAAAGCAAATTAATGGCTGCGATTTGCGAGAAGTACGCGCAGGACGCAACGATGGAAGGAAGTGAGTCGTCAAATAAGTCATTTATGAGTTTTTTAAATTTATTTGGTGCATTTTTGTTAG
>NW_023458560.1:57469169-57469584 GCF_013731165.1 Rhagoletis pomonella
AAAAAGGAAACCTAGTCTCAGCCTTTACCTTAATTTGCACCTTTACCTTATTTGATTTTTAGTTTAATCTTTATCTTTATATTTATATCTAACTTTATATTTATATCTAACTTTATCTTTATATCTAACTTTATCTTTATCTTATATATATATGTATATGCATGAGTATATGTATATCTATGTATATATCTATATCTATATCTATATCTATATCTATATCTATATCTATATCTATATCTATATCTATATCTACATCTATATCTATGTCTATATCTATATCTATATCTATATCTATATCTATATCTATATCTATATCTATATCTATATCTATATCTATATCTATATCTATATCTACATCTATATCTATGTCTATATCTATATCTATATCTATATCTATATCTATATCTATATCTAT
>NW_023458560.1:57469684-57472652 GCF_013731165.1 Rhagoletis pomonella
CTATATCTATATCTATATCTAATAAATAAAAAAATATCTATATCTATGTCTATATCTATATCTGTATCTATACCTATATCTAATAAATAAAAAAAATATCTATATCTATTTCTATATCTATATTTATATATCACGACATATCTTTATCTTTATGTTTATCTCTATTTGTTTTGTTTATCTTTATCTTCGCCTTCATAATTTTCATCCCGATATTCATCATCAATTTCAATCTTCCTCTCTTATCTTCAACTCAATCTCAATCTTAATCTTTGGCTGTGTTTTTATATTTGTCCTTATCTTCGTTGTTGCCGTTGACTGCATCTTTGCCTTTGTCTTTGTCTCCATCTCTGTCGTTATCATTATCATTATCTTTGTCCTTTTCTATATCCTTGGCTTTGCCTTTGTCTTTCCCCTTCCCCTTCCCCCCAGTGGTTTGGGCTTGGTATTTAATGGTCAAACAGACCCCTCCTCGACGTGGAAAATTCAGCCTCTACAGTTTTCTCATCATGTCTGTCCTTTAGTACATACGGTGCAAAAGCAAGGGTGTCGAACAAAGATAAGAAGGCTTTGAGAGCTTTTGTGAGAACTCTCCAATGCTAGACGATATATAACAAAAGCAGGGGTACCCACAAAACACGAGGGGTTAAGCTAGGGTTGCCAACATTTTCTAAGAAATGTATAGTACTTTTTAAAAAAAAACTGAAAAAATATAGTACACTTCAAATATATATAGTATATTTTAAAGAAAAAGTAAAAATGCTTTTTAAGTGTACATCTTTTTTCTTTCTTATGCATTTCCTCTATAAACAAAAAGATATTTCTTTGAAAGTATAATATGCTTTATCGCACTCAATATTTAAAATAATATAAATACAAAGTTCATTTTTTATTAGTGAGATAGTCGCTTTATTTCTCTCATCTCTCCATTTCACAATCTTAATAGAAAAAACTCTTTCTGTGAATGGCGAAGTTGCAGGAATAGAGAGCATAAGTGAAATAACTGTAAGTAAATTTGATAAATCATTCTAAGGACCAAATTCACAGTGCACTCAGTGCACTCAGAATCGATAGTTTACTACAGATTTTTGTACTGAAAACTGCTGATTCTGAGTTAACTACGCACTGTGATTTTGGCCCTAAGTATTTTTAAAAATGTTGCCATTTTTGATCTGTGGACCCTTTGTTTTCAGGTATATTTCTTTTAATATTGTTATTTCAGTATAAATGTCATCCATTTTAAAACACTTCTTTCTTGAAAATTACTGAAATATATTTATATGTATTTAACTGAAGAAATATAGTATTTTTGCATACTACAATTTTTTCCAACAGTATATAGTACGCAGACCCAAAAAATAGTACAATACAATAGGGGTATTCTCTGAGGCTTGCAAAGCCCTTGCACGGTGCACAGATCGCACGGATTGCAAGGTAAAAACCGGTTTTTGTATGGGACAGCTTTACAAACCGTGCAATCCAAGCACCGTGCAAGAGCTTTGCAAGACTCAGAGAATACCCCTTATATATAATAGTACGGTTGGCAACGCTAGGTTAAGCAAATGCAGAAGGACCTGTCTGCACTCGGAATGGACAACTGGCGCAACACCGCAAAAGAGTGAGACAGTTTGCGTAGTATTTTGGTATAGGCGGAAGTTTTTGTATTTGAGAGATGGTAAATAGGAGATTTTTTCGGGGTTCTCTAGGTTATATTTTTCCATTTTTTATGTGTAAACATCTCAGCTTTATTTCGGTAATAGTTCGGGATAATTTCGCGACCCGTTCAGGGCCATTTCGGGACAAATTCACGACTATTTTGGTGCTAGTTCCGCATCACATCGAGACTAGTTCAAGGGCTATTTCAGTGACATTTTCGGACTAGCTCGGGATCGTTGCGGGACCTTTTTAGTAAAATTTCGGGAATAGTTCGTGACGTTTGAGACTAGTTCAGGACTATTTCGAGTTAATTTCAGGTCTAATTAAGGACCATTTCAGGGCTAGTTCAGGAATATTTCGGGAAGATTTTTGCCCTAGTATCGGATCATTTTGGCACTAATAAGGGACCATTTCGGGAAAGTTTAAGGATTTGTTCTAGATCCTGTCGGAACAAGTTCACGAATTTTTCAGAACCATTTCGGAACTATTTTGGGCTAGTTTTGAAACTGTGAGTACCACCTTTTTCTGAATTAGTCGTTTGGAGTTTTTTCGGGACTTTTCGGTATTCGTTTAGGACTTCTCTGGATTCTCCACGAGGTATTTTTCGCGGCCTTTCTGAATTTATTACAGGTCTCACGAGATTATTTCGGTAATTTTGGGACTTCTCGGGATTACTTTATTTAAAATATTTAGCACTTTTGAATTATGTAAATATTATTATGTATTATACTCGGTATCTAGTTACATCCCAAATACTTTTGCCCTCAATTCTTTCAAAGAATAAAGCCTAAATATTTGTGTACATGAATAGTTAGTACTTACTGCCCTAAAGTTTGAATACGATAATTCTCCAATCGCGTTCTAATCGATAACTGTCCTAAATTCTTTTTTGGGTATCAACAAGCTAACTATTTAGTTATCATCCAAAAGATTATCTGTAACGTGGTTTCTGCACATTTTTAGATACCCGTACTTAGTAAATACATACATACATACGGAAAATAAGTCATTAGAACACCTAAACATTTTTTTATATTGATTATATCTTATCGGTGGCAGAAAACCCCACGTCTTACAAAAAAACAACAATGGGCTCGTAAGTTACATTTCGGTATCCCTGTCAAGAGCGGTCGAGGCTCGACCAACTATATCATTCGACCACAGCCTTATCCTAAGCCTCTTTTTCAGGCTGCAATATTAAACACATTTCTTACTAGATCCGTTGGATGTTGATTCATGAAATGCTTTAGAAAATCTATAGAACGAGATCGGTAGGTCAAGCATAATTTGTGGGATATTATTCAAGCAAAAAAAA
>NW_023458560.1:57472752-57473116 GCF_013731165.1 Rhagoletis pomonella
ATTTTTTTGAAAATGGGCGTAGCCACGCCCACTTATGGTTACATGTGTATATCTTGGTAACCGCTGCATCAATTTATTCCAAACTTTGCACAGTTGTTGGCGTTGATACAGCATACTAAATGGCCGAAAATTTAAAAAATTGGACAATAACCACGCCCACTTCCCATATAACGGTAATTTTCAGAAATACGAATACTGCGATATTTTAGTAACTACTGAAGATTATTCACTCAAAATTGATATTTACAATAAGTTTTAGACGAAAAATAAGAATATTATAAATTTTTGGAAAATGGGCGTAGCCACGCCCAGTTATGTTTACATGTGTATATCTTGGTAACCGCTGCACCAATTTCTTCCAAAC
>NW_023458560.1:57473216-57479479 GCF_013731165.1 Rhagoletis pomonella
CGAAATCTTCGATAAATCAGTAATTATTGAAGCTAATTTATTCAAAATTGATGCTTGCAACAATTCGTTACCAAGAAATACGTTTAGGATACAATTTTGAAAAATGGGCGTGGCACCGCCCACTTATGATCACATATACATATGTATCTCGGTAACCGTTCTACCAATTTGTACCAAACTCGGTGTGGTTATTGTACTTGCCACATAGAAGCAAAATGTTGAAACTTACTAAAATTACGGCCGCTTTTCATAAAACGGGTAATTTAAGAAATGCTTGAAACTACAATATTTCGAAATTTAAGGACGCTAATTTACTCAAAATGGATACACCTCGGTTTACCATATAGCGGTAGCTTTCGGCAAGGTGAAACCATATATTTAATACTCTCCTCTCTCAATAAGTGAATTATTGACATAAATACATAAAATCAGCTGATGAATTTAGTTCTGTAGCTGAACAGTTTTAGATCTCGATACTTAACAAACTCCTGCCTATCGTGACTCGGCACAAAAATTGAAAATATTGGTTTCGTACGTCATGCGGACTGCGCCCCTCGTGCGGATGGGCGGGAATGGAGGGTAAAAACCATTAGGATATTATTATTATTAAATAGCAAGTACACTCTAAAAAGAGCATGTAAAACTACTACTGAAAAGTATCTATTTTTCAACAAGAATCTGTATAAATATACGTATAGGATGTTCAGTATTTGATTTTGAACTTGAGATCTTTAAAATATGCACATTAATACACATATATAGAATGTTTAAAATTGCAAAAATTTTCAAATTACAAATAGATTTCCTACTAATAATAAACATTACTTTATTTTAAACATTTTATGTGTAAAAGTAAACAGGCAATGATTAATTTTATTACACGGCGTGCAAATTTGCACACATTAAAAGAGGAATCTGGTTACCTCTCTCAATATGCGCAAATAAACAAAAAATTTTCAGTAAAATTCATAAAAGTTTCCTTAAATAAATCAAATTTAGTTTTTTAAACTACATTGAAATCTTCTTTCTTTTTAAATTAACAAATGAAAATATGTGATATGAAAGAGATTACTACAGAAAGAGTATAATTTACTTTATATATATCGTCGGTTAAAGTACAAAACCGCGTATCGTCATTCTGCAAAACCGCGTAACTGACGTTTGCTGCCAAAAATTGGATTTGCCCACACAAGCTCTTGGCTCAATCCTTATCCATTCGTCCTGAAATATACTAGCCAGAAGTGCGATTGCTTTATAAAAAAGAGAACCACTTTGAAATATAAATGTTTTTACTCTCTAGAAAATAATTTATGCAACGTAACATACGAGGTTTTGCATTATCTTGATACGCGGTTTTGCATTTTGTTGATACGCGGTTTTGTACCTTAAACGACGATATGTTTATTAAGATCTTGCTTAAAGCATCCTTTTAAGCTAGTTAACACAATTGGGCATATGTTCACTGCTTCGTTCACAAAAAATAAAATGCTTTAATTTCACGCTTAAGTAGCGATTCTTTATACGTTTTTAAGACGTAATGCTTTCTACCATCTTTAATGAACATCGATTTTTGAACGAAAAAAACTTTATAGGAAATATAAAATTTTGGCCTATTTAAAAAAGTATCCACATTTATACTGACCGGAAAAAATAAGTATCCCGCAAAAATTTGTCTAAAAATGTATCCAATTGGATCTATTTAGATCCAAACGGCATCCCTGGTTGCGATCCCGTACGAGTCCGGACTAGTCAGAAATAGTCAGAATCAGTCAGATTTTACTGGAAATCGATCCCGTACTCGGTTCTCTGACTATTGAGAGGACAAAAAAGAGAGTAAATACGGTTCTCTTTCTGTCAGAAGTTACCAGTTTTAGTCCGAGAATTTTTTGCTGGTAAATTCTGGTAAATGTGTCAAGCGATCAGCTGTAGTGTGTTTGGCAACCAAATTGTAAACAAAAGAAAAGTGCACTCTGCTATTTCATGTTGAAAAGTATTTAATTACTTGTTTAAGTGGATTCTAATGAATTTGAAAGTATTTTTGTTTATTTACATGTGTGAGCTGAGTGTGTTTACATACAAAATAAGCAAAAATTTACAACCAAAATTTGGAGGTTATGTTGAAGTTGACAGAAGTTACCATTTTTTACTAGAAAGCGATCCCGTACTTTTCAATGTTACTCTCTCGCTCTGTGCGAATTTTTATTTTTTGACAGTTTTACTAGTCGGAGTCCGAGGAATACGGGATTGCACCTATTGATTGAAAAAACACAAGCGCCAGCAGCAGCAACGGCCGCTGCTGCTATCGCAACGTAATTATGTGGATGAAATGCAGCGCAGCAGCTCTGCCGTTTATTTGGGTGGTTTGGCTTCCTGAATTTGTGATTACACTTGCTTTCTTATTAATTGGGCGTTTATGTTTTGGGTTGGCTGTATTTATTTTGAAAGTGAAAAAAGGGGCTTGCATTTATACTCGCATATTTATCTACTACATACTAGAAATTAACGCCATTTGATTATTATGACAGATAATAAAGTGAAAGAAGTAAATTGGGTGATCGGCGAGGAGCAGGTACCGTATCGGTTATGACGATGTTGGTGTTTTCGACAGGGTAGGAGTGTGATGTAATGTGGAACGATTCATAATTTAACTTTTATACACACAAAAACGATTTGATATTTTTCGATCGTAAATAATCGTTTGGATACTTTATCATAGCGTCGCCTGGGTAAAAGATTGTCGTATGTTATTTTCGGCAGGTTGTGGGAAATCGCGATTGAAGTTTGGAATGCGATTTCTCAAAAAACGCGAATATAGATTTTATCCAAAGTCTCTGAAAATGTTACTACTAGTTCACAAAATTCTTAAGTTATTTAATTTTTAATGTTAATTGTTAATTAGTTTTGAGTTTATGAAGGATTTTCTTTAGTCAAATTTGTCCACAATTTGGCAGCCACTTTGTATGAAAACGACAAAATGTGATCAAAATTTCTACCAAATTAACGACACTTTTTACTCAATATCTCGGAAACTAAAGGAGATATCCAAATATGGAGAACGCCATTTTTAAGACATTAATTAGTTTAATATGTCTGCATCACTAACTACATTTTTACTAAATTATCCAAAAAATTTGAAGTCAGTATCTCGGAAACTAAAGGAGATATCTAAAAACTGATAACACCAATCGAAAGACCTTATTTCAAAATATATAACTGCATCTAGAACTAAAAATCGTCAAAATGGCGCTTACGAGAATCTTTTACCCAGGCGACGATAGGTATTCGCCATTTCATATGCGTCAAAAAGGACTGGAACGCTTTTCGGGTAAAAACTGGTAGAACTGTTAAATACACCGTAGACGCAAGTTTTTGTTTACAGAGCAGTTATTTATCATTTGGCGATTTGCTAAATTATACGCAAATACACAAGCAAATTAACAAATATACTTACAAAACTTGGTACTTCTTCGCTACGATATATTTAATAAGGATGGAACTTGGTTTTTTGTTTATTCAACTTTCGAACCGTTTAAACAGGTGATGGTTTGACACTACCAGATCTTACCAGCAAAAATTCTTACAACTTCTGACAAAAAGAGGACCGGTTACTCTCCCATTTCTCCCCTACTTTACCAGAGAACCGAACGGAACGCAAAGTGGTTCGGATAGCAGATCTAGCTGGCGAAAGTCAAAATTTTTTTGTTTTTAAAATACTTAATGGTACTTGGAATACATTCCTGACAATACATTCAAATAGAAATTGCATTTATTAAAGCATTAACATATGAAAACAAACAAAAAAAGGTAAGTCAACGCCGCCTATTTGAGAACTCTATTTTAAAAGCTGAAATTTAACTTAAAAGACTGCTAATTGCACTCACAAATATTTGCATAATTGCAAATTGACTTTATAAACAAAAAATTACACTTATTCCGCTATAGATTCAGGGGCCATAACGCAATTTATGTCCACATTGGTATAAGCAAATTTATTCAAAAATTGGCGTTTTGATTAATTAAAAAAATAAATTAAAGAGTAGGAAAAGTAAAGGCCGCCGAAGGGCGTTATAAAACCACTTGCATATTATTCTTTACACCTTCGCAAATGCAGAGGGTAAGTTCGATAACCAAGTTAACCAATTGGCTTAGATATTTACATTTTAGTGACGGTATGTCAAATCTCAAAATTCAAAAGTAACTATTAAGAGGAATGTATCTGAATATAAATATAAGATCAGTGGCGGATCCACGGGGGAGAGGGGGGAGGGGTTGTGTGTTAAAACAGCAAAATACTTGGAGTTATAAAACCTTTGGTTATGTAAGAGTTAAACAAAATAGTACCTCGCGAATTTTCTGCTTTCTGTGATCTTAAATTTTAGTCATGGTAAATAAAATCTTAAGAAGTGAATTGTTTGACATTTGGTGTTGCTGAAACTTCTAAAAGACAACAAGGTGTCCGTGATTATGTGATTAGTAAATTGAAAGAAATATCTGATGAAAATGCTCGTTCCGAAGTAAATAAAGTAAATTAAGTAAATGACTTTAGATTCGTAATCAGCAACCCAGAAAATCCCCAGATACCCAGTTACATAGAAATCTACCGATTTTTTTTTCATTTTCGTCCGCCATATTGGATCCGCCATTTTGAATTTTTGGTAAATGACTAGATATGTAATCAGCGACCCAGAAAACCCCCAGATACCCAGTTTGATAGAAATCTACCGATTTTTTTTAGATTTCGTCCGCCATATTGGATCCGCCATTTTGAATTTTTGATAAGTGACTTCAGATTCGTAATCAGCGACTCAAAAATCCCCTAGGTAAGAAGTGGTGTACAGATCCATCAACGAGTATTTGTTTAAATAGTTTCGTCCAGCTAGATTTGCGATCCGAACCACTGTGTAACGTTCTCTGGTAAATTCCTGTAAATTCTTGAAACTTCTTGCGAGTTAGGGAACGCAACTATAAAAAATTAAAACTTCAAGATAAAATTACATACGAACATATTTAGAAATAGGTGGCAACCCTCTTCAAAAATATTTTCGAATGAAAGCTTTCTTAGATCTCTTTCGTTTGACACCCGTAATAAAACATTTAATTTTACTTGTAAATTAAATTGATATTAAATTTCTAAACAGGTGGCAACCCTCTTCGAAAATATTAAAAACAAACACCCTATTTACATGATTCAAGTACACTTGAAAGCAATTCTTGCTCATTCTCTTTTCTGTTTTCTATTTACTTTTACACGCTTCAATTCTGTTGAATTCTTGGTTCTTTAAATGGGAAATAACGAAAATGTCAAAAGCAAAGCAAGAGATTTGAAACGACTTGACGGTACAGACGCATGTGTACTCGTGCCTTTTCTTCCCACCCCCTCTCTTCCACATGAGAGCAGAATTGAATTCAATACTTGAACTCTGTAAAAGCAGTCAATATTCTCTAAGGGCCGCTTTCTCAAGGAGGTTTCACAGTTTACCTGCCCTTTAAACACCTTTTGGTTTAAAATTCCTAAACAGTTGACAACCCTCTTAAAAAATATTTTCGAAATTGGGCTTATAACTCTCTTTTTTGATACCCATATACAAATTTGTATTTCGTTTAACTTTTTAATTAAAAAACTGTTGAATTTCGTAACGGGTGGCAACCCTCTCAAAAACTATTTTCGAAATAAATCTATTACTCTTAATATAGAAAAGTTACTTAAATTGATTTTGAATTTCTAAACAAGTGCCAACGCAAAAATATTTTTGAAATAAAGCTTTCTTAAACCTCACCCTTTTGACACCCATATATGTACATACAAATATTTCGTTTAACTTGATAGTTAAATTGATTTTGAATTTCTTAACAGGTGGCAAGCTGTTCCAAAATATTTTCGAAATAAAAATCTCTCTGGTCCCACTGAGCTGATAATTCCCCATATCATAACCCAAGAAGAATATGTTATGCGTTGTTGGATGCACTGAGGAAACAGCTCTTCTCTTACTAAATCATCACTAAATAAACCTTAAGTAAATTGAAAAGAAAATCCGGGTTATTGATAAGCACCTTATTTTTTATTCAACTGTTTCCTATACTATTTTGTTGAAAAACTCGATTCTCTTGTTCCCGCGATTGGATAAAGCCTCATCAAGCAGCCCAGTTATGTACATTACCAAATCGTCCGCATAGGCTTGCGTATCCTTGACTATTTAGTGTTACAAGAAATTGGTCTATGGCCTCTCGCCGCAGTTCACAATAGGGGCGAGAGAATTTTTTTT
>NW_023458560.1:57479579-57486083 GCF_013731165.1 Rhagoletis pomonella
TCAACGCGAATGGACGTTTGTGAACGGTGATTTGTGCAAAACAGTAATTTTTCCAACTTCTATGTGTGTACATTCACCAAATTTAGAATTGCAACTATTGCATGAATTTTAAATAGAAGTATGTAGTAGCAAAGTTTGCAACTACGCAACAACTAAATAAATAAAATTTGGGGAAAATTCCAATTTGAAACACTTCAAATATTGACAAAGAAAAACATTTTCAATTGAAGTTAAAATAGAAAATTTCAAACTAGAAGGAAATTTTGTACGAATTTGTGCATCGATTGCATTAACACAACCAAAAAAATTTAAAAATTGTGTAACAAAATTTAAGTGTAATTAAACTAAATTGCCAAGTGGAGTGATTTATTGAGGAGTGTGTGTGAAAAATGAAAAGTTAAGTAACTTAAAAGTGCAAAACCATAAGAGTGTAATAGGTACAAAACGTTGGTTGGCGATACACGTAAACAGCGAACAACAAAAACAAGAACAATCAAAGCAAAAAATACCAATAGCACAACAACGATTAACAGAAGGACTGACATAAACGCGCGGCTCCATCAAAAATTGGCGGTGTTGGAGAAGCAGGTAAGCTATTGAATGGGATACGAGGGAGGCAAATAACATAAAATTTGCAAAAATACCAATGTACATACATACATATAACCAAAAAAAGGCAAATCATAGGAGAAAGCAAATAAATAAATTTCATTAAATATTTTGCTACTCTGCCTTGTTGGGTAGGGCAAGCGAACGCATGCATGCAAGAGAGCATGGTGCGGTTTAAAATATTATGTACAAACAGGGCTGCCAACTATACATAGCTATGAAGTGCCATATTGAGTATAAAAAAGTACCAAAATGTGCCAAATAGAAAAATAAAAGTGCCATTATTTTGAATTCTTCCCATTTAGCATTAAAATTAGAAACACATTCTTAAATCAAAAGTCCAATGCCAGAGTAAGATAAACTAGTTGTATACACTATAGAAATTAGAAAATTTTAGTTGAAGTAAAGGAAGTGCACGCAAAGGATTTCACAAAAATGTATGGAAATATTACTATTTTGCCAAATTGCAAAATTAAGTGCCATTTTATGTAAAAAAGGGCCAAAAATGGCTCGGTTTGAGCTGTGTGAGTCCTGTGTACAAATGAAAGAATGCAAATATGTACATACATATATATGTACATATATGTATGTGTGCATGTAAATATGTATGATAACGATTTGAAAGGGGGTACAGCAGCGAGAGGCAACGTGGAATACGCAACGAAGAAAACGTTACGTGAGTGAATGGAGCAAAATGCAAGAGTGAATGAATGGGGAGTAGCAGAGAGAAAAACCGCGTACATTTTTGGATGATGCAAGTGCGTATGTGTGCGAGAATCTCTCTGGCCCCAATCCGAAGGAGAAGAAAACGAAGTGTAGCTAATGGGATATAGAATTGATTGAAAAAACACAAGCGCCAGCAGCAGCAACGGCCGCTGCTGCTATCGCAACGTAATGATGTGGACGAAATGCAGCGCAGCAGCTCTGCCGTTGATTGGGTTGTTTGGCTGCCTGCATTTGTGATTACACTTGCTTTCTTCTTAATTGGGCGTTTATGTTTTGGGTTGGCTGTATTTATTTTGAAAGTGAAAAAAGGGGCTTGCATTTATACTCGCATATTTATCTACTACATACTAGAAATTAACGCCATTTGATTATCATGACAGATAATAAAGTGAAAGAAGTAAATTTGGTGATCGGCGAGGAGCAGGTACCGTATCGGTTATGACGTTTATAAATAATAAAGTAATCATTCTCATTTTCGTTGTTGGTGTTTCCGACAGGGTACGAGTGTAATGTAATGTGGAACGATTCATAATTTAACCGTTATACACACAAAAACGATTTGATATTTTTCGATCGTAAATAATCGTTTGGATACTTTATCATAGCGTCGCCTGGGTAAAAGATTGTCGTATGTTAATTTCGGCAGGTTGTGGGAAATCGCGATTGAAGTTTGGAATGCAATTTCTCAAAAACGCGAAGATAGATTTTATCCAAAGTCTCTGAAAATGTTACTAGTTCACAGAATTCTTAAATTATTTAATTTTTAATGTTAATTGTTAATTAGTTTTGAGTTTATGAAGGATTTTATTTAGTCAAATTTTGTCGTAAGCGTAATTTGTTCACAATTTGGCAGCCACTTTGTATGAAATACGACAAAATGTAATCAAAATTTCTACCAAATTAACGACACTTTTTACTTAATATCTCTGAAACTAAAGGAGATATCCAAAAATGGAGAACGCCATTTTTAAGATATTGATTAATTTAATATGGCTGCATCACTAACTAAATTCTTACTAAATTATCGAAAAAATTGTAGTCAATATCTCGAAAACTAAAGGAGATATCTAAAAACTGAAAACACCAATCGAAGGACCTTATTTCAAAATATATAACTGCATCTAGAACTAAAAATCGTCAAAATGGCGCTTACGACAATCTTTTACCCAGGCGACGATAGGTATTCGCCATTTCTTATGCATCAAAAAGGACTTTTCGGGTAAAAACTAGTAGAACTGTCAAATGCACCGTAGACGCAAGTGTTTGTTTACAGAGCAGTTTTTTATCATTTGGCGATTTGCTAAATTATACGCAAATACACAAGCTAATTAACAAATATACTTACAAAACTTGGTACTTCTTCGCTACGATATATTTAATAGGGTGAAAATGCAGATGGAACTTAGTTTTTGTTTATTCAACTTTCGAAACGCTTAAATAGCTGATGGTTTGACACTTTACCGGATCTTACCATCAAAAATTCTTACAACTTCTGACAAAAAGAGGACCGATTTTACTCCCCCATTTCTCCCCTACTTTACCAGAGAACCGAGCACGGAACGTTCTCTGGTAAATTCCTGTAAATTCTTGAAACTTCTTGCGAGTTAGGGAACGCAACTATAAAAAATTAAAACTTCAAGAAAAAATTACATACGAACATATTTAGAAATAGGTGGCAACCCTCTTCAAAAATATTTTCGAACGAAAACTTTCTTAGATCTCTTTCGTTTGACACCCGTAATAAAACATTTAATTTTACTTGAAAATTAAATTGATTTTAAATTTCTAAACAGGAGGCAACCCTCTTCGAAAATATTAAAAACAAACACCCGATTTACATGATTCAAGTACTTGAAAGCAATTCTCGCTCATTCTCTTTTGTGTTTTCTATTTACTTTTACACGCTTCAATTCTGTTGAATTCTTGGTTCTTTAAATGGGAAATAACGAAAATGTGAAAAGCAAAGTAAGAGATTTGAAACGACTTGACGGTACAGACGCATGTGTACTCGTGCCTTTTCTTCCCACCCCCTCTCTTCCACATGAGAGCAGAATTGAATTCAATACTTGAACTCTGTAAAAGCAGTCAATATTCTCTAAGGGCCGCTTTCTCAAGGAGGTTTCACAGTTTACCTGCCCTTTAAACACCTTTTGGTTTAAAATTGCGAAACAGTTGACAACCCTCTTAAAAAATATTTTCGAAATTGGGCTTATAACTCCCTCTTTTGATACCCATGTACTAATTTGTATTTCGTTTAACTTTTTAATTAAAAAACTGTTGAATTTCGTAACGGGTGGCAACCCTCTCAAAAACTATTTTCGAAATAAATCTATTACTCATAATATAGAAAAGTTACTTAAATTGATTTTGAATTTCTAAACAAGTGCCAACGCAAAAATATTTTTGAAATAAAGCTTTCTTAAACCTCCCTCCTTTGACACCCATATACATACAAATATTTCGTTTAACTTGCTAGTTAAATTGATTTTGAATTTCTTAACAGGTGGCAAGCTGTTCCAAAATATTTTCGAAATAAAAATCTCTCTAGTCCCACTGAGCTGATAATTCCCCATATCATAACCCAAGAAGAATATTTTATGCGTTGTTGGATGCACTGAGGAGACAGCTCTTCTCTTACTAAATCATCACTAAATAAACCTTAAGTAAATTTAAAAAAAAAATCCGGCAGCTTATTTTTTATTCAACTGTTTCCTATACTATTTTTTTGCAAAACTCGATTCCCTTGTTCCCGCGATTGGATTAAGCCTCATCTAGCAGCCCAGTTATGCAGATTACCAAATCGTCCGCATAGGCTTGCGTATCCTTGACTATTTAGTGTCACAAGGAATTGATCTATGGCCTCTCGCCCCAAGTTCACAATAGGGGCGATAGAATTTTTTTTGCTTGAATAATATCCCACAAATTATGCTTGACCTACCGATCTCGTTCTATAGATTTTCTAGAGCATTTCATGAATCAACATCCAACGGATCTACTAAGAAATGTGTTTAATATTGCAGCCTGAAAAAGAGGCTTAGGATAAGGCTGTGGTCGAATGATATAGTTGGTCGAGCCTCGACCGCTCTTGACAGGGATACCGAAATGTAACTTACGAGCCCATTGTTGTTTTTTTTGTAAGACGTGGGGTTTTCTGTCACCGATAAGATATAATCAATAAAAAAAAAAATTTAAGTGTTCTAATGACTTATTTTCCATATGTATGTATGTATTTACTAAGTACGGGTATCTAAAAATGTGTAGAAACCACGTTACAGATAATCGTTTGGATGATAACTAAATAGTTAGCTTGTAGATACCCAAAAAGAATTTAGGACAGTTATCGATTAGAAGGCGATTGGAGAATTATCCCATTCATACTTTAGAGGCAGTAAGTACTAACTATTCATGTACACAAATATTCAGCCTTTATTCTTTGAAAGAATTGAGGACAAAAGTATTTGGGATGTAACTAGATACCGAGTTGAATACATAATAATATTTACATAATTCAAAAGTGGTAAATATTTTAAATAAAGTAATCCCGAGAAGTCCCAAAATTCCCGAAATAATCTCGTGAGACCTGTAAAAAATTCAGAAAGGCCGCGAAAAATACCTCATGGAGAATCCAGAGAAGTCCTACACAAATACCGAAAAGTCCCGAAAAAACTCCAAACGACTAATTCAGAAAAAGGTGGTACTGACAGGATCAAAACTAGCCCGAAATAGCTCTGAAATGGTTCTGAAAAATTCTTGAACTTGTTCCGACAGGATCTAGAACAAATCCTTAAACTTTCCCGAAATGGTCCCTTACTAGTGCCAAAATGAACCGAAACTAGGGCAAAAATTTTCCCGAAATAAGTAGTCCTGAACTAGCCCTGAAATGGTCCTTAATTAGACCTGAAATTAACTCGAAATAGTCCTGAACTAGTCTCAAACGTCACGAACTATTCCCGAAATTTTACTAAAAAGGTCCCGCAACGATGCTGAGCTAGTCCGAAAATGTTACTGAAATAGCCCTTGAACTAGTCTCGATGTGATGCAGAACTAGCACCAAAATAGTCGTGAATTAGTCCCGAAATGGCCCTGAACGAGTCGCGAAATTATCCCGAATAAAAAAAATAAATAAAAAATGAATGAAGCTGAGATGTTTACACATAAAAAATGGAAAAATATAACCTAGAGAATCCCGAAAAAGTCCCCTATTTACCATCTTTCAAATACAAAAACTTTCGCCTATACCAAAATACTACGCAAACTGTCTCACTCTTTTGCGGCGTTGCGCCACTAATAAAAAATGAACTTTTGATTTATATTAATTTAAATATTGACTGCGATAAAGCCTACTTTCAAAGAAATATGTTTTTTATAGAGGAAATGCATAAGAAAGGAAAAAGGTGCACACTTAAGAAGCATTTTTACTTTTTCTTTAAAAAAATACTATATATATTTGAAGTGTACTATATTTTTGCAGATTTTTTTTTAAAGTACTATAAATGTCTTAGAAAATGTTGGCAACCCTAGCTTAACCCCTCGTGTTTTGTGGGCACCCTTACTTTTGTTATATATCGTCTAGCATTGGAGAGTTCTCACAAAAGCTCTCAAAGCCTTCTTATCTTTGTTCGACACCCTTGCTTTTGCACCGTATGTACTAAAGGACAGACATGATGAGAAAACTGTAGAGGCTGAATTTTCCACGTCGAGGAGGGGTCTGTTTGACCATTAAATACCAAGCCCAAACCACTGGGGGGAAGGGGAAGGGGAAAGACAAAGGCAAAGCCAAGGATATAGAAAAGGACAAAGATAATGATAATGATAACGACAGAGATGGAGACAAAGACAAAGGCAAAGATGCAGTCAACGGCAACAACGAAGATAAGGACAAATATAAAAACACAGCCAAAGATTAAGATTGAGATTGAGTTGAAGATAAGAGAGGAAGATTGAAATTGATGATGAATATCGGGATGAAAATTATGAAGGCGAAGATAAAGATAAACAAAACAAATAGAGATAAACATAAAGATAAAGATATGTCGTGATATATAAATATAGATATAGAAATAGATATAGATATTTTTTTTATTTATTAGATATAGGTATAGATACAGATATAGATATAGACATAGATATAGATATTTTTTTATTTATTAGATATAGATATAGATATAG
>NW_023458560.1:57486183-57490813 GCF_013731165.1 Rhagoletis pomonella
ATAGATATAGATATAGATATAGATATAGATATAGATATAGATATAGACATAGATATAGATGTAGATATAGATATAGATATAGATATAGATATAGATATAGATATAGATATAGATATAGATATAGATATAGATATAGATATAGATATAGACATAGATATAGATGTAGATATAGATATAGATATAGATATAGATATAGATATAGATATAGATATAGATATAGATATAGATATATACATAGATATACATATACTCATGCATATACATATATATATAAGATAAAGATAAAGTTAGATATAAAGATAAAGTTAGATATAAATATAAAGTTAGATATAAATATAAAGATAAAGATTAAACTAAAAATCAAATAAGGTAAAGGTGCAAATTAAGGTAAAGGCTGAGACTAGGTTTCCTTTTTCCGCGCGTATGGAATTCATACTCATTTTTGCATTCCATTGCCACGCCTCTTTAAAGGAAAGCTGAAAAACTTAGAATTTCCCTACATTACATCTAAATATTTCGTTCACCGTTAAATGGAAATTTACGGCCATTTTGTCCAAAGAGGCAAACCCAAGAAAAAAATTCAAAGTCATGCAGAGCAGATTTTAACCACAGCAGCGAATTATGTACGAGTAGGTGCATCTTAATTTGACCTCCAAAACAAAAATGGCTAAATACCGCCAAGTGTCACAAGCAACTAAGCCATCGCATCCAGCCGTGTGTTACACTTTACTCTTTCGCTGTGCAGGCTATACATACCTACATACGTCCATGATTCAGCCAAAGGCACAGCACCACAATTTTTTATGCTCAAAGGAGCAAGATATGTATACTAAATACGGTTGCCATAACAGTAAAATTTTGAATGTGTAGTAGCACATATAATTACGGTGACCATCCGTCCTGTATTATGCGGGATCTATTTATTTTATACGGGACGCCAAATGTTCTGTACTTCTTTTAATGCCCTGCATTTGTCCCGTATTCGGTGTTTCGACGCCTTAACAGCTCATTAAAATGGCAATGATTTCTAATCTGAATGCCTGTGATTCGAATCGAGGAATATATACAGTGACCAAAATAGAAATTAGGACTCGACATTTTAGTAAGTTTTGGCTACTTTTACTCAGTTTATTTAATGTTTATTAATTAGTTTATGAAAGTTAAGCTCTTTTCCTAACAAAAACCATATAATACCAAATTTCCAACTTTGTGCAAAAAACTATAAAAATTAATTCTGCAATGTTTCACCAAAATTTCAAACTTTTTAATTAGAAACTTAGGAAAAAAATTTTGTTTGCAGTTTTGGAACACATTAAAATTGAGTATAATAAAGTGCGAGTGGAAAGTGCTACTCATTTGTTACTCTTTCAAAAACTCTGGTCGAACATACATACTTACTGTGTATTAAAAAAATGCGTAACACCGTCAACAAAAAAAAAAAATCAAAATTTAATGGTAAGCCTTAGCGATTTGAAAATTGCACTTTAGTATACTAAAATTAAACAAATTTTACGGGGTAAAAATCTCGAGAAAATTATCCTACATATTTGTGATGTTACTGTAAGGATACTGTTTCAGGGCTAATATATCTAGGATCATTGAAGAAGGCTTTAAGATCTGTAAGCTGTTGTGGAAGAAATTTGTCAAATTATTTTTTGTCTCGTATTCGGCTCCCATAAATATGGTATGGTATGGTGGATTGTGTGTGCTCTGTTGCCACTTCAAACGCCACTCGGAGGCGCTCGCTCATTGCGTTGTTGTTTCAAGATTTTTGTCAAGTTTTCGACTTTTTTTGTTTAAATATTATTAAAGGAAAAAAGTAAAGAAAAAGCTTAGAATGTGTTGCGCGTGAATAGAATAATAAATATGATCGGCTTCACCAGGATATGAAATGCGTATTTGTGTGATACATATGTATGTATGTGAGAGTAGAGTGAGCCACTATTGTGTGTTGTGCGTGCTTTAGTGTCTGCCATTCGGTTGGCTCTTTGGCGCATTTTTGATGCAATAACAAATATAAAAGCAGGGGCAATAACAACAACAACTACGATAACCATAAACTATGCACATTGGGGTGCATCACCAAAAAAGTAGCAGTTTTTCCACCGGAATCGTAAAATTTATTATATTTTAAGACTTCCGCCAAAATATTTGGGAAAAATATTAACATTTACGGGAGCTGGGCGCTTTTGTAAATACCTCCAAAGGGCGCATTACTTTGAGTTCATTGATAAAATTTTTAAACATTTGTATGTAACTTTTTAAGTTTAAAATCTTCTATAATCTAAGGTAATTTCTTATTTATAAAAATCTCGATTTTTTGACGTATTTTCAAATGGGTCCAGCTCCGAAATATTTGGGCGGAAAGGCAGTGTGACACGATTGGTACCGTTGTACAGATTTGTAAATTTTTTTATATTGGGCTACGGGTAGGGACGAAATAAAAAAATTGCCACTACAATTTTTTTTCGTAGTCACACGATTGGTGCAAAACAGCGTACTTCTGTGGAAAAATTTGAACAAATTGTTTTTGTTGATTGGGATAAAGAAAAATATTTGTGCATTCACACGATTGGGATACAATTGGCACAAAATTTTGACAAATGCCCAATCGTGTGACACTGCCTTAAGTCTTAAAATATAATAAATTTTATAATTCGGATGTAAAACCGGTAGCAACTTTTTTTTTTAGGGAGAGTGATGCACCCTAATGTACATATGTACATACAAGCTGTTGATGTTGTGAAAGATTTCGACATAAATAAGATGTTAAATGAAAGCTTCGACAAGAGCGACGATAACAGCCATAACCTCAGCGAGCGCATGATGAGCAAACTGCGAACAATGGGCGGAATATACGTACATACATACATACATACATACATAAATAACATTGTCAGCAACAGAATTTTTGCGTGTACGCTCTAATGAAATGTAATGGGCCACGTAGTACGCACTCGAAATTAGTTAGTATTCTTAGAATGCATGGCGTATTTGAGTAAAAGTGGGGACAGTGGGAGGCAGTGAAAATATGGGACAACATAAGGTTGATAAAGGTAGCACACTAAGTGGTGTACTGAAATTTCAACTAAGAGAAATTTGTTGATGAAGGCAAAAGTTAGAGAGGCATAGATAAATACGAAATTGCGGTCAGTAAGAAGACCATTATGGATGAGATAAAGAGTTTAGGGGTGTTGAAATAATGTACTTGAAAATTACTGGCTAAATTTTACTAAAAAGCTCTGACAACAATAATAAGACGGAGCTTGTTCTTTTCAATTGGAGAGGTGATTCTAACACCTGTCTTTCAACTCACCACAGACTTTCAAAGAACAATTGTCAATTTTGGCAACTATCTTGAAAGCTCTTTTCTGTCTTTCGAAAGAGTACTTAAAAGATCTGCTAACGGAAAACCTTAGGGCTGGTTTCTCCAACTCAACTTAACTTAGTTTAGCCAATTTTTTAGACTTAGTCAAGAATAAGCTGTGTAAAAAGTCAGCTTACTTTTGACTTAAGTCCAAAAAATGGCTAAATTAAGTTAAGTTGAGTTGGAGAAACCAGCCCTTAGTGTATTTCTGTTTGTCTTTTAGCAATAAGTTTTCTAAAATTCAAATGAAATTTAAACAAATACATATATATTTTTGTTTTAAAAACAGT
The DNA here is from genome assembly GCF_013731165.1 of Rhagoletis pomonella. NCBI lineage: Eukaryota > Metazoa > Arthropoda > Insecta > Diptera > Tephritidae > Rhagoletis > Rhagoletis pomonella. The sequence continues at coordinate 57,489,841 of NW_023458560.1, forward strand.
AAAAACTTAAAATTAAAAGAGAAAAAGTTAAAAAAAAACAGAAAATAATTAAATGAAAAGAAAAAATTAATAAAACAAAACAATAAAAACTAAAAATTGAAGGAAATAAAATTTTTTTTAAATAATAATTAAAAAAAGAAAAAATAATATATTTTCAAAAATTAAATGAAATTAAAAAAAATTATATTTTTTAAAACAATAAATGCTAAAAATTGAAAGAAAATCAAAAAAACTAAAACCTCGCTTTTATTACAATGTGAACAAAAAAATTTATAGAAATACAGCTTCCTTTTAAGAGGAATAGGAAGTTCCCTAACTAGATTTAATTAAACTTTTAAAGCCAACATAAAATAGGATTAAAGTAACTGACAATACCCAACTAACTATCTATCTATGTATCTAATTGTCAATAAAATTAATTTTAGCGGAAAACAAAACGTGGGGTGCTTGATATCAATTGTTTTGAACTTTTCATTTTCAGTTTAGTAGTATCGACTATAAAATCTCAGAAACATCCCACGCTTTGCTCCAATGATCGGATCTAAACCAAACTAGTATGGGACCATCACTGAGGTACCACCTTTCATCTAAAAATAAATAAAAAATATAGAAATCGGTTAAAGTGGTCCAAAGTAATGCGGTAACATACATAAAAATAAAATAAAAATATTCCGATGAATTAATACCAATTAATTGAAGTCGGTTAAAAAAAAAGCAATACTTTAATTCCCACTACACTAGCGGCCACAAGTTTTAGGTAAACTAAAACTGGTTAATACTGTAACAGATTCGTCCACGCTTGTGTCGCTCCGGCATACCGTCTTCACCAACGACGCTTGCAAAGAAGACCATGTGAGGCAATTTTACCCATGGTTACTATTTATTCTAGGATTAAAGAGCCAATTCAATACGTACCTCGCAGAGAAAAATTAAAATTAAAAATGCATTAAGTCCATTTCATTTTCCATTTTTT
>NW_023458560.1:57490913-57501987 GCF_013731165.1 Rhagoletis pomonella
GTAGCAGCACATATAATTACGGTGACCATCCGTGCTGTATTATGCGGGACAGTCTTCTTTTTTGACCCATTGTCCGGGTAATTTATTTATTTTATACGGGACGCCAAATGTTCTGTACTTCTTTTAATGCCCTGTATTTGTCCCGTATTCGGTGTTTCGACGCCTTAACAGCTCATTAAAATGGCATGCCTATGAACGAGTTTTAAGTGATGTTGGTATATGATTTATAATCTGAATGCCTGTGATTCGAATCGAGGAATATATACAAGGACCAAAATAGAAATTAGGACTCGACATTTTAGTAAGTTTTGGCTACTTTTACTCTGTTCATTTAATGTTTATTAATTATGTTATGAGAGTGAAGCTCTTTTCCTAACAAAAAAACATATAATACCAAATTTCCAACTTTGTGCAAAAAACTATAAAAATAAATTCTGCAATGTTTCACCAAAATTTCAAACTTTTTAATTAGAAACTTAGGAAAAAAATTTTGTGTGCAGTTAATAAGTTAAGTATAAGTTATAAAGTGCGAGTGGAAAGTGCTACCCATTTGCTTCTCTTTCAAAAAAATGGTCGAACATACTGTGTATGAAAAAAATGCGTAACACCGTCAAAAAAAAAAATTGCCAAAAATTAATTGTAAGCCTTAGCGACTTCAAAATTGAACTTTATTATACTAAAATTAAAAAAAATTTACCGGGTAAAAATCTCAAGAAAATTATCCTACACATTTATGATGTTACTATAAGGATACAGTTTCGGGCTAATACATCTAGGATCATTGAAGAAGGCTTTATGATCTGTAAGCTGTTGTGGAAAAAATTTGTAAAATTATTGTTTGTCTCGTATTCGGCTCCCATAAATATGGTATGATATGGTGGATGGTGTGTGCTCTGTGGCCAATTCATATGCCACTCGGAGGCGCTCGCTCATTGCATTGTTGTTTCAAGATTTTTGTCAAGTTTTCGACTTTTTTTGTTTAAATAATAAAAGGAAAAAAGTAAAGAAAAAGCTTAGAATGTGTTGCGCGTGAATAGAATAATAAATATGATCGGCTTCACCAGGATATGAAATGCGTATTTGTGTGATACATATGTGAGAGTAGAGTGAGCCACTATTGTGTTTTGTGCGTGCTTTAGTGTCTGCCATTCGGTTGGCTCTTTGGCGCATTTTTGATGCAATAACAAATATAAAAGCAGGGGCAATAACAAAAACAACTACGATAACCATAAACTATGCACATTGGGGTGCATCACCAAAAAAGTAGCGGTTTTTCCACCGGAATCGTAAAATTTATTATATTTTAAGACTTCCGCCAAAATATTTCGGAAAAATATTAACATTTACGAGAGCTGGGCGCTTTTGTAAATACCTCCAAAGGACGCATTACTTTGAGTTCATTGATACAATTTTTAAACATTTGTATGTAACCTTTTAAGCTTAAAATCTTCTATAATCTAAAGTAATTTCTTATTTATAAAAATCTCGATTTTTTGAGGTATTTTCAAATGGGTCCAGCTCCGAAATATTTGGGCGGAAAGGCAGTGTGACACGATTGGTAAAATTTTGTATATTGGGCTACTGGTAGGGACAAAATAAAAAAAATGGTACAAAACAGCGTACTTCTGTGGAAAAATTTTAACAAATTGTTTTTGGTGCATTCACACGATTGGGATACAATTGGCACAAAATTTTGGCAAATGCCCAATCGTGTGACACTGCCTTAAGTCTTAAAATATAATAAATTTTATAATTCGGATGTTAAAAACGGTAGCAACTTTTTTTTTAAGGAGAGTGATGCACCCATTGTGTTTTCACTTTCGTTACGTGCGGACGTGTTTTTGATCGCTCTCTGTGTGCTAAAACTGTTAAGTTGTTTACTTTTTTATGCCTATGGCTTTGTAAACTTTGTGATTTGAAGTTCGTGAGATAGTGACTCTTATCAAATCTATTAGTTCTAATTAAAAAAATGCCGTGTCTATGTGGGCAAAAAGTCGAGCGGACGCAGCAGCATAAAATTGAATGTGTTAATTGCAATGATTTTTTTCATCTGTCTTGTGTTAATATTCTACCACTCGACGCTGAGTTTTTGCGTAATATAGACAAGCCTTTCCACTGCAAAGAATGCGCTGTTGATCGCCGCAAATCCCTTTGTACACCGCCTCCTATCACGGTTTTAAGTGATAGTGCCGTCGTTGCTTGCACGGGCGAATCGTTTAACTCTCCCAACAATTTTGTTTTTCAGTGCAACAAAAATGCAATTGCTGGCCAAGTACCAAAATCGAATGAAAAATCTGCTCCGTCTCTTCAAATTGCGAAAGATTCCGACTCGCTCAAAGTGAAGCTAAAAATCAGCAACAACAAATAACGTTGAGTTCTCTGTACAAGATTATCGTCTCTCTTCGTTCCGACAATGTACGTATGCTGAATTCTGTCCACGATTGAGAGAATACAAAGGTTGCGCCGATCTCGGACCGCTATTCCTCTCTTAACAAATTTGACAGAATCGTTGTTTGCATGACGTCACACTGGTGCAACTTGTTTACGTTTTCCTTGCAACATTTTTTCTTCTTCTTCCATTCTTGCTCACGTTTTGGCATTTCTCTCTCGCAATTGCACCAGTGTGACGTCACACAAAAGTTATTCTCAAAAATCGTCTCTGATCGGCGCAATCTTGTATTCTATCATTCTTGAATTCTGTTGCTGTTCAGCGTGAGGAAAATCTAAACCTTGCACACAAAATAGATAGCATGCACTCTGATCTTATTTCTATGCAGCGCGCGTTGCATGCGCCGGATGATGTGATTGCTTCTCTTAAGTCTGAGTTGAACGACCTACGCTCCTGTGTGACAACTGCTTTTGATAAGCTTAGCTGTGTTAACAAATCACCAAAAGGTGTTGATGAAACTGACATCGCTGCTGCTGGCCGCACTTGCGTTGCTGAACAAAATTTTTCGTCGTCTGCTGCCTCTCCATTCGTTCCTGTCTGTGACGCTTCGCAATCAACTGTCCCCAGCAGTGCTGCTCTCACTAATACATCCATGGTTCAGCCGTCGGCTGCTGCTTCTACTCACGATTTTATGCGATCAGCACCTACATATAGTGCTGCTCTCATTAATTCAACTATTGCTTTGTCATCTGCTTCTGTGTCAACGCTTGGGCCATCATCCTCTCTTTTGTCATGTACCCAGCAAGCTGCTTCTCCTAATTTATGTAATGGCTCTACTCCGATGGATACGAACACTGTTAATCCAGCACCTGCTTCTACGCAAACGGTGTCTAATAGCCGTCGTCCAAAGCTTACGAAGCCTTTAATTATTGGTTCTAATAATAACCAGGAATTAAGTGTTATTTCTCAACAGAAGTGGCTCCATGTGGCCTCATTTTCTACTAATGTCACAGCAGCGAACATCATCAGTTACGTATTCAAACATGCTGATATTGATGCCAAATTTCTGAACTGCTACTTGCTTATAAAAAAGGATGCTAATCTTTATGAATTGAGAAAAGTTAATTTTAAATTAGGAGTTTCTGAGTGTTTCTATGATAAATTGTTGAATGCTGATATCTGGCCTGCGAACGTTAAGATTCGACCATTTCGGTTTTTTCCAAAGGGCGATGCACCAGAACTAAATCCCTAGATGCTCTTGCTCCAGTAAATTTTCATTTGAAGCATCTCAAGATCTATTTTCAAAATGTTTCCGGCCTGCGAACAAAATCAAACGCACTTTTGAATATGAGCTCGCATACGGATTATGATATCTTTGTCCTTATTGAAACATGGTTGACCTCGGAATTTAATGACGGTGAATTCTTTGACTCCAACATGTATACTGTATATCGCAAAGATCGTCTAATAGTTGAAGGCATTTTGAACATCAAAACATCTTCGCAGACTGATGTTGACGGCCTGTCGTCTTTACTTCTTAAAAACTGTTTGGCTTTTGCGGTTCTACTTTTAATAATTTTCAATAAATCACTTGAGTGTGGCGAGTTTATCGATGCCTGGAAGGAAACCTTCATCAGCCCTCTTTTTAAAAGGGGTAACAAAAACGATGTTGCCAACTACAGGCCCATTGCCAAGTTATCAATTATATCAAAGCTATTTGAATATATAGTAAAGCAGAAGTTATATTTAACAGTTAAGCATTTCATCTCCAATAACCAGCACGGTTTTATGTCCGGCAGATCCACTGTAACTAACTTAGCAACTTTTTCTGAGTATTGCATGTCGGCTTTTAGCAACCGTCTTCAAGTCGATACTATATATGGCGACTTCACAAAAGCTTTCGATAGAGTAGATCATTCACTTTTGATTTCCAAATTAGCAAGTTTAGGTTTTCACTCAACATTTTTATGTTGGTTAAAATCCTACCTGCATCATCGCAAATGTGTAGTCGTTGTTGACAACGCGCTATCCAACTCATTTATTGCTTCTTCTGGAGTTCCACAAGGTAGCATTTTAGGCCCTTTGCTTTTTGTCATTTTTATCAATGACATATCGTCGTGTTTTATGCACTCCAAATTTCTTTTATATGCTGATGATTTGAAGATCTTCTCCACCATTGCAAACTCCTCTGATTCCGTCAAGGTTCAGTTTGACTTGGATAATGTCTCAGCTTGGTGTCGTACCAACGGCTTACAGCTTAATATAAGCAAATGTTTCCACCTATCATTCTCCAAACTTCATTGTGCAACCCCTACTTCATACTATATTGATGGTACTCGACTATCCACTCGTAATCAGTTAACTGACTTAGGTGTAGTCTTTGTCTCGAAATTTTTATTTCATAGTCACTTAAATTACACCATTGCCAAATCGTACTCAGTGCTTGCTTTTATACGCCGTTTTAGCTCTGATTTCACGGATCCCTACACGTTAAAGCTGTTGTTCACGTCGCTTGTACGTTCCAAGCTGGAATATGCTTGCTTTATTTGGAGACCTTATTATGAGTGCCACATTAATAGGCTCGAGCGGGTTCAAAAAACGTTTTTACGCTTTGCGCTCCGATCATTGAATTTCGACCAATTCCGCCATATAGAGCTAGATCAGTGATGCCAGATTGTGGGTAATTTCCCTATTTGAGGGATATTTTGCATCAAAAATTATTAAAAGGGAAAAAAGGGACACTTCATATAAATAAGGGATTTTCTTTTGACGCAGTTATTGTTGCATAATTGATCAAAATTCAAGAATATTCGACATTCTTACGTAATTAATTGTTCTGAAGATGTGATGTGGAGTGAAATGGTATATAATTGTTAAAAAGTACAAGGACAATTTCGAAAATTTTCTTACGTTAACCAATTCAAGCGCTGAGTAAGAAAGAATCTTTTCAGTTGTAACTGGTGTTTCATGTAAAAAGCGGAACAAATTATCTGATGAAATGTTAAATAGCACATGAATGTGCTTCAATTTTAAAGTCACCAAAAAATTCTTTTAGGCCCTTAGTGAGTGAGCAAAAAAATGAAAGGGAAAAAATGCAGAAAAAGGGTTTTTTTTTTTAACAGCGGTCGGCCCTCGACAGGCAATGGCAAACCTCCGAGTGTACTCCTGCCATGAAAAACAGCGTCTCATAAAAATACACTCGCCATTCGGAGTCGGCGTAAAACTGTAGGTCCCTCCCCTTTGTGTGACAACATCAAGGGGACCGCCACAAATTGGAGGAAAAGCACATATGTGTAAGCGCCAAACTATTATTATTATTTTTTATGAATTTTACTTCTTTACTACTGAAACATGTATATGTTTAAATTCGTTGGGAATTTTGTGGGATAAATTTTCAAGATGTGGGTAATTGAGGGATTTTTTCCCCATTTCCGTGGGATATTTAACAGAGAATGTCTGGCATCACTGAGCTAGATGTGCACTAATAAATTTGAAATCTCTGCAATGCAGGAGAACAATTCTCTCGCTCACCTTTGTCTTTGACATAATTAATGGCGTGATTGATTCACCGTATTTACTCGAATGCATTTGCTTCCATATTCCTAACAGAACCCTTCGTAATTCAGATATTTTTTATACTGAACGTGTCCGTACTCTCTATGCTTCTAATGCTCCAATCTTTAGAGCTTGGAAAGAATTCAATGTTCTCTCAAATTCTTTAGCCATAGATTTTTCTATGTCTAAGCCCGCTTTCAAATTATTGTTAAATGAAGCTAGATTTATTGTATGATATATTTTATCTCCATGTAGTCTGTAAGCAACTTTATTGAGCTAGATTACTATTGAATAAATAAATAAATAAATAAATAATGTTCATATGTACATACAAGCTGTTGATGTTGTGAAAGATTTCGACATAAATAAGATATTAAATGAAAGCTTCGACAAGAGCGACGATAACAGCCATAACCTCAGCGAGCGCATGATGAGCAAACTGCGAACAATGGGCGGAACATACGTACATACATACATACATACATACATAAATAACATTGTCAGCAACAGAATTTTCGCGTGTACGCTCTAATGAAATGTAATGGGCCACGTAGTACGCACTCGAAATTAGTTAGTATTCTTAGAATGCATGGCATATTTGAGTAAAAGTAGGGACAGTGGGAGGCAGTGGAAATATGGGACAACATGAGGTTGATAAAGGTAGCACACTAAGTGGTGTACTGAAATTTCAACTGAGAAGAGAAATTTGTTGATGAAGGCGAAAGTTAGAGAGGCATAGATAAATACGAAATTGCGGTCAGTAAGAAGACCATTATGGATGAGATAAAGAGTTAGGGGTTGGAATAATTTACGTGAAAATCACTGGCTAAATTTTACTAAAAAGCTCTGACAACAATAATAAGACGAAACTTGTTCTTTTCAATTGGAGGGGCGATTCTAACACCTGTCTTTCAACTAACCACAGACTTTCAAAGAACAATTGTCAATTTTGGCAACTATCTTGAAAGCTCTTTTCTGTCTTTCGAAAGAGCACTTAAAAAATCTGCTAACGGAAAACCTTAGGGCTGGTTTCTCCAACTCAACTTAACTTAGTTTAGCCAATTTTTTAGACTTAGTCAAGAATAAGCTGTGTAAAAAGTCAGCTTACTTTTGACTTAAGTCCAAAAAATGGCTAAATTAAGTTAAGTTGAGTTGGAGAATCCAGCCCTTAGTGTATTTCTGTTCGTCTTTTAGCAATAAGTTTTCTAAAATTTAAATGAAATTTAAACAAATACATATGGCCCAAATCGCCGAAAACGAAACCAAGGGGAAAAATTTTTGTTATCAGGTTTCGCAGATTTTGGATTATATCTGGGTTATACATATTCTAAGGTATCGGACGACATCAATATTAACACGAATCTCCTTCTCTCATACATTAAAATTCACTTAGTCTTGAGGCACCTTTAAATAAACGAAAATTAAAAAAGCACAACATGAAACTAAAGGGTAGTTTATATTTAAGGCAATGGTCGGCACGCCATAGTACAATTACACGATCCAGAAAATAAAGGTCGCGCCATTCGCGGACCGCTAACCCTCTCTTCTTCGATTTGACAGCATCCACCCAATCGCTGACGTCATAAAATACTTCACTGTTGCCAACTTGATGCTTTTCGAACCAAATTTAGTGGGTATTCAAAACGCGAAAATTTTTGAGTTTTGTGCTTGGTGCGCTTTTGGTGCTTTTTTTTAGTTTGAAGACACCAAATTAGAAAATCTTAAAAAAATTTAAGCAAAATTTATACCAATCGTAAGTGTGGTAAGCAATTTTACAAAAATTTAAACAAAATCATGGCACAGTGACAATCAAATATGTGACAAAGAAATATGTAGCAGCACCTTCAATCATGCCAGAAGAAATCGACCGTTGTGCAAAAAACATTGATTTTTGAATCGGCATCCTTACAATAAAATTATGTATTCATATAAAGTCCATAAAATACATCAATACAAATTTGGTGCTTTTTCAAAGTCAAAACTAGGCAACACTGCCTTTTGGTCGATGCTTCCTCTTTTTCTTGTCGAGTTCGTCTTGCTCTCTCATTCTGGTATTTTTGACGTCACGGCCAGTTGCTCTCAGCTCGATTGGCGCAATCTTGTATTCTATCATTCTTGGTACAATTGTACAAGCTCTCATCACACGCATTTGTTACGCTCTTTCGTTTAGTCGTCGCTGAGCAAGCAACGAATCAACATCGTGTTTGGCTGTTGCGCTTTGTTTCTTGAATGCAAAAATGCCTTGCGAGAAATATTACATGCTTGAAAATGCTTTTGGTGACATGCAATGCCTTTTGTGTTACAGGTCATTTAAAAAATAAAGAATATGCTATTCAAAGACATTTTGATTCTTTTCATAAGGAAATATTTTGATGAAGAAGAAATACAACAACTTTTTATTGAAAAAAAGTTAATAACTTTTTCCAAGGAATTAAAGAGAATATGTATGCGATTAAAAGACATTTTTAATCATTTCATAATGATATGGGAAATTTTGATGAACATGAATTTACATTTTTTTATTTAAATTTTCAATATTTGGCGTTGATGAATCCAAATGAATTTTTAAATTTTTTATTTGAGTTTTACTTCAATATTTTAATAACTCAAAAAACTATAAACTCGAGAAAACCAGTTTAAAGTTTTGAATTTACATATACTCCCGAGGGAAAAATTAATACATATTCAGCTTTGTCATGAGTTTCATTTTCTCCAAGCCGGTTCACTTTTCACTTTTTGTTTCCTTGAATTTACTATGCGCGGATGAACATTTTTCGGGTGAATTTTTTTTCGGGCGAAAGTCAGGATAAGGTTGATTTTGTTCTAGTGAGCTACTAGTAATCCATAAAATTTTACACATCATAAGAAAGAGCTAATGTACATTCTTGCATACTTAACCCGATTTTTGCTTTATTGGGATTATGATACTTTTATAGTAAATGAGCGATGCACATATATGTACATATGTATGTGTTAAATATACGTAATTATGTTTTTATTGGAAACCGATAAGTTAAAAATTTTTTCACTTCTCGTAATTTCCTACTGGGTTGCTCATGCGAAGCAGTTCTCTTGTGCTTACCAACACAAACACAGTTTAACTTTTGCCGACCACTGATTTGAGGTCCACCACTTTTTTGCATTAAACTTGCCTCTCTTCGCTTGCCTTGTATTATTTTAAAGTTAATAAAAAAAAAGTATTCGACAAAAAAATTAGCGATTAGCTTTTTACATGAAAATCAAGTCGGCAGTATTTTTTAATGTAATGTAACAGTCCAAAATATTAAAAAGTTTTTTTGGTGCGGAATCCACCAAACTAAAAAAGGGAAAATATAGTTTTCTTCGAGCATTTTCGGCCTTATTTCACAGTAAAATAAAATAGTTCCATATACTCTTAATTACCAATATGTTTTCGGTGGAAAGCTATTTGTAACGTAACAGTCTTTTGAACTAATTTAATTTTTAGGTAACCTTTTTTTCCTATTTAGTTAAAGATAGGGCTCATTTTACAAGCAACATTGGAAGCTATTCAACGTGTTATTGTCCCGTAGTTAAAACTGTTATTTTTTCTAACTAATATAAACTGAGAAGATAAGAATTACGTAGAAAAATAAAAAACGCGAGAATTATACTTTTTCAAAAAGGAACGAACTCAAAAGAAGCAAAATAACAAGCTGAAAGAAGAAGAAGATTTTCCGATTAAATAATGAAAAATCTATTGGAACTATTTCGGCTATTTTTTTAGTACTACTATTATTCTACAAAATGCCGAGTCCTCGAATCTAACATTTGAAGGGTAAGAATAGTACTAAATGATATAGAGCAAACAAAACAAGCCATTAAAGCCGTTTTTCATGAAATTAAACGCGAAAAACTCAACATCTTGGCGCAGTTCTAAGATCGAGTTCGAGTTCTACACAGAAAATTACATCGGGAACGACCTACAGCTGCATAGCATCAGAAACTTTGAAATCTTTATTCATAATTATCATGTTCTTAATTTCTTTGAATTACTTGTCACATCGCAAAACTACTGAATTCAGCTACTTATTGCATAAAACACACTAAAAGCGATTTAAATACCTAATTATAATCTTATCGCTACACCTATATCGCACAGGTAACTTAACAGTCTTTTTCTGTAACGTACCAGTCCAACTATTTTTTACAAATATTGACCTCAAAATTAATTTTATCAGTTCAATTAATACGTAGTTCTTGAATTCCATCCTGAAGATAGGAAACTGTGTACCAACTTTTGAAAACTTTATATTAGGAGAGCAGACTTTTTCAATAATATAAAGCAACCTTAAAAAGTACTTCCAAAAATTGTAATGCAACAGTCCGCTGTTGAAACATTCATAACTCCTAAGCCACAGGAGTTACAATATTTTTTTGTATATATTAAATAATGCCACATACTTATGCTTTCAGATACAAGAAGAAAAATTATCCGAGAATTGTATTCTCGCGAGTTTCAGCGGTATTTTAAAATCAGTGTGGGCCAAAATGTAATGTAACAGTCCGCGTTTTGGGTCATATATATTTATACCTTTCATGAGCATGAAATGGTATTATAACTTTGGTCCGATGTTTGTAAGTACCAGAACAAAAAGGGATAGACCCATTAAAATGTATACTTATATGATCAGAACGTCGAGCTGAGTTGATTTAGCCATGTCCGTCTGTCCGTCTGTCTGTCTGTTTGTATGCAATCTAGTCTCTCAGTTTTCGAGATATCCGTATCAAATTTGGTAGGTGGGTGTACTTTTATAATGTATTAATCATTTGTCGGAACCGGCAGAATCGGATCACTATAACATATAGCTCCCATACAACAGATTGTTCAGATATGAGATTTTTCGTTATAACTTCTCCATTTATGCAGCTACGAACATGAAATTTACAGTGAAAATTACAAAGATCGGGTCACTATAACCTATAGCTCCCATACAACTGATTGTTCAGATATAAAATTTTTCGTTATAACTCCTCCATTTATATAGCTAGGAACATAAAATTCCGCACTATTTTCAATAAATATCAACAGAATACTTACAGTGAAAATTACAAAGATCGGGTAACTATAACCTATAGCTCCCATACAACTGATTGTTCAGATATAAAATT